>NW_027509208.1:16175000-16500000 GCF_051911475.1 Siphateles boraxobius | reverse complement strand
CTCGCATATTTCAGCCTTTTAATCATTTTTATAAAAAGAATGAGTCAAAAAAGATAAATTACTGACGTTTACAATGCACATTAGCTTATCTTTCATTATTAATAGTAAAATTCGGTCCGATTTTCCCGTGGCGTCTGTGGTTGCTATGCAACCATGCACTGCGCTCTCCACAATGACAAAGAAGTTTTAGTAGCTAATGGATGTTTTCATCTCGCTGCGCCTGGAAAAAAATTAAATAACTTCCTACATTTGAAATAACGAACTTGAGCACGCATAATACACGATATGTGAACTTGGTGAGCTACCTCCAATCAGGCCACGAGCTACTGGTAGCTCGCGAGCGACGTGTTGGAGACCCCTGCTCTACATACACAATTCATTAAAAAAATGACAACATTCTTGTCATTAATTTACACAAGACGCACCTCTTGTTGGTAAGGATATTTTTTCACACGCAGACAGACAGCAGAAGTTTAACACAGGGAGCTGCTCGGAAAAGCATACCTGCTACAAATCATTTTTAATGAGAAGGGCAGAAAGATTTTTTAAGCAGCCTGACAAAGCGCATTTGCAAAATATAAAATTGCATTTATGAGAAGTAATTTTGCAATATACTAACAACAATGTAGTAAGATATTTTCTGCTGATTGTAACCAAGGCCACATGGTCAGTAAAAAAATTATAAGATAAAATTATACTATTTATTTGTATAAATATTACTGCTGAAAAAATAGTTCCCTGAGAAAGGGAACGAGACGATAGGTCGATGACGCTTTGGGAACGCCCCCAGCGTGAATGCGTCTGAAGCATCTATGTCAACTAGTCCAATAGAAAGAATGATCATCACGGGCGGGTGACGTCATGACCAGGAAGAGATAAAAGCGCTTCCGGTGCAACCGTCATTACCTTCGAAAATTGCTGAAGCAAGTTGATCACAGGGATGCAGGAAGTATGGCTTGGCGATGCATTGTCTCGTTCCCTTTCTCAGGGAACTATGGTTACAATCGTAACCTGAGACTTTCCCTTTCGAGGGAGCTCGCTATGCATTGACGACGCTTTGGGAACGAGAATACCCAAATCGCAAGACTTTCAAATGTCTGAGTGTCAGCCTGTTGTCATACTACACTAAGCACTAAGCACCTGAGACCCTGGGGCAGTGTCCAGGTCCAGGGTATAAAACCTGACGAATGTGAGCAGTGAGGTCTCAGACTCTTTTTAGGGATGAAATAGCTAGCAAAAAAAAACAGTCTTTAAGGTAACGAATTTGAATAAAGTCTCCTAGGAGCAGGAGCTCTGGAGCTTAAAATAGTCTCAACAACCTTGCTTGAGAGACCACTCTCTATGAGTTGGGCCCCATCAGAGGCCAAACCCACAGTTTCCAAATCTCTGGCCGGGGGAGAAATATTGTGCCCCCTGCCTGAGACAGAAGGTCTCTCCTGATCGGGATCTCCAAGGGAGGGCTGTCGAGGAGATGAATGAGGTCCGCAAACCAAATTCAGCTTGGCCAGCGTGGTGCTACTAGCAGTAGGCTTATTTCAGGCGGAATCTCTCCAGAACTCCTGGGAGCAGAGCAACAGGGGGAAATGTGTACAGACACTCTCGAGGCTGGCCTATGGTGTTATAGAGACAGCCAGTTCCGGAGCCTGAAACATACCGGCAGGAACTACCTGAACTGACTGTTTTTGAACCCCCCCTCAGAGGGTACGAGTCTGACGCAATGTCGAGTTGACACTGTGCCAGAAGCTCGCTGGAGACTGCTGTGCCCCCAAGCACCATGGAACGGGCACCGTATTCTGAGGTGTACACCGCTCCACCCCGGTTGGGGCTGCCCTCACTGGTCTGACGCCAGTGGTGTCAGGACCTTTTCTTTTGGGCTGAAGCCTTCTTAGCCTGAAGAACAGTCCTCAGATCCGGCTTCGACTTAGAACACTCTCTTTCTGCTGTGCACGATATGAGGAGCTGGATGGCTGGGACTGCTCATGCCCAGCAGCCCCAGGGGTTGGACACGAGAAATCTCTTAAATGCCTCTGACTATTTTTTAGCCTCCTGGAATCTATTGACGACAGCATTTATTGCGTCGCCGAAGAGACCAGAAGGATCGATCGGAGCATCAAGGAGAAAGGATCTGTCCTTCTCCTTGATTTCTGCAAGATTCAGTCAGAGGTGTCTCTCAGTGGCTACAAGGGCTGCCATAGACCGCCCAATTGCTCCGCAGTCTCCTTAGTAGCCCTGAGAGACAGATCTGTGGCCCGACAAAGTTCCCGAACCTCAGCAGGTCCCACTCCCTCACTCCTATCCAAATCCCCTAGTAAGTCAGTTTGAAAAGCCTGAAGGACTGCCATCGTGTGAAGGCAGGCTCCAGCTTGACCTGCTGCCGTATATATCTTGCTCACTAGGTTAGATGTTGTCTTTAATGGCTTAGTGGGCAAAGCCGAGGCCTTTAGAGACGATGGAGGACCGGGCGACAGATAACTCGCGAGCGTTTGTTCTGCCCGGGGCATCGACTCATACTCTTTATTCATCAACCATACTCTTTCAACCCCTTTATTCCAGAATAAAGATGAACTTGGGGGCTGAACAATCGTGAATGAGTATGGTTTATTCCACGATATGGACAGCTCACTGGGCAGATCGGGGGGAAAAAGGAAGGCTTCGTGGTGGAGGTGAAATACTAGATGTAAGGAAGCGCTCGTCTAATTTGCTTTTGGAACGAGTGCCCCTCTGCCCTCGGTTGGCCAATCAATATGTAATTTATCAACAGCTCGAATGATCACCTCCACCAGCTCCTCATATGCTGGGGAAAGAGGTGGCGAATCTCCTTCCTCATGTGTGTGCTTTCACTGCCACTGCTCAGCACATCTACCTCCTCGGAGCTAGAGCACTGAAGCATTGGGCACTCTGCCCAGGACGGAAGAAGCCGCAGGGCAGGCTTCCGACACCGGAGAGAGAGCGCTGGATCTCCCACATAAGGAAGGAGATAAGGCTCGTCTCCAACCCCTCTGAAAGATCCTTTAACGATCCCCAGGAATGCATTCTCTGTGCTGCCTCGGCAACAGCGGGTCCTGCACCCTGAGGAACACGAGCCTGGCCACTTTCCTCAAAAAGGAACAGGCGGGAGCGGATCATGCAAAGTGGAAGCTTCTCACAATGCTGGCAATCAGCCCCCTCGAAGGCTGATACCGCATGCTCCACTCCCAAACAAATTACACAAGGCTCATGTGTGTCCCCACCCGTTAAATAAAGCGGGCACGGAGAAGCACAGAGCTTGTAAACTTGTTTCACCATATTTCCAATATATACACTCACCTAAAGAATTATTAGGAACACCTGTTAAATTTTTCATTAATGCAATTATCTAATCAACCAATCAGATGGCAGTTGCTTCCATGCATTTAGGGGTGTGGTCCTGGTCAAGACAATCTCCTGAACTCCAAACTGAATGCAGAATGCCACTCATCTCCACTACAAATAGGAAAAAGAGGCTACAATTTGCAAGAGCTCACGAAAATTGGACAGTTGAAGACTGGAAAAATGTTGCCTGGTCTGATGAGTCTCGATTTCTGTTGAAACATTCAGATGGTAGAGTCAGAATTTGGCGTAAACAGAATGAGAACATGGATCCATCATGCCTTGGTACCAATGTGCAGGCTGGTGGTGGTGGCGTAATGTTGTGGGGATGTTTTCTTGGCACTTTTTAGGCCCCTTAGTGCCAATTGGGCATTGTTTAAATGCCACGGCCTACCTGAGCATTGTTTCTGACCATGTCCATCCCTTTATGGCCACCATGTTCCCATCCTCTGATGGCTACTTCCAGCAGGATAATGCACCATGTCACAAAGCTCGAATCATTTCAAATTGGTTTCTTGAACATGACAATGAGTTCACTGTACTAAAATGGCCCCCACAGTCACCAGATCTCAACCCAATAGAGCATCTTTGATCCTGGATGTGCATCCCACAAAGCTCCATCAACTACAAGATGCTATCCTATCAATATGGGCCAACATTTCTAAAGAATGCTTTCAGCACCTTGTTGAATCAATGCCACGTAGAATTAAGGCAGTTCTGAAGGCGAAAGGGGGTCAAACACAGGATTAGTATGGTGTTCCTAATAATCCTTTAGGTGAGTGTATATATATATATATATATATATATATATATATATATATATATATATATATATATATATATATATATATATATACAGACAACAGTAACTAGACAGAGACAGATTGACACAGATCACCTGCTGAGGCAACAGAAGCTAATGCCAGTTGCACCGGATGCACTTTTATCTTTTCCTGATCATGATGTCACCCACCCGTGACGATTATTCTTTCCATTGGACTTCTTGACATAGATGCTTCAGACGCATTCACGCTGGGGGCATTCCCAAAGCGTCGTCGACGCTTTGCGAGTTCCCTCGAAAGGGAACTGTATTTACTGTTTTACTGTATTTTTGACATTTCAATTTTTAAAGTTAAATCTGATTACTGATTGATTTGATTCATCGATCAGGAATTAATGTTGGTCCAGTGGTAGCTGGAGTGAT
Source organism: Siphateles boraxobius (assembly GCF_051911475.1). NCBI lineage: Eukaryota > Metazoa > Chordata > Actinopteri > Cypriniformes > Leuciscidae > Siphateles > Siphateles boraxobius. The sequence continues at coordinate 16,495,448 of NW_027509208.1, read as the reverse complement.
CGGGGCTCGCAGGCCTCAATACGACATCTGGGGAAACACAGTCAATGTCGCCAGCAGAATGGACAGCACTGGAGTTCAGGGCAAAATACAGGTAACACACTGACTTACACCACATGCTCCAACTCCCAAACACATTACACAAAGCTCGTGTGTGTCCAACACCCTTACAAAAAACAAGTGTGCATCAAGTTAATTTTAAGTATACTTTGAAGTATACTTTATGTAGGAAGTACACTAATATTAAAGGGTTAGTTCACCCTAAAAAGTAACTAATGACAGAATTTTTAATTTTTGGGTGAACTAACGTACAATGTACTAGTAGTGTACTTGTAAATGTACTATTGCAGTACTACTTGGGACTATTTTGGCCCACTTATTAGTGTATAAAAGTATAATTTAAGTATACTTTAAGTGTAACAGTAGTAAACTTTGAGTACACAACTAGTTTACAACTGTGTTTTTCGTTTGTACTGCAACTACGACAAGTTAAGTAGTACTTGTATATTACTGAGTATACTCTCAGTAAACCACTAATTTAGTAGTTTTATACTGCAAGTACACTTATACATTTTCTTTAAGTGTATGATATCTATTATATATTGTTTTTGCACTTTAAGCATACTACTATGTTCTTATTTAGGTATTTTTTTTAAATACTTTAAATGTACCTTTAACTCTTCTTTAACTCTTTCCCCGCCAGTGTTTTGCTGCTAGTCAGCACCAACATTTTTGATCATTTAAAACTTTCGTGGCCTACAACATATTTTGTTGAGTCTCTGAACATGCAATTTATCACAAGAAAGAACAGAGCCTCTGCTTTTAAACAAACAAAGAAACAAACAACAACAAAAAAAACATTTATTCTAGCTTAATGCATTTGTTTTTTATCAACACTTGAATGTGTGTAAGTTTTTTTGTCAAAAACTTAGTCTGGAATGGATTCAGAACAATGATCAAAATACAGATGGAGTAGATAGAGTCCATCAACACCCATAATGCTTGCACAGTCCGATAGCTCGTCCTGGGTCAACATTTTATTTGGTCACTTTAGGCAGTTTTGATTTATGCTGTTTAATGTTTGATGATCGCGTTATTTTACATTTGCCTAAGCAATGCTTCTATCGCTTGTCTCTGCTTCTTCGCCTGTGTTTTGATCCAGAGATTCTGCACTCTTTCAGAAGATACGTAATAGCACCCTCTACTGTATAACAGAGAAAACATGGATTGCCGGAAAATTCCGTCAAGAAGCATTGTGTCATAAATTCCGTCAATGGTGGGGAAAGAGTTAAGTAGATCTGAAGTAAATTCATATGTACACTGCCAGTGGACTAAACAAAAATGTACATAATCAGGATTAGGAAAATATGTATTTTCTTAAATCAAATAAAGACTATGGGGGAAAAAGTATTTAATAGGCTAATCAATAAAAAGAGTAACTGCCTACAAGCCAAGTATACTTAGAATACTTAATTATACTTTTATATATCTCGATCAAAAGATTGAGTACAAGTATAGGCCAAATTTACTTTTCTGTCAGTATACAGTAGGTCAGGGATACTTTAGTGTAATTTTAAGTCTATTTCTGAGAAGTACATCAAAAGAAGACTAAAATTATACTTTCTTATTTTTATTTGAAAAGAAGTACACTAATAGTTCACTTGAATTAACGTCTTTTTTGTAAAGGTAAACTAGCATGCCACTCCAAACACATCTGACTTTATTTGCTTCTACATTCCCAGGTGACTGAGGATGTCTTCCGCCTACTCTCCAGTTGTTATCACTTCCTGTGTCGCGGCCAGGTCAGCGTGAAGGGCAAAGGTCAAATGCTCACCTACTTTCTGGAGGGCCGAACCCCGCAAGGCATGAACCCCACGCGATCCAAGAATCCAGTGCGTGGTTTGAGCCCCTGCATCCGGACCAAGCTGGGGTCCGCGCCCGCTGTCAGCAGTTACGGTGTGAAAAGTCTCACCGTAGGGCACATTAGCACCCCAAATAACAGCATTCTGTACCTGCCCTCCGTATCTGTCGATGTAGAGATGGAGGTGTGATCGCAAATAGACGGGTTCGACGGTGATCAATCGATGCATTAGTAAATCAGAGGCAGGGAGGGAAACCGAACACAAGTTAGGAAGTGGGATGAAGAACACGGAGCGACGAGAAACATTCAAAGGTGCCAAACTGAGAAAGGCCCTGCCCCTTCACGCAAGTACACAATAAGCATGTATGTCTTTACGTGTGCACGTATGCGTGTGTTTTATTGAGTCTTCCCCAGACCAACAGGATATCAGGGTCTCCTACACGGGAGCATGCGATCTACTGCAAAGGCAGCTTCACACCAGCCGTGGAGACACGGACCCAGCATGTGTGTGTGTGTGTGTGTGTGTGTGTGTGTGTGTGTGTGTGTGCTACTGAAAATGTCAAGAGATGCCACGGTGATGAATATTTTTAACATGTGAGTGGTGAGGACCAAAAGTTCCGATTCAAAACAGCGCTGTATTTTGTACGTAACTGAGTCAGGCGACGAAGGGAGAAACTTCAAACAGGTGTTGGTTTTTTTGAAAAAAGACAAAGGGAAAAAACGGTTCCTCATATTGAGATTTGCTTTTGAATAAATTGTTTACATTAAGAACACGTCACGGGTTTACAGACTTGATAGCAAAGTTATTCCCAGCTCTTCGATTTTCAGGCACATGTCTGCGGTTGAGAGAGAGAGAGAGAGAGAGAGAGAGAGAGAGAGAGAGAGAGAGAAGAGAGATACTAAACGGCAGAAATACTAAACAACCACAGTGAATCAGAGACTGCAATGATTTACTAGCAAATGCTAACGCTATGATGTCTTGTAATCATTTACAGAAAGTCGGTCGAGTCTGTGACGTGGGTAAATGTTTAACTTTGCGTGGGTTGAATCAGCACAGTTTTCCTGTATGTGATGGGTGTACGCACTTGGTGCTTGGACAAAAAATCTGTATGCATTTGCTGCTGCCCTTTGCCCTCTGGGATATCCTTTCCAGTAATAACATGAAAACAGATCCAACGTGAATTATAATAAGCGTCAAGGACACAAAATATCGTTACAATTGCTTCACTGCTTGAGAACCAGCACAATCAAAGCTGTGTCGTTGTACTATTCACAAAAAAAAAGAAAAGAAATTGGCTTACAGTATGAGATAAAATGGCTTAATATACAGTACATCTATTTCACATATATTTTGTCTGTGTTTTTTTCTAAGTGGCACTTAGCTTTCAGATTCTCCTATCAGCGGTAGCATCTCTCACTATGCTTGCGGAATGATCTTTAACACGCGGTTGAACATGCATGATAATTTAGTGCTGGATGTGTCATGTGCTCTGTAGGTCTTAGGTTAAACATCTGGATTTTAGTGCATCTACTGTATTTCAGAGCATGCAAACCTGCTCTCGGTTTCGAAAGCCTCATGAGTATCATTTCATACGAGTTAAGAAATATCTTTTTATTTACTTTGTCTGCAATTAGTATATCTTTGATAGATTTCTCATGATGCCTAGGGAATGGCTTCAAGCATGCCGTTCTGCATGTCCCTCTCAGCATGCCGTAATTCTGTCACGTCACTCTATTTGATAACTGATTTGTCTCTCTAATGCATGCCTACTGCAAAAACAAACCAAGGGTGAAAAGTGTCGAAGATATGTTGCGAAACATGCTTAAGGAGCACTGCATGAGCCCAGAATAATGGCCTTGATGAAACGAACCATCTTTTTTTTTTATCCTAATCTTTTTCTGACGGTGTATCCGCTTAACTGTTTCATGCGTGGTGCTGTGGGGAAAGCTTTCTGGGAGTTTTGTAGCATTGGCGCCTTTTCAAGCTCTTAAAGTGACTGCCTTTTTATCCAGGGTCTGTAAGAAAAAGTGTATTTCTTTGAATATGTGCCAACACACACGGTTACCAACATATCAAACTTGTTCCTTTATAGCACAACTTTGCGACATTGTGTGCATTCGGTTCCGTTTCGAACTTTACTCTCATATGGACTGATCGAACCATGTGGCATGGGGCTTAATACAGACCCGCAAAATGGGCTATTCCTTTATTTCTACGTTTCATTATACTTTTCGCCGCATTTAGCCTCATTAACCATATACAGAATTTTGCATATTTAATCATGTAAAGTAAGGAGCTGTCCATTCGAATTCCATAGTTGTAGATTTTTGGTTTTTATTTAATGAATATAAATGCCGAATGCCAAAATGCTTAATGTATCACTGAATATTTCAGATTCTATGATCCAACAAATGTAGCCAAACAGCTAAATGGTTCTATTTGATATGGCTTAATACGATCTATTTTGACTACAGTGGCCTAACTTACTGATGTTATGAACATTAATGACATATTAACTTTAATAATGCATAAAGTGTGCACAGTAAAACCATAGAGTAGATTTTCATGTCGATTAGATATTTTCATATTTGATACGGGTCAAAATTATTGTACGTATTAAATATATTGTAGACTAAAGGAAAAGAGTATTTTATTGATGATTTGTAATATTTGTGCTATTTTTGGGGTTGCAATGTATTTATTGAGATGGTTCTATGTGAATGTAAATTTCATATTGAGATCTTTTATACTTGTGTTTGTACTGTTCGGGAATAAAATAACAATGAGAGATGACGTTGGGCTTCTGTGTGTTGTTTGCGACGATCCGTGTTTTCATGGCCGTGGCCTTGAATAAGGAGACGTCAATCTATGGACTGATTGTGAGAGTGAACGACCTGCGGGTTATGACATTGCAACTTGAGAAAAACAACTGGGGCAAACAAGGGAGTCAATTCAGTCATTTGAAACAAGTTGATAATAATTTTCTTTATATTTAATTTCAAATTTTTTAAAATATATTTTAGAAAACCAGTTTTTTCTCTTTAAAAGTCCATGCCTTCCTGTCTGGTTGTTTGCATTAGATTATGTGCTTGTATATTTGTGTGAAATAAACATCGGTGATTCAGAACATTGAGGCTTTAGGAACTGCCGTAGATCCGGCCTATTGTCCCACTTCTCTTTTCTGCATATTTCCTCAGTTTTCCAACTGAAAGCGATTTCCCATTTACAGGATGTGCCCGTTCCGAAACATTTTGGGGAAAGGGGGAAAACAAAAGAGTCTTATCTAGTTGGCATGTGTAAGCAGCAAATAGGCAGGATGTGGCACATCATACTGCCGGAAACAACTGTATGCGAGAAAAAATCATAAACACAATCATATCAGGGTGTCATGATGGATGGACCTTTCAGCATGACACAGAAAGAGAACCACTCTCGTTACCATAGTTACTGGTTATTGTGGTCTACCAGGGTCAAATTATCACTCTTAACTTGCAATAGTGTCAACCTCACATTATCCTTCATAGTAAAAAAACAAGCCTCCCCTACCCAACAACAGTGGAAAAATAAAAGTTGAATGACTGCAAAAGGAATTTTGATAAAAAAAACAAAGAGTTTATGGAACAAAAAAGAAGTTGCAACAATCTTTACATTTGAATGAACGTGAATGAGATAAAGTTACAGCTGAGAGCAAGATTTCTTAGGTCAGGGTTAGGTCTTAGGCCCCATCCACATTACTACATTTTAGTTTAGAAACAGAGACCTTTTGCTACGTTTGCACCTCCCGTCCAGACTAAAACGGCAAAAACGAAGACTTATAACGGAGAAGTTTAGAAATGCTGCCGACCCCGTTTTGCGTTTTGAATATCCGGAGGGCGTTTTAGTGAAGACGGGTCAAAACGAAGGACTTTAGAAACGATAACGCAGAGGTTCATGCTTGGCTCTCTGATTGGGTGTCATACAACGGAAGAAAACATACAACAACAACAGCCTGGACTACCAATTACGTTAGTGCAAGTAAATTCTGCATTTTACAATGCTATAACTGCCTACATGCGCCGGAGGCAAGCTATTATTCGAGCGATCTGTGACAATTCCCGTGTGCAGCGGCAGTATCGACCGTGCATGGAGCGTCGGTTTTGGGTTAAGCCGGGAAGAACCAACGCATGGTGGGATAATTTTATCAATGAAGTTATGGTTTCTGAGGAATAGTGCGAAAACTTACGAGTGTCCAGATCGGCACTTATCAACCTCAGCGAAATCTGAGGAATTGTCAATCTGATTCCTGTTTACACCGGCACGCGCCTGCCCAGTGTAGGTGAATGGTCACGTGATCCGCGTTTTCAGTCGTTTTAATTTGGATGGAGATCAAATCCAATACGCAGCTAAAACGCTGGTTTGGACGGAGATCGTATTCGTTTTAATTCTCCGTTTCTAAACTAAAACGCAGTAGTGTGGATGGGGCCTTACATGCTGTCTTACATACGCTTCATGAGGCACACACGCACACTAGCACACACACGCAAGGTCTCTAGCTCTCTCCCTCTCTGCCGTGCGCGTGCTACACGGTTTGGAGCACAGTATGTGCGAGCTCTTGCTCACTCGCTCTAGATCCGGGAGACTTGAACTAATTTGCGGGCATCAGGGAGCCGCTATCAATATGCGGGAGACTCCCGGAACTTCCCTGTTTTCCCTGCATTGACACTTAAGTGGGTATTTACTTAACAATATTTCTACTTAGACCCTCAAATAAGAGGATAATATAGCTCAACCTTGGAAAAATATATTTCAGGGTATCAGAGTGGAGTAAAAGAGATGTCTTCCTTTAGAGACAATCAACCTCCACCCACTGCTCGGTCCTCAGACATATACCCAGCCTACCTCCTATCTTTGCCAAAAATGCACCGGCGTACATAAGCAATCAAGCACTGCTCAGCGGCCAATATAAAACGGGTGACCGGAAGAGCAGTTTCAGATTTCTGTTTTGCCTATCCAAAACATCTAAAACCTTCTCTATTCCTTTGCCAATTTGGCAATGGTTGCTCTCAAACCCCTCCTCAGAAAGCGGCCGTAAATGATCATGTAGAGGAGCAAGCTGAACCACAGCATTGCTCTAGACTAAAAAAAGATAGTGGAACACAACCTTTTCAGTGGTTTACACTCTTAACAATTAGTCCATACTCTGTGCCTATCTTGCAGGTCCATGAAGGCTGACTCCAACCTCAGCATAAGCTGGAGGGTGTGTGTGTTTGGGGTTAATTACCCCCACTTCAAACACCAGAATGCGAGATATCTCCTCTCCTCCTTTTTTCTCCTATTACAGATGCCTCTCCATGGCAATGCCATCCATTGAATGCCATATGCACTGGTTGTGTGGTTTGTGGCATGGATGGCTAGATCTGTGGCTTGTGCAGATTATTAATTACACCTGCCTCAACTCTCTCGCCATTCAATTCCTCAGAATTGGCGCTCCACTGGAGGGTTTGTCTTACATGTGCATACAAACAAGCATCTTCTGAAGACAAAAGAGCTGATGACCTGTATTACAGGCGCCCTCCTACTGTATATATGCACAGGCACTCAGCTAGGGATGTCATGGACTGTCTTCAGTCAATACAATTGGTGTGTTTGGCACACATATACCGCCTGAAGATGAAGGCAGGGGCGCAGCCGACCCCCTGGGAGGTATAGGAAGGGACCATCCTGGTGGTGGTGGGAAGGATGGAGGTGAATGTTGGCGTGAATGAACTCAGACATGTGTAAGTAGCAATCTTTTATACTATGAGTATTAGATAACGATTGGTTAGATGAGAAGGTAATAAGTGACGTAACAATTGAGTCTTCCTTTGAGAAGACAATGTAGAACTTACGCTAAAGCGTTCATGGAAGATCAGGCAAATTCTCCATGAGTTTTCGTGAGTGTTGAAAGGAAGAAAGATAGTCATACGGGTTTGAAACAGCAAGAGGGTGATGCAATTGTGACATAATATATTTTTGTGTGTGTGTGTGAACTAGGGGTGTAACGATACACAAAACTGACGGTTCGGTTTTCCCACGTTTTTGACGTCTCCGTTCGGTTCGGTTTAGAAAGCTAAAAAAAAATTTAAACAGTGTGTGGCGAACAGGACGCCGAGGGACGTGAGAGAACGGCGCGAGGCCGGTGGTGCGATTGCTAATGAGCAACACCTGTGAAGCACACCGGTCTCGCATCTCTCACGGCGGAGCGGAAGCATAAAGGAGGAGTGACGACGTTGATGATCGAGACCGGTGAGCTTCACAAGGTTAACAACAGCAATTCAGATGCTATTTATTTTTTAGATATAACAATCAACACCCAACACATTGTATGAAAACATGTAAACTGAACATAAGGCAGTTTTTGCATTAACTTCACTCTAATTTGTTATTGAAATATAATAATTTACACAGTTGCTGTCATTTTCATGAAAGATATTTTAAACGTACATTAAATAATCAAGATATAATTAACAGGTTAAGTAAAATATAATATATATAGGATAATATAGTGCATTTATTTAGTGCAAGAGTTCATTTCTCTAGGAACCAACAAGTTGTGGCCACTGAATAACTTGCCTGCTGAGGTAAATATAATGCTAGTGACAAGCTATGCAGTTTTATTGACGTCTTTACGCTGCTGAAACACTGATTGAGCTATGATGCCTTTCAGTAAGTATACTGTATTTTTCAACATACCTTCAGGTGTCCATTCATGTTTATTCTGTAACTGAGGAAGAGATGATTGCGTTTACTCGCGCTCCGCGCTGCCACTTGAAATGAGGAGCTAGTACATTGATCTCACGCCACATCAGAGAGCACCAAAATGGCATTTATTGTTTGATTTTTGTGATCAAATAGTCAGAATTTGAAGATTACACCTTGCTTATTATCTAAAGTAACAAAACACGGAGCTTGCTATTTGGTGTTAATGGTGGTTAGACTAAAAAACTGAATTTGTTGTGTACACATTCCAGGTCCAATGAGCCGGGCTGGGCGGGGCCGGGGTAGCAGGGGGCGGGGCGTGTTCGGTTCGCCATGAGAGTATCGCGATTCGAATCGTGGGTTCTGTATCGCGGTTCTTCGGTTCGAATATCGTTACACCCCTAGTGTGAACCATCCCTACTGCCACTACACAGGAGTGAATGCAATGAAATAATCAGCCCTGCCTATTGAACCTATTGTGAGTTAACAAGGAGCTTTGCTTATGGAAAATCTCAAGTCTTTATCCCTTTACCTGCCGTGTAGCTGCAGCAGTGTCAGATCAGGTCTGGGCTTGCTTTTCCAGTGCTTAACCAAACCCATTCCTTTCCTCATCTCTCAAATGATAATCTCTGCCCTCCAGCACATCAGAGCTCACACTGACATTCGTCTGAAGATGCTCTCGCTCACTCCTATTTTTCTTCCCATCAAACACCCTGCCAGAACTTGTCTTTTCCCCCTTTTTAACCGTTGGTCCCCTTTTACTGGAAACTGTAAACGGTTCCTGCTAAATGAAGATGTGTGCGTAGACTGTGCACATGCTGATGAGTAAGGCATAGGAGTGTTTATTACCTGCAGGGAGTAAATGACTCATGGCTTTTTATGGCTGACATACCAAGATAAACAGCAGCGCTAACAGGTCATCAGCTTGCACACTTCAAACCCAGGTGCTGTTGAGATCACAACTACACAGCTACTTGATTGGATAAGACGGCGTCAGCTCCGCATGGTGCTAATGATCAATTTTCACTTCAAGTTAGCCAACTGAACAATAATCTTGACAAAGCTGCTGAAAACTGGTTTAGCTATGGTTTGTGTTCACTGATGATGTGTTATAGTTTGATTTTATGCAACATATGGGGTGCTCTTAAAATCATAAAACATCAACATCATAACAATTTTCACAGCACTGATTGTGTTAATCAGTGTGGAGATGAATGGCTGTTGAATTCTGAACATGTTCTATGCAAAATACATGGGTTTCATATTTTGCTATTTGATATGTTGATAAACTTTTTACCTAACATAAAATTAACCCAGAATGAAAAGAAGGAAGTTTTAAAAATGGGAATCTTGACTTCTGGAATGAATTGTACAATAAGTAAGCAATATTTCATTTATTTATGCCCTCTTCAAACTCAAACTTCAACCCTGTTGCAAAAGTTATTGATAATTAAACAAATATTTTTCTTTAATTTGTGGAAAATGTTAAGTTTGTTAATAAAAAAACAACATATAATCCCAAATTTGCTAGTCTCTTCTGAGAAACAGCTCAATTTAGACTGAGGAGCATTTACACGACACCATTTTCAACTAAAAATGAAAAACTTGTTATGAGTTTTGGATGTTCATTTAGATGACAACAACAATTTACAACACTGTTACCCATTCTTTTTTTAAAAAAATATCCACATTTAAAAAAAAAATATTTATAATGGCTTTTTTTTATTGCTATAATGTTGTTTTGAAAAAAATCACAAAAATCAAGGTTTTGGACAATTTTGGTAACAGGGTTGAAAAATGTACTTAAAGCTTAAAGATGAAAATAAAACAGGTCATTCATTTAAATGTAACTCATATTAGCTCAGCTCATATATAAGACCAACTTTTTTGAAAGTAAAGCACCTCTTTTCACAGACCATTTTGTTAAAAAAGGATTTTCATTATTATTATTTTTTTCCAGGTTTGGTACCCATTTTTGTGAAAAGTTCCACACATTCCAGTTTGCCCTCAAAAATACAATGACGCCTTTCGTCAGTGTCTCCTTGATCAAATGTGCAATCTGCATCATCAATCACACTCTCAAACAATGAACTCAGTTGCAAAGATTAACAAGCTCAAACTTGGCAACATGAAAGAGACCAAAATAGTAGCAAAACAGACTCCACCATTAATTTCAGAATACGATGAGTTTGGCACAGCAGGCCACAATGTAATGGGCTTTTGGCAGATCATCATCTACTTTACTGCCACCAACAAAAAGCATGACTCACCAGTATAATAATTAAATGTAAGTATCAGCTATAAGATGTTTAGTTGTAACATTTTGCTGAGGCGGGTGATCAGGAATAATCAGAGAACTATGTGGCACAAGAGATCATTGTCATCTAAATGGAATGTTTCTTGAGGATTGCTGCAGTAAATATGAGGAAATGTCATTCTTTATACCGAAGTCAGAGCTTGCTAACATGAGGGAGGTATTTTTATGGGTGGGTAAATTGGTGACTCTTTACTGTTATTTTAAAAAAAATAGTTTGTTGAAAGGTTACTTTTTTATTTTATTTAAGGGAGAGCGGGGATGGTAGTAACACTTTTTGTTTGAGCATCAGTAACTCAGTGGTTGTTTGTGATAGATCTCTCAAACTTTGATTCACGGTAGCCACATTTGTCTACAACAAATAAAACTCACTTGGCCGTGTAATACTGTTACAGTTATGGACTCTTATTTTGATATTATGTTCTGTTTTCTTTAGTTCCGGTTTCACTGCTCTGTTTAGTTTAGTGATTATTTATCATCAGCTATATCTATTTTGGTTTCTGATTATCCCCAGCATATCCCCTGTTCAGTTAAGTAATTTGACAGTAATTGTTTAAGTTTGTGGTTGCATTTCAAATGTATTCCTGTTTAAAAATTATTATAGTTCATTGATACAGCCACCGTTACAATTACGCATTCACAGATTTTTTGAGTTAATGCCAAACACAAAGAGTTCTGTTGTTACAACCTACCGCACTAGGGGTGAGTTGTAACACTAGCTGGGGATATGCAACAATGAGAGGTAATTTGCTGAAATAAGATTTATGCAAGAACTTTATTGAAAAACAAAGAATGAATCAGTTTTGAATGATGTGAACAATGTAAAGTGACAAAAAGTTATTTTTTTAGGACTTTTAGCACAAAAAAAACTGTTGGCGTGTGTGTGATTATTCCTGTGTGCACTGTATTCCTGTCACATTAGGGTTCAGGAATAGCTATGTTGCAATTTACCTATATTATTATGTGAATTTTGTGAATCATATAAAAAAAAAAACACTTGGTGGAAATGCCAAGATGCACATAAATTCTAAAATTGTGCACGAAAACACATTCATGTGCTCATTTGAGGCAGTTAATGTCTTTATCTGATAACATGCGAATAAACTATGGAAACATAACCATCTTTAACCATCAACATAACCAAACATAACATTGTCTTGATGCACAACAAAAAACTCATGTGACGTCGCCTTACCAGAGGATGTGACCGGATAACTGGGGCCTGTTTCAATAAGGAGGTTCAACCAACTCTGAGTTAAAACTTAGTTAAAAGTTGATTTACCCTGAGATAGAGTTTTTGGTTTCAGAACAACTGAATTTAGCTGGTTCAATCAACTCTGAGTACGTTGACTCTGAGTTAAGCACGTGAACCACGACTATGAAAAGCCATGATCAATGGAGCTCCGAAATTACGATTCACCATGGTAACAGCACCCGACAAAAAGACGCCTGCATACTTCCGAGTCAATACACAAGTATAATCTTACTCACTGTTATATTATCAGATGAAAACTGACAGAAAGGTAAGTTATTGAACTAATACTAATTTTCATGGTATCCCACAGGCAAAAAAAAACAACAACAACAAAACAAAAAAAACCTTGGCAGCAACTAAAAATGAAAAATAAATTAATAATTCAATCAGTTAAATCTTTAAGCATAAAAGGTTCATGGCTGTAGGCTACATGCCTTTACAAACATTTGACATATTGTATTAAATATAATTCAGTGTCTATTTCTATGTGCAGCAGCTGTTTCCACATAGTATAATGCTCTTTTCACATAATTAAATGTTCTCTAATCTAACCTGTTAATTTTTTTAAATTAGGCTAATGAAATTAACATTTGACTTCTACTATGTCACGGTTCACACTTTCATTGACTCGTTCTGATGCTGTGTTTTTGTATGCACGTGGGCGGAGCCGCTGATCAGTCCCTGATTATCATCAGCGCCAGCTGTGACTGATCAGCGGTTCCTATTTAAGCACTTAGTCTTTCGTCTTGTGTTTGTCAGATCGTTGTTGGATGTACCCGTTCCTGGTGTTTGCTTCCCTTCGTGTCGCTGTGTTCCTGCCTGTGTCCTCGTGCGTTTGTGGAGTCGCTGGATGTCATTCTGTCAGCCCTCCTGAGTCTCTGTCTGCTCTCGTCTGTCTTCCCCTATCACTTCACTCTTGCGCCGTCTCGAGGACTGGGTTGCCTACCTGCACGCCTGCGTCACCAAGGATTCCATCTGTTTACCACACCAGTATTCTGAGACTGTTTCCCGAGTTCATCCTTTTGCCTCTCTGGTTACTGACCAATAAACTGAGTTTACTTGCTATTGTCTCCGCTATTTTCTGTGCCATTACAGAACGATCTGACCAACATGGAGACAGCAAGGACACCTGAACTCTCTGAGTTTCTCGCCCGCAACATGTCTCGTATGGATCAGCAGGAGGAGAATCTCGCCTTGACGGGCCGGGCGGTTCAAGCATTGGTGGCGCAGGTATCCGAGCTCACCCAGCAGATTCAACACCTTGCCACACCCACTGCGCCAACCCCACCGCCGCCTCCCCCCACCCCTCTCTCAGCTGGTCGTCAACAGGAGCCGCGTCTACCCACCCCTGAGAGCTATTCGGGTGAGGCTAATTACTGTCGACCCTTCCTGACCAAATGCTCAATGTTTTTTGCCCTACAGCCTCTGAGCTTCTCCACTGAGGAGGCGAAGGTGGCGTTCGTACTAACATTGTTGACCGGACGCGCTGCTTTGTGGGGGACGGCGGTGTGGGAGAACCAACGACCATGCTGTTCCTCGTTCCAGGCACTCGCACAAGAGATGAAGAGGGTATTTGATCGGGCGGTCGCCGGCAAGGAAGCTGCACGACAACTCGCAGACCTTCACCAGGGGAACCGAACCGTGGCCGATTACTCCATCGAATTTCGCACCCTCGCCGCTGAGTGCCGTTGGAACGAGGAGGCGCAGTGTGATATGTTCCTGCATGGGCTGGCTGACCGTATCCACCAGGAGATCTACACCCTGGACCTGCCGACGGATCTCGATGGACTAGTTGAGCTGGCACTGCGAGTGGACGCTCGCCTACATCGTCTTGAGCAACGCACTCGCACTGTCTCGGGCCCTAGGACTTTCGGTAACCCTCAGGCCAGCGGTAGTGATACGGTCAGCCCTGTCGACGATCACAAACCCATGCAGGTGGGTCGAGCTCGGCTCTCCCGGGAGGAGAGAGAGAGAAGGAGATCCCGTGGTTTATGCCTCTACTGTGGTGGAGCGGGTCACTTTCTCAACCAGTGTCCAGTAAAAGACAGAGCTCGGGAGTAGAGAAGAGGATACTGTCGGGCGGGATCTCCACATCCATCACCTCTTCCATACTCCTCCCGGTGAGACTGCAGTGGGCAACCCGAACTCATCACTGTCAGGCACTTTTGGACTCGGGAGCTGAAGGAAATTTTATGGACCGGACATTAGCACGTAAGCTCCAAATACCCATCATACAACTCACCAACAAGATTTCTGTTAATGCACTTAATGGTAAAGAACTTCCCGCTCTATCATTCACCACCACTCAGTTGACCCTTATCACTTCTAGCAATCATTCCGAAGAAATGTCTTTCCTGCTTCTGGACTCCCCCCTTGTCCCCATTGTCCTCGGTCACCCCTGGCTAGTTCAGCACAACCCCAGGGTGGACTGGGGACATAACTCAGTCTCTACCTGGAGCACCCAATGTTATGCGTCTTGTTTGGTGTCTGCTTGTTTGTCCGTGTCCAGTTCTGTCTTTCAGGAGGAGTCGGTGAATGTGTCTAACGTGCCCCGTGAGTACCTCGACCTGAAGGAAGTGTTCAGTAAGTCCCGGGCTGCTTCTCTCCTTCCGCATCGTCCCTATGACTGTGCTATAGATCTTCTGCCAGGTACGTCTCCGCCAAAGGGCAAGTTATACTCTCTTTCAGTTCCTGAGAGGGAGGCCATGGAGAAATACATTTCTGATTCTCTAGCATCCGAGTTCATCCGTCCTTCTTCTCCAGCGTAGACCCCGAAGCCGCCGCCATTTGCGCTATTTAGAATTTCAGCCGCCGCCAGCCAATAATTTCGTAAGCCAAATTGAGCCGCCATCTGATAAAGTTTGGCTGAGCTGGCTAGAATTATTTGCATCAAATAATAATTCTATCACATAGAGACATACACACACGACACGAATATATAAACAATACACGAGATCTATTTTCCCACTGGATTCATAACAGCACAGTCTTGTGCTCGTTGCTACGATACACAGACTCACAGTGATTTGACGACCAATTAAAATTGCTCGTTTTCCGTACAGAAGAAGCGATGCATTTTTTTCTCGCACTGAGGTGAAATGGCGGAAAGAAGCAAGCAAGGTAATTTTGATCTCACTTCTCACATACTTTGCTAATTCCTACTTACTTTTTTTTTTAACTTAGGCCTAGCCAGACTTTTGTTAAATCTTCAGGGCACGGTTGCACAAACACCTGAATCAAAGATATGATGTTATGAACCAAATATTCTGAAACTGAGAGATTTATAGCACTGAACGTGATATTACTGCAGTAACAAACCACCGTTTCCACATTGCTAATTCACGACGCATGCTTCAGTGTACATTGAAGTGAAATGTGCAAAACTTTGTCCAAAATAATACTGATAACAGTGTGTGTTTATATTAAGGCGAGACACGGCAGGCAAAAACATCGTTTTTTTTTTACTGGTCAATTTTGAGATTTTTGGATATTTGTCTTCCATGTCTTCTTACAGACTTGTGGTGAAAAAAAGTCCGAAATACACATTTAGGTCTTTATTTTACTACACTTCATCTGTTTGCGTCTGTAGATTTCTCATAAATTCAACAAAAGTTTGCGTTCTTAATCAACATAACGTTACTTCTCCGCGATCAGACTACAAAATAAATATGTACATACGTTGTGAAAGTAAAATCTGGTGTTTTCTTTATTACATTGTATTGCATTTTGTAGAAATATAGTGTAAGCCATGCATTGCTTGGAAATATTGAGATCTGGTAAATCAGTATAACATAGACATCTGTAGACATGAAGTGGCAGCTTCAGCCATTTGCAGCTATGAAAAGTTTGGCGGCTGCAGCAGCCATTTAGGTTTTGGCTGAGCCGGCTAGCCAGCCAATAACTTCATCAGCCAGCCATTATTCTCAAAACAAATGGCTTCGGGCTCTACTCCAGCGGGGGCGGGGTTCTTTTTTGTGGAGAAGAAGGATGGCTCCCTGCGACCGTGTATTGATTACCGAGGGCTGAACAACATCACGGTAAAGAATACTTATCCTTTGCCGTTGATGTCTTCAGCTTTCGAACGGTTACAGGGAGCATCAGTCTTCACAAAATTGGATTTACGTAAGGCTTATCATTTGGTCGGCATCAAGAAGGGGGATGAGTGGAAAACCGCGTTTAACACCCCCAGGGGTCACTTATTATAATAAATTATAATATTATAATATTTGGTTATGCCGTTCGGGCTGTCCAACTCCCCAGCGGTTTTCTAGGCACTTGTCAATGACGTGCTGAGAGACATGGTTGACCAATTCATCTATGTCTACCTGGATGACATATTGATTTTTTCTTCGTCTCTCCAGGAACACGTGCAGCACGTCAGACGAGTGCTTCAGAGGTTGCTAGAGAATGGGCTTTTTGTCAAGGCGGAGAAATGCGCTTTTCATGCACAGTCTGTTCCTTTCCTAGGTTACATCATCTCGTCTGAGGGGGTGCGTATGGATCCTGACAAGGTTAAGGCTGTGATGGATTGGCCAAGTCCAGATTCCCGTAAGGCCCTACAGAGGTTTCTGGGCTTCGCCAATTTTTATCAGCGTTTTATTCACAACTTCAGCCAACTAGCCGCTCCTCTGACTGCCTTGACCTCCCCCAGAACGACGTTCAGGTGGTCCGATACAGCCGAGGCTGTATTCACTAACCTCAAGAGCTGCTTCAGTTCAGCTCCTATCCTTATCGCCCCTGATCCTTCACGTCAGTTCGTGGTGGAGGTCGACGCGTCAGAGGTGGGGGTAGGTGCAGTTCTATCTCAACGCTCCTCCACAGACGACAAGATGCACCCTTGCGCGTTTTTGTCTCATCGTTTATCTCCTGCCGAACGTAACTATGACATTGGTAACAGAGAGTTGTTGGCAGTCAAGTTAGCACTGGAAGAATGGCGTCATTGGTTGGAAGGGTCGGGGGTACCTTTTATCGTTTGGACCGATCATAAGAACCTAGAATACATTAGATCTGCTAAAAGACTCAACTCCAGGCAGGCTCGGTGGGCACTTTTTTTCGGACGTTTTGATTTTTCTCTATCGTACCGCCCGGGTTCCAAGAACATCAAACCCGATTACTTATCTCGTATTTTTGACCAATCCGAACGCCCGGTTACTCCCGAGTGCATTTTACCCGAGAAGCTAGTTATCTCCACACTCACATGGGAGGTCGAATCGAGGGTCAAGACGGCCTTTGAAGGGGTAACGCCTCCGCCCGGTTGTCCGAGTCGATTATTTGTGCCAGAGGAGTTACGGTCCGACGTTATTCGATGGGGTCATTGTTCCAGTGTAGCTTGTCATCCAGGAGTTAACCGCACCAGTTTTTTGTCAAGCAACGATTCTGGTGGCCATTAATGGCTCGCGACATTCGGAATTTTGTTTTGGCTTGCTCGAGTTGTGCCACTGGTAAGACTTCTAATCGACCCCCAGATAGGTTACTCCAACCGCTGTCGGTCCCTTCGAGACCCTGGTCCCACATTGCGCTAGATTTTGTCACCGCCCTCCCCCCCTCCCAGGGTAAGACGGTCGTTTTGACCGTAGTGGACCGGTTCTCGAAGGCGACCCATTTCATCCCCTTGCCCAAATTACCCTCTGCCAAGGAGACAGCGGTAGCTGTCATAGATCACGTCTTTCACTTACATGGCCTCCCGATGGACGTGGTCTCTGACAGGGGGCCCCAATTTGTGTCCAAATTTTGGAAGGAGTTTTGTTAATTACTTGGAGCGACTGTAAGTCTGTCTTCGGGTTATCATCCCCAGAGCAATGGCCAAACCGAGAGAGCCAACCAAGATTTAGAAAGAATGTTGAGATGTTTGGTGTCTAAGAATCCTTCCTCCTGGAGCCAACAGCTTTCAATGGTTGAGTACGCTCTTAACTCCTTACCAGTGTCATCCACGGGTCTATCTCCGTTTGAGTGTAGTTTAGGGTACCAACCACCAATTTTTTCTAACCTGGAATCCGAAGTCGCGGTCCCCTCCGCTCACGCCTTTATCCAGAGGTGTCACCGCACCTGGACCAGAGCCCGTGAGACCCTGCTCCAGGTGAGGGCGCGCACCAAGGTCAAGGCCGATCGCCACCGGTCAAGACCTCCCGTATACTTCGTCGGTCAAAAAGTGTGGCTTTCTACCAAGAACATTCCGCTCCGCTCCGTATCCAATAAATTAGCTCCCAAATTCATTGGCCCGTTTACTGTCACCAAGATCCTTAGTCCGGTGACAGCCCGCCTCAAACTTCCTCCCGCGTACAGGAGAATCCATCCCGTGTTCCATGTTTCCAAATTAAAGCCCGTGTTTCGTTCTCCCCTTAACCCGCCAGCCCCGGTTCCCCCACCGCCGCGACTCGTAGATGGGGAACCCACTTATTCGGTCAACCGTATTCTGGACTCTAGACGGAGGGGACGCGGATTCCAGTATTTGGTGGACTGGGAGGGTTACGGTCCGGAGGAGAGATGTTGGGTTCCTGCTAGGGACATCCTGGATCAATCCCTTATTGATGATTACAATCGACAGGTAGGTCCCTCTGGGAGCGCCGGGAGGCGCTCTTAGGGGGAGGGGTACTGTCACGGTTCACACTTTCATTGACTCGTTCTGATGCTGTGTTTTTGTATGCACGTGGGCGGAGCCGCTGATCAGTCCCTGATTATCATCAGCGCCAGCTGTGACTGATCAGCGGTTCCTATTAAAGCACTTAGTCTTTCGTCTTGTGTTTTCCAGATCGTTGTTGGATGTACCCGTTCCTGGTGTTTGCTTCCCTTCGTGTCGCTGTGTTCCTGCCTGTGTCCTCGTGCGTTAGTGGAGTCGCTGGATGTCATTCTGTCAGCCCTCGTGAGTCTCTGTCTGCACTCGTCTGTCTTCCCTGGATCACTTCACTCTTGCGCCGTCTCGAGGACAGGGTTGCCTACCTGCACGCCTGCGTCACCAAGGATTCCATCTGTTTACCACACCAGTATTCTGAGACTGTTTCCCGAGTTCATCCTTTTGCCTCTCTGGTTACTGACCAATAAACTGAGTTTACTTGCTATTGTCTCCGCTATTTTCTGTGCCATTACATACTGGGCCAACATAGGCTGGACCTGCACCATCACTGATAGATGAAGAGGAGATGCACAATATTGGAAGAATATTAAAATCCAACAGAAAAAAGAATAACAGTTGCTTTTGGATTTGTAGGAAATAAAGATGACCAAATAAACTGTGAATAATTTGTGTGTATTTAACAGCTGTGGTGGTTACGGCATATATCTCTACCCTTCCATCTGGCATCCTCCCATTACAGTAATCCATTTCATTTTCGGAAGGTGCAATGATGAGAATATGCATGTCATCAATTGTCATCAACCACATTGGAAATCCTAAAGGAAAATCTAATTATTAGGTTATTTTCAGAGGTCACAGCAAGATGTTATTAAGTGAACGTCATTTATCAGATTATCCTCATTTAAACCGATTTCTCCACCACTGTCCTGCAATCCTTTGAAACTTTTCTTACTTAACATTTTTTTCTTGTTTCCAACTTTCCAGTCACAATATCTAAAGATTATTAAATCAAAATGCATTTACTGAAAAAAAAAAAACCTCTGGGGTTACATAAGAAAACCTGCTCCCGACCAAGTTATGTTCACAGAGTAAGTTACCATGGTAACTGACTCTGAGTTTAATTTACCTCTCTTTCAGAAACGGGCTTGACTTACTCTGCTTTCTTGGGTTTGACATACCTCCCATTCTGAAACGGATAACCCAGAGTTTCTCTCATTTCAGGGTTAACATACTTTCTGAAACAGGTCCCTCGACTAATTGGAATCATCATAAGGGGTTGGTTGTATGGCAAGCAGTTTTAACATTTAATCCTTAAAACCTACCAGTATCTATTTTCATGCTACTAGTACTTATTTTTTAGATACTAGTATCTATTCCAATAAGTACAAGGACTTATTCATTAGAAACTAGTTCTTATTTATAAGATACTTATTCCAATAGTGTCTAGTATTTAACCTAACTTGTCAAGAAAAAATAGAACTAGTGCTTATTTTTTAGTTACTAGTAACATTTTAGATCAAAGATATCCTTACCTTAATAGATACTAGTACTATTTAAATAATCAGTATGCAAATAATATGTTGAATATTAATGAACCAACAACATATCAAAGAGAGATGACACAGGAAACGGACTGAAGTGCAGAAGGTCTTTTTTATAATAACAATAATTACCTACCTTTTTAATGGTGTTAGAGTAAAAAAATAAATAATGAATAGGCATATGTAATATAGTGCATATATACTCTTATTTTGACATGACTCTCATTCACAGATGCAGATTAATATTCCGAATGTTTTATTGTAAGGAATTATGAATGCTCACCAAAAATCCCAATCTCAGGGTATTGTGGTTGTTTGGCTGGTGGGTATGAAGCAGTTTTTCGATCTACTTTACTGTTGTTTGAATTTTATTATTGGCAGTTAAAGGGGTGGTAAAACACGATTTCACTTTTCTAACTTTAGCTAGTGTGTAATGTTGCTGTTTGAGCATAAACAATATCTGCAAAGTTACAGCACTCAAAGTTCAAAGCAAAGGAAGATATTTGCTTTAAAAAAATCAATTTCTAAGGACTACAGCAAACGACCGGTTTTGGACAACACAACATTCCATGGGATATGCTGACGTCAGCATATCCCATTTTTTACATAAACCCCTCCTCCGAGAATACTTCATAAGCGGGGCGAGGCCATTTTATATTGCTGTTTTGGACATGAGTTGTCGCAATGCCGTCGAAACGCTGCTGTTATTTTCATCCGGATTGCAGGTCCGCTTTGTTCAGCCTTCCTAGGGACGAGGGAGTTAGGGATCAATGGTTAAAATTTATTTTTAACTCGGTCCCTCATAATTATGACCCAAATCTCGCTCTCAGTGCTGCACAATTTGCGGAGGAAAGCTTCCACAATCGTGGCGAGTTCAATGCAGGATTCGCACATCGGCTTGTCCTGAAAGATGGAGCAGTTCCAACTTTAAGAACAGAAGCTTTTGTTTACGAGCCACAACCTGTAAGTATGATTTATTTTTCGTCGATGTGTTTTCCTGTAATACTTTGTATTGTTAATTGTACGTTGTAGCAAGGAAGTAAACAAATGACAACGCTGTTTGGCCCTGCTGGTTTGGTATGCTCATTCATACTTAGCGTTATCTGACAAACACCTACATTACAAATTTTTTTTTTATCTCAACAGTGAACTTGGAATTAGTGTAAATTATTCTTTGATTAGAGCTTTTATGTTTATCTACATGCTTGTTTATCTAAAGGCATGCTAAATATGGTTCTGTGTTTGATTTGGCAGCCGATGTTTAGTGTTCGTTTTGGGTTAATAGTTCTGTCGACAGATATTTGTCTACAATCGTTCTAAAAATACAAAAGTAAGGGTGGCATACAGTCAGAAACGATCGCTATAGATCCGCAGTCTTTACTCAAAAAAATCCCTTTGAGGACTGTAGTATAATTTGTTAGAACTATTATATGAAATTCTTGTTTATGATTTATTATTGTAATTTTTTTGTAATTCTATAATAATTAGTAAAATTAAATAACAGCGCATCTAAAAAGTAATGAGAGAACAACAAAAAACAGGTTCTTAAACAGGTTCTGCTCGATCATCTTCACTAACGTTTCCCCGGGTCCGATTGGTTTTATTGACGCCATTGTTTATAATAAACCAAAGCACAAACTACCAGAGCAAACTGCTGGTAAAGGTAAGGGGCGTGACGTTTCCGGGAAACGTGCACTAGACGGTTAGCGAATCACATCTGAGCCCATTGCGTAGTTTTGAGGGACTGGTTTCATAGAACCAGGAAACCATCAGACCGTTTTTACAAGGAGGGGAAGAGCAGTATAGAATAAAGATAAAATATATGAAAAATAATGCTATTTTTAAAAAACGAAGCATGAACACATACTATAGTGCACCCCACAAACATAATCAAGCCTTCGAAAAAATGCGTTTTACCACCCCTTTAAGCCTTTATTATAACCTACTGTATGTTCAAAACAATAAATGTCATATTAAACACATATCTTTCCTTATGTTCAAGCTAACCAATTTGCAACCAACCAGTTACTTACGAAAAAAATCAATCTTCTATAGCCTTAGTTTAGCCTGCATTACCATATGAAATCTGATTGGATGGTTGATAGTATATTCATGTTTATGTAATGATCTATTAAAAGAAGATATCTCTTAATATTTTCTTAATAGTTCCTTATGAGGTTGAAGATATCTGCAAATTAATAGGTACTAGTTGCTATTCTGTTTTTGTCACGGAATGGTGAAATAGTAAAGCGAGGATTCAAGTGCAGGAATGAAGGTTATTTAATAATAAAAATGAAACAAAATACAAACAAAAACTCCCCGTGGGGGAAAACAGGAGAGGCCTCAAGATACAACAAAACTATGGCAGGAAACAGGAACACAAGGATACATAGATGATGAACTAGCACGGGACTGCAAAAACAGAGAGAATAAGTAGGGAAGCAAACAAAAGAGTGTAACAAGGAAGGCAGGTGGGACAAATTAATTAATAATCAGGTAACAAGATGGGAGGGGCTAGACAATCAGGAGAGCCCATGGCACAAGGAAACACATGACAAGCCATGTGTTCACAACAAACCAGACTATACAAAAGCATGACACACCAGCGGGGTATTGCACAAAAGCAAGATAAGGGATTAAGCTGGGATTTTCCAGTTATCCTGGCTGAATTTAGCCCTTACTTGGTTGCATGAAGGGAGGCTAAATTAATCTACATTAAGTTACTATGGAGATTTACACTTTGCAGCTAGCCTGCTCCGGAGCAGGCTAACAACCAGGCTAAGATTAATCCTAGTGATTTATCGGCTAGTTCCTCCCTAAATCCTACTAGATATTAATGTGTTTTAGTCACTTCATGGTCCTGCATTAAAATACTAGATATACTGTCATTCATCTAAGTATGCGTACTGTTATTTTAGTTATTATTGAAAACTGCTGTTCATTTCACTGTCAGAGGTTTGATGAATATATATATATTATTCGAGATTTAAAGCGTTTATTGTCATACACCCAGTGAGGAAAGCAGATTTTCCTGAGCAATTATTACTTTGCTGTCCACAATGAATGCCAACACAGTGCAAAATAACTATACTATACAATATGAGAAATAGAATATAGACTATGTATATCTATATATGCAAGTATAGAGTAGAAATGTACTGTTGAATGAGAAAAATTTTTTTTTGCAGTTGATGAGATAATAAGAAATGGCTCATGAAGTTGCAAATGTGGTTTCAATTAAGTCCGTAACGAGGTCAATATGTAGTATATATAGACTAAAGATTTGTGTGTTTCCTATTCACAATGGCTTGTCCTTTGTTGGATGATGTAGTTGATGAGGAAGTTTTAATACTCAGACGAGCATTCAGGCATGAAAGAGTCTTCCGAGATAGGGCAGACCCATTGGCCTTTTCAGACGAATATCTGACTGAGAGGTACAGATTCTCAGGTGATGGCATCAGATATTTGTGTAGGCTGCTGGGTCCAAACATACAGCACAAGACAGCACGGAGCCATGCTCTCATTGTCCCACAGATGGTCTGCGTAGCACTGCGATTCTTTGCAAGTGGCATGTTTCTGTATTCTGTCGGTGATGCAGAAAACCTCAATAAAGCCACTATTTGCCGCACAATAAGAAATGTAAGTCTGGCATTGAAATCTCTTGTGCACATATTTATCACCTTCCCTTGTCACAGAAGATTCATCCACATCAAGGAGGAGTTCTACAAGATTGCAGGTTACACGAATAATAACAGATTACTACAAAATGTTACATTAGCATAGTCACAGTATGACACTCATTATTTTGTGTTACAGCTTTTCCTAATGTAATTGGTACAGTGGATTGCACCCATATTCGTATCCAACGCCCCTCAGGGGCACATGAGGGAGATTATGTTAACAGGAAATCCTTCCACAGTGTCAATGTTCAGGTAAGAATGAGTTATGGTTACTGTCAGCTACATAATTATTCTGTGCATTAAATGACCTTAATAGGCTATATATTTTTACAGATGATCTGTGATGCTGACTGCCTTCTCACAAATTTAGAGGCAAAGTGGCCTGGCTCAGTCCATGACTCCAGAATCTTTCGGGCAAGTAGAATTTACCAGAGACTCTCTCTAGGTAAGCCACCCCATTTTTTTAAGCACCTTGAACATCAAGGGTACAGTACTTGTAAGAATTATGTTTTGTATTCGCAGGTGAGTTCTCTGGTGTGCTGCTGGGGGACAAAGGCTATGCCTGTGAGACATTTCTGATGACTCCCCTTACAGACCCCCAAACCCCAGCACAGCAAGCTTACAACCGTGCCCATGCCAAAACCAGGGCTCGAATTGAAATGACCTTCGGCCTCCTGAAATCACGATTTCAGTGCCTGCACCACCTGAGGGTCTCCCCAGACAGAGCATGTGATGTGACTGTTGCCTGCACAGTGCTGCACAATATTGCCAGCCTAAGAAAAGAAAGGGCTCCCAGAGTTGCTTTGGATGTTAATTGGGACAATGCTGCCATATTCCCAGATAACAGAAATGGAAGACTTGTTAGAGAACAATACATTGCAAATTATTTCAGTTAATTTAGTTTTGATTTAGCCCATCCCTTAATAAAGGATAATGCAGGCTATATAACTTTTTCATGTGTACATGCATTTTATTTGTAATCAGCAGCACACACTGTGGTTATCTTCCCAAATTCTAGTTCCACTTCACTGGATCAATAAATATAAAGTGTATACTTGACATTCATAAAAAAAAGTTACAAGACCACAATGGTTTTGGAATATTTTTCTTTTATTATTTTGCTGTTATCACTTGTCAGCTTGGAGCTTTGGAGAGAAAAAAATATAATGATTAATACATTGTGTTACAGTCATGGTTACAGTATGAAATGAAGTCACTTACTTCTCTTTCTTGTTTCTGGATTTCCAGTTCTAGTTTCCTCAGTGTCTTGTGTTTAATTTGCATCTCAAGGTCCATGTCCTGCAGCTTTCTTTTGTTCACATCAATCTTGACTTCTGTCAGCTCGATCTGTCTCTTTAGATGGGTTGTGTAGAGATATCTGACAGTTTGTGAATTCTGTGAAGACCTTTTAGTTAGCATAGCAGAA
This sequence comes from Siphateles boraxobius, assembly GCF_051911475.1. Classification (NCBI taxonomy): domain Eukaryota; kingdom Metazoa; phylum Chordata; class Actinopteri; order Cypriniformes; family Leuciscidae; genus Siphateles; species Siphateles boraxobius. The sequence continues at coordinate 16,470,085 of NW_027509208.1, read as the reverse complement.
TTTTGGCATAATGTAAATTTACTTTAGGCAATACGCACTATGTTACCAGGCTGCTTATCAGGTTGCCCAATGTCAGGATCCTGTAACAAATAATATTTTCTATTAGTACCACTTCCCTGACTTCTTATCTATTATGAACTTATAAAAAAATGTGTCTATTTTCACAAAATACCTCGAGCCTTCTGGAGTCCAGCGACACGGTCTCATCATCGGCAGAAGTGCACTCCACTGCTGTAGATGTGGCTTCCCTCTGCCATTTCAATACTTGTATTGATATTTTTTGACAGGACATGCAAAGCCTATGATTTAATAAAGAGTACTCACCGGCAAATCATAGTCTGTTGGCTCCAAAAGTGTAAGGGTGCTACCAGCCACTATAAGGCAAAGTCACACAGTTTACAAAACAAAATATATATGGATTTCAATATTTTCCATGTGCAGTTGTATGGCAATAATGTACTTTGTATGAAGAGGCCAGTATCCCTTGCTGGGCCAGAGTCAGTGGATGTCCCTCCCTGGATCCCTTCAATCACTGGCTTCCCTTTATTTAGGTCCAGGGCCAGCTCCTCTGCTGGGGTGAAGTCTTGGGTTGGAGGGCCACCCCCCGTACCAGATATATGACTTTTTTTTTTTTATTGCTAAAATCAGCACAGACAATAAAATGTCAGCAAACATGTCACCTATGTTCTCCGCAAACAAGTCACTTACCAGCCTGCAAAATATTCTTGTATTTAATCTTGACTTGCTGCCAAGTCCTTTTTTGGCCAGACATGTTTGTTCTTTAAGAGGAATAGATACAAATGATAAAATAGATTAGATGGATAAAAATAGAGCAAAATATCTGATTATAGATTACATCAAATCAATTAAAAACAAAACCTACATACAAATAGATAAGAGTAAAAAGATTAAAGAGATAATAGACATAAAATAAACTAAATAGATACACATAGTGGGTAAGTGTTTGCAATTATTCTTCATGTTAAATGCATGTTCACTGGTCACATTTAAGGCAAAGTAGGCTATACAATTATTTTTGAAAATGACAAGTAACTCCTTGAATTGTAATTATGAGGGTTTCAGTGGAGCACTGGTTATTTGGACTACTTACGCATTCAATCGGTCCGCTATTGTTTGCCATGCATTCTCTCTTTGTTGTATTACAGCAGCTGTATTGCCTTTTTTACATATTATATGTTTCACTTCTTCATACGTTTCCATAAGAAGCTGTTGCTCATTAGGCGAAAAGTATGCCGCACGCGTTTTGTCCATTTTCGGATCGGTGATTCTGTGATCGATTTCGTGATCTTTTAAAGAATGCCGTGAACGTGCATTTATCCAAACTATATACACCTGGCTTGACATATCCGCGCGTTCTCATCCTGGCTCAGCAAACGTGCAACGGATTAAGCCAGGATGCACTGATTAAACTAGGTCAAGCCGGGACTGGTCTTTTATCCTGGCTTTCTTAATTCTACTTTTGTGCAATACCCCTCCGGAGTGTCAGATCTCCGTCACTAAACCAAGATCTCAACTAGACAAGTGACAGGACCCTGACAGTTTTGATAGCATCTAATAATTAATGACTAGTAATTATTCCATATTACATATTACTAATAAGTATTCATAAGATTCTTATTGTATACAATTACTTTTCATTCAATACTAGTGCCTATTTAATAGATTCTAGTAGTTATTTGTTAGGTACTACTTAGTTATTAGACACTAGTATCTTTTTTAATTGTAACTTGTAACATTTCTTATCCTACTAGTCACAACTGTTTTTTTACTCATCTTATGTTATGACTAGTCAGAACAACCACTCTGTAGAGTTCAATAAAAATCTTACTAGTAAAATAACAAATCTTACAAGTAACATTTGGAATAAATACTAGTATCTAATAAATAGGTACTGGTATATATTGAAAAAGTAGGCCTACTAGTAGCTAATTAATAAGTACTAGTATCTATTTAATAGGTGCTAGTATCTAATGAATAAATAGGCTACCAGTATCTATTGAATACGTACTAGTGAATAAGTACTAGAATCTATTTAATAGGTACTTGTATCTAATGACTAAGTGACAACAAGTACTAGTATGTAGTCTAGTATCTAAAAAAAATAGTATTAGTACCTAATGAATAACTACTAGTTTCTAATATATATGTAGTAGTCACAATTTGAATACATACTCATCAGAACTGAATAGTTGATATCTGTTACTAGAAATGTGTTACTAGTAACAAAAGAATAGTTATAGTCAATATCAAAATAAGTACTAGTATCTAATGAATAAGAACTAGTATCTAATAATAAGGACTAGTAACTAATGAATAAGTACTAATAAATAATTACTAGGACCAATTTAGGCACTAGAATCTAATTAATAAGTACTAGTGTCTATAAAAATAAGAACTAGTATCTAATGAATAACTACTAGTATATTTTAAAAAGGTACTTGTATCTAAAGAATAGGCATTAGTAACTAAAGAATAAGCTCTAGTACTTAATGGAATAGATGCTAGTATCTAATGGTGCTTTTCCACTGCATGGACTTCCATTGTGTAATATTGATGACATCCCTACAGCTCTTTTCTGACAGTGTTGCAACTGATCCCGTCTTACAACACTTCCCACTTCAGTGCCTATGGGTGTTTATGCTTTTAAACAAATATAACCTTAGAAAGGGGTTGTAAAACATAGGAAAGATAGAGATTTAACTCAGCAGGCTTACACGGATATCACAGATTTCTGAAAAACAAAAGAAATGTAATATTCATCAATTTGTCACGTTATACACATCCCTCTCACACCTTGCATATTTGGCTAATTCAATCATGTCATGCTACTTACCACAGAGTTCCACAAATGTTCCTCAAAAATCGCTGCAGAAAATGCTAAACATCTACATAATGTAACAGTACAGTTCAAAAATTGGAGTCAGTAAGATTTTTTTAGAGATAGTAATACTTTCATTCAGCAAGATTTCATATAAAAGCGGTTCTTTTGAACTTTCTTTTCATCAAAGAATCCTGAAAAAAGTATCAAGGTTTCCCCTAAAATATTAAGCAGCACAACTGTTTTCAACATTGATAATAATAAGGAATGTTTCTTGAGCACCAAATCATATTAGAATGATTTCTCAATCAGGCTGATGCTGAAAATTCAGCTTTGCCGTCACAGGAACAAATTACATTTTTATATAAATTAAAATAGAAAACAGTATTAATGAGCATAAGAGACTTCTTTCATAAACAAAAAAAAAAGAAAAACTTACCAACCCCAAACTTTTGAATGGAACTGAATATCTGCAGATTATGTAATATTCGTTCTGCGTCATAGAACTTGCATTCCGCAGGAGTGGCACGACTCTGACGTGTCTACATAAATTGTATTGTGCTGCAGGTTACTTAAATTCTGTCAGTTTTAATGAGTGATCTGCAACATGTTAAAGAACTCAAAAGTCAATCATTACAACATCTCTGGTGTTTGAAAGTGAAGACACAATCACATGGGTTTGCCCTGCGTGTACTGACATAGTCAAACTCCTGCAAGTGAGAGAATGTGTTTGTGTGTGTGTGCGTGTGTGCATGTGCGTGGCAATGTATGTATATAAATGAGTGTCAGATATGCCTGAACTTTACCGTTGGCCAAATAAACACCTCTCATTTGGCCATTCCCATGCTTGCTGGGGAGACGAGCCAGAGGAAGCCACACACAATGGAGGCCTGCGCATGAGAGCGCATACAAGAAAGTTTTCCCAGACACACTTGCACACACACACACACACACACACACACACACACACACACAAAATCATTTTGACACTTTGACTTCTATGCATTATGCACACATAACCACAATACACTACATTCAAACTGATGAAGCAGTCAAACAACTGCTGTTTATTTACAGACTACAACAATTTCCAGAAGTACATAGTGTACGTAACATAAACCACCAAGGAAGAAGGAAATTCTTCAGGTCCAGAGAGGTAAAGTCATCCTATATGTGTGTGTATATCTCTGGAATAAAGGCTTGCATGAGAATTGATGGAAATGCACGCTGTGACAGGAGTTCTGGCACCGGGAGCAGCAGCTTCTTTAAACAACAAACATATGTGGTCACACCCACAATCATCTATGATATTTAAAGTGATCCAAAGTCATGTATTCATTACCAGCAAACATTTCATTCAACTCTCAGTGGACAATGAGGGTAAAAGGTGGCGCAAATGACAGAGTGTGTTTGTGTACACTTGAGCTTGTGTACGTGTCATCTCTTTCATCGGTAACACTTTACAATACGGGTGCACCAATATGCATTAATTCATGCTTAACTAAGGCAGAGATAATCATGTGTTAATGTATGACTCATGAAGAACACCATTAATTAATGATTGCATCAACAACTAATAAAGAGTCTATATGATTAATAGATGAATGAATTGTAACTAATTAAATGTGTCATAGTATTAATTCCTTAATAACATATAGTATTAACTAATAGTGTAAATTAATGTTAATTGCTACAATGGGTTAAAGCCATGTATTTCAACTTCCAGTTGTCTTGAACTTGAACTTGTGCAACTCCCCCACAGACCTAGGGGATGGCAAAACCTATTGTATAACCATAATTGTTGTGATAGTCTACGTAATACATGTGTACGTAAGACGCTATGTGCGTGTACCGAAAGTGTATGCTATTTTGAACATGTGAACCCAAGTAAAGATGTTTGTACTCACCTACATCTGATGCTGTTGAGTAATACTTCATGGTGGCAGCGGTAAAACAACTATAGTATCATCCACGTGAGTGTTCATGACCAGTGAAGCGAGAATATTATGCCGCAAACCCAATCCGTTATACGGCTGTGTGGAATGCCGCGTGAGACCACTCTGTGACGCGCTCTCTTGTACACGTGTGGGATCGTAAAAGAGCATTGTCTGCGTGATATTTGCTCATAAAAACAATGACTACTTTTGACGTGAGTACAACATAAATGCGCTAAAATGGCACCACATCTACCAATGATGAACTGGTCTGACCCCGATCTGAGTGAAGCAATGTCTTTATTCAAACAAAAAATGAATCTTTACATGGAAGATGAAGAAATAACGGATGCAGGGAAACAAGCTAGAAAAATATGTAGAGGAATTGGAGATGAAGGATTAAAACGACTAAATGCAAGTGGGCTTAGTGATGCAGATAAGAAAGAGCCTGACACATTGTGGAATTTCTTTGAAGGGCAACTAAAGTTAAATGTGAACTTCAGAATCCACAGACTCCATCTCATGCAATATAGACAAAAGCCGAATGAGAGCATCGATGACTTTGTGACTAGAGAAAGAACTTTAGCACTGAAATGCCAATTCACTGACGATGAGCTCAATGAACGTTTAGTCGAACTTATCATTGCCAGCACTCCTTTTGATTCTTTAAGAAACGACCTAAAGGTCACCCCATTGCAGAAGTACTAGCAGAGGGACGAAAGTATGAGGCCTTAGCAGCTGGCAATGAACAGATACAACAACCTGGTATGTCACAGACACAAAATGTCCATGCTGTAACAAGAGGGCGAACGTGTCAAAACTGCAACACAAACCACAAGCCAAGGCAGTGCCCTGCATACAACGATATAAGCTCTTTGTGTGGTAACCGAGGCCACTGGGCAAAGTTCTGTAAAAAGAGCAGAAAACAGAAACAGCTATCCAGCCAGTGCAGAAGAAGTAAGTCACGAACACGCAACAGAAACCAAAGCCCGCTCACCCATGGAAAGACCACAAACGCAAAGACGAGTCCAGCATTAGCACTGTAGACAGCACTAGAGACGATGAGCATACATACCAACAACACTTATACACCATCACCATCAGTGCAAAATGCATGCATATCATCCATGTGAAACCACCCAGAGATGAGGCATATACAACTCTGAATGTTAAACCACCTCTCTTGCAAGGACATGGATACACGCTTCGCCTGAAAATAGATACACTTTTCAGCTTCCACTGCGTATATTTAAACAGATGTATGGTGCATCACCACAAAGCATGGAACATTTAAAATCAGCATCCAATGTAAAATTAACATCATACAGTGGTGATGTGATTCCCTGCTTTGGAACCATCAACATGCCATGCCAACACAAAAAGTCCAGATTTATAGATGCAAAGTTCTATGTCATTAACTGTGGCGAGGGACGGCCGAGGGACGTGAGAGAACGGCGCGAGGCCGGTGGTGCGATTGCTAATGAGCAACACCTGTATAGCACACCGGTCTCGCATCTCTCACGGAGGAGCGGAAGCATAAAGGGGGAGCGACGACATTAATGATCGAGAGAGGAACAGGCCTGATTTTAGTTGTTCTGGTTTTTGTATTTGTGTTTTATTTTAGCCAGCAGTCGTCCGCGAGGGGCTGCTGGCCGTTATGTTTATTTTGAGTAAGCCAGCAGTCGTCCGCGAGGGGCTGCTGGCGGTATTTTAGTTTGTTTATTTTATTTTAAATAAAGTTTGTTAAATGTTTGCCGGTTCCCGCCTCCTTCTTCCCTGAACATTGCTACATTAACGTACCTGGACCAGCCGTGGTTGGACTACCCACAAGTGAGCTCCTCAGCCTTGTGACAGTAAATGTTGATGCAATGACTGAAAGAGAAAACAATGGACATCTGCTTAGACCCTCAGAAACTAATTGCAAGCCTGAAGAGGTGCCCTCACAAAATTCCAACTGTTGAAGAACTAAACCCCAAATTTGCAAATGCAAAAGTTTTCAGCAAGCTAGACATAAAAGCCGGATACTGGTCGATACATCTTGAAGAGGAGTCACAAATTCTAACCACGTTCCGCACTCCTTTTGGCAGATAATGCTGGAGACGCTTAATATTTGGTCTCAGTGTGTCCCAAGACCTTTTCCAAGCCAAAATGGACCAAATCCTTGAAGGTCTTCATGGTGTAATCAGCATAGCAGACAATGTTGCAGTTTGTGGAGTTGACGAGGAGGTACACGACAGGAATCTGACAAGCCTGATGGAAAGAGCTGTAGAAACAGGTCTGGTGTTTAACAGTGACAAATGTATCATCAAACAGCAGAGCATATCTTTTTTTTGGCAACCTATACACAGACCAAGGCATCAGACCAGATCCAGCCAAAATCCACGATATACAAAAAATGCCAACGCCACAAAGCAAAGATGACCTTCATCGATTCATGGGCATGCTAAACTACCTGTCACCCTACCAAAGTTTGCTGATAAAGCCCACAATCTGAGAGGATTGCTAAAAAGTGACTCACAATGGGTATGGGACACTGATTATCAGAAATACTTAGATGACTTAAAGACAACAGTGACTGTTGATGCTTGCTTAAAGTACTACAATCCAGCATCCACCCTCACACTGGAGGTAGATGCATCACAGAGAGGCCTTGGTGTAGCACTGGTGCAAGACAACAGGCCCATTGCTTTCAGTTCGAAGACATTAACTGAATGCCAATCAAGATACAGCAAAATTGAAAGAGAAATGCTTACTATTGTGTATGGTATGCAGCGATATCACACATACTTGTACGGCAAATCATTCATCATAGTAACGGAAAACAAACCTCTCGTCCCCATATGCACAAAGCCTCTGCATGCTGCGCCTCCCAGGCTACAACGCATGCTGATCAAAACACAGGGATACAATTACAGCATCGTATATCGTCCTGGATGGCAAATAATTCTAGCTGACATTCTCAGCCGCCTGCCAAACCCTGAAAACAATGAAGATATTGAACTTGATGAACGCATTGATGGGCTGGATACCGAATTTGAAGACCCTGAGCATCATACTGTTGCAATTGTAAACTTCTCCCCAAACAAACAGGAGATTCTCAAAACTGAGACTGCAAAAGACCCCAAGCTCAGTGCGCTAAAAGAAATCATCCATCAGGGATGGCCAGACAAAATTCAAGACCTGCCAAAAGACCTACGAAGCTATTGGCCTTTCCGAGATGAACTTGCCATAGAAGCTGGGGTTGTATTTAAGGGCAGACAAGTGCTTATTCCAGAATCCATGACCAGCGACATTCTGACTTAACTCCACGCAGCCCACCAAGGTATCCAAAAAACACGCAGGTTGGCTAGAGAAAGTGTATATTGGATGAAGATAAACACAGACATTGAAAAACTGTGCAGATCTTGCAGGACCTGTGCAGAACATCAAGATGCATAACCAAAAGAACCTCTCATATCACACAAAACACCCACAAAGCCATGGCAATACCTGGCGTCAGATATATTCGAGATCCATGGACATCAGTACCTACTTACCGTGGACAGATATTCCAAGTACCCATTAGTTGATGAAATGCCCATACCAGTAAGTAGCCATGCAGTTGCACAACACATGCAAAGTTACATGTCTTTATTTGGTCAACCAGATGAAATAATGAAAGATAACGGACCACAGTACACGGGACAACCTTTCAGGAAATTCATAGCTGATTGGGGAATAAAACACATCACAAGTTCACCACACTACCCAAAAAGCAATGGATTTATTGAAAGACATGTGAGACACATCAAATCCATCATAGAAAAAACAATACAACAATAAGGAGATGTACAAGTGGCTCTGATGCAGGTGCGAGCGACACCCATTGACAGTGATTTACCATCCCCTGCAGAATTAATCCTTGGCAGACCAATCCCCACACTCCTACCAAGTCATGCAGATCCAGGTAAACTTGAACACAGACAGCACCTGGAAAGACGGATTACAAGAAATGAAAACACACCATGATCAATGTAGTGGTAGAGACCTACCACCATTTTTTTGTGGACAGAGTGTGAGAGTGCTGGACAAGGAGAGGAAAACATGGCACCCAGGGACTATTATGGAAAGATGCAAGAAGTCAAGAAGTTACTTAATCCAAACACCTAATGGAAACACATAGTCAGACTTACTAGGAGCCAACTCAGTGAAATGTATGCTACACACACACACAGAAAATCCAGAAAAAGGTACAATTCGCTGAATCACCCAAAAGAGATGTGGTTGAACAAAGCCACAAGAATCCAGTTGAAATCAAAATCACACAACCTCTTGAAACAAAAGCAGACAATACAGGTACTGAGACAACAAGACCAACATGCACAAGGTCTGGATGGGTCATTGTCAAGCCAGCGCAATACAGGGACTATGTATAAAGCTGAATTAATAGTCAAGCAGTAAAAAGAATACCAAATGTGGACTGAATGCTTATTTTGCACATGTAACCACCAAACAGGTTGTTATTGTTCATTATTGTTATCATGTGCACCCTATTGGAAAAAAAAAAGCTTGACATATTTTTGTTAAGAATCGTATGTTATAAAAAAAAGGAAGAAGCAATCTTGTTATTGTATTGGTTGTCTGAGGTGTTTACACATTTATGTTAAACAGGGGGGTTGTTATGATAGTCTGCGTAATACATGTGTACGTAAGACGCTATGTGCGTGTACCGGAAGTGTATGCTATTTTGAACATGTGAACCCAAGTAAAGATGTTTGTACTCACCTACCTCTGATGCTGTTGAGTAATACTTCAATAATGACATATTACTTACAGTTTTTTTGGATTGCTTAAACACTACAATTAAAAGTAGTACACTATTAGCAAAACTTTACACTCAAGAAGCAAAACATCAGCCCATATTTGCACAACTATAAGCATATTGTCAACCTCACACTTGTTGCAAAACTCCACACACAGTGATTTGCAATACACTAAACACACTTAACATACATTACACACAAAAATCTATCATGAAGTCACTTCCTTGCAATACCAAAGCACTGACTATCAAATTACAGCACCGTCCAACCAATTGGTTCAACACAGTCATCAGGTGTGCAAACACTTGTTTGCTTAATTGTAGACACACCAGTCAGGTGTATAAGCACTATCAAAGATAGAAAGAGATAGTAAACATGGTTTTGGCCAACAATGCTATAAAACTCAATTTAACATTTATTAATCCAATAATAATTAATAATTAATAATTTAATAATTTAATAATCCAAGCTAACATTGTCAATAACCACGCCAGTTTCAACGATATCCATCAGGTCTCAAAATCAACACTGGCACGCATCCTAAAAATAACACATATTCAAATGAAGCAAATTTATCGAGTGCCTTTCGAGTGCAATTCCGAAAGGGTGAAACGACTGCGACATGATTATGCAGAGGTATGTATTCACTTTAGCAGTGTGATCTTGCATACTGTCTAATAATCTTTTACTGTACTGTAATATGTATACTAGATCTACACTGAACTACACAATTCTGCCTGACACTGTTCTTCAGAGAGTTTTACGAATGGATGGAGAGGAGATCCAGCATGAGTTCATTTACGTAGATGAGGCTGGGTTCAACCTGACGAGAACACGAAGGAGGGGAAAAACATCATTGGCCACAGGGCTATAGTCAATGTCCCAGGGCAACGTGGGGGTAATATAACACTCTGTGCAGCCATTACACAGAATGGGGTCCTACACCACCATGCCCATATGGGCCCTTACAACACAGTACTCATACTTACATTCTTGGACCAATTGCACAACATAACAGCAGCAAATCAAATCGATCATATGCAATACATTGTTGTCTAGGACAATGAGTCTTTCCACCGCTCTGCTCTGGTTCAGAACTGGTTTCAGCAACATCCACATTTCAACGTCCTATATCTTCCACCATACTCTCCATTCCTCAACCCTATAGAAGAGTTTTTCTCGGCATAGCGGTGGAAGGTATATGATCTCAGTCTCCAGGCTGAGGTACCCCTCATCCAAGCAATGGAGGAGGCTTGTGACCAGATGGAGGTAGCAGCAATGCAAGGATGGATTCGTCATTAAAGACGTTTCTTTCCAAGGTGTCTTGCTAATGATAACATTGCCTGCGATGTTGATGAAATTCTCTGGCCAGATCCAGCTAGGCGAAGAGACAATGTCTAGTTTTTTGTTTTGTTTTTTTTGTTGTTTTTTTACGGTAAACTTACAGTAAAATACGTAAAGTGACATTTTGTTACAGTATTATGAATCTCCATGTCAACATTTTGGGCGTGTTGAGAAATAAATGAGTTTATTCAGTCTGCAACATTGGTCTTGTGTAGTGTTTCGTGAATTTACATTATATTTGTACTTTGTTGATGGTAGCCTACTCTAATCATAGAGTAGTAGAAGTGCTAAAAGTGTTTTAGGTTTATCACAGCAGAGTGTAACTCGTGCAAACAGAGTATAGTAATGTGAAACGTGTGTGTTTCATATGGTAACAAAGTGTGGTTTTTAAACAGAAGGGTATAGTTTTTACAAGAGTGTTTAATTATGCAAAGGATCTGTAGTGTTTTGCTAATTGGGTGTGTGGTTGTGCTAATTTTGTGTAGTGTTTTGAAAAATACGGGCCCTGTTTTGAAAATTGTGCTTAAGCAATCCAAATAAACTGTAACAATTAGTTAATAGTCACGTGCCTCAACAAGTAAAGTGGTGACAAGATACATATGCAAATCATTAGCATATGTTAAATTAAAGCACACCGTAAATCCTTGCTGTAAAAAAACAGCCAAATTCTGAGTCACATACCATTTTCCATTAAAACAGTAATATAACATTAAAAAAAACAATGCATTCTGGGTAATTTTGTCATTTTCAAGAAAGAAGCCTACAGGAATATAGTGTGAATTAACAGCGCTCAAGGTTGACACTCAGAGGCTGTGTCCCAAATCACAGCCTATTTGGAAATCACACTGTCAGGTCGGACAGACTGAATGAAAAGAAGAGAGTGAATTTGGACGCTGACGAACACCTGCCAAGAAGAAACAATGAAGGACAGAGAAATAAGAAAATAAAAAAGAGAAGAGACAAGCAGAAACACAACAACTACAACTGACTTCTAGCCACAGCCTTAAGGCCCTGTGGAGTGTGAAACCAGTTTACAAACCAGTTTAACTATTTTCTTTCTACAGAAGGTCTTGTTGAGAATTAACAGAGGTTTAGATGATGATGTTTTATTGAAAATAATACAATTTGTAGTTACCATTATGGTGTTCAGAGTTTGCTTTAGTTGGGCTCTTGACCCCTGATTTTATAACATTAGTTTTTCTCTGGCTGCTATATCTATGCGTTTATAAAGCATGTGTTATGGCAAGAAGCCAAGAAGAAATGGATCGGGTGTTTTTGGCTTTGGCTTTTTTGGCTTTGTTATCATCATGGAATCATATCTTACACTGATCTCATCCAGTGTCTAATCTTTGGTTATATTGCACCATATTATATTGTTTTATTTATTTTATATTTATTGATTATAGTAACTCATATATGTGATTCTACAGCATGAGATCCAGCAATGTTTCAATAATCAGTTGTTTAGAATGATATTAAAAACATATAGTGCATAAAACATTTTGAACTTCTGCATGACAATAAAAAAAAGTTTCATGTTGCAATGCATGCTGGGTGCCAGCATAGTACAAAACGTCTCTCAAAACGTCTCCCTGAAGGGAACGAGACGCTGCGTGAAAAAGTCAGGGCGCACATTCGGACGAAAGCACCTGCGCCCCTGGAGTGGAGCTGAAGTCAAGGTGATAAAACCTGACGAATGTATGCGGTGAGGACCAGCCTGCCGCATCACAAACGTCCTGAAGAGAGACTCCTGACAAAAGAGCTTTAGAAGCAGCCATACTCCTAGTAGAGTGAGCTCGGAGAGCCAAGGGTGAAGGCTGACCAGCCGACTCGTAGGCAAGTGTGATGGCCTAAAGCACCCACTTGCTTATCCTGTGCTTAGACGCAGGACACCCCTTTTTGGGTGGTCCAAAGCAAACAAACAACTGTTCAGATTTCCTCCACAGGGCAGCTCTGTGGACGTAAGCATCTAAAGCCCTAACTGGGCAGAGCAGATTAAGCTTCTCCTGGTCCAACGTCAGAAAAGGAGGAGGACAGAAGGCTTGCAGTACAATAGGCCTAACAGTATTAGTTGGGACCTTAGGAACATAGCCCGGTCTAGGAAGGAGAAAGGCTTTTACCATGCCGGGCGAGAATTCCAAGCACGAGGGAGAGACCGATAGAGCTTGCATATCTCCTATCCTTTTTAAAGAAGAGATAGCAAGAAGAAAAATTGTTTTTAGAGTAATGAATTTCCCAGAAACTTCTTCGATGGGCTCGTACGGTGCTAGAGAGAGACCTTCTGGAACAACCGCAAGGTCCCAGGTCGGCACCCTCGTGCGAACTGCTGACCTCAACCTCAAAATGCCAGGAAGGAAACGAGTTACAAGTGGGTGTCTCCCGAGAGAGGCTCCACTTAAAGGGACGTGGTGAGCAGATAAGGCCGCCACGTACACCTTCAGTGTGGAGTGGGATAACCCTGTGGAGAAACGCTCCTGCAGGAATTCCAGCACTGCACCCACCGGGCAGTTAACTGGGTCCAGCCGGTGTTGCCCACACCAGGACGTGAAAAGTTGTGTTGCCCACACCAGGACGTGGCCGGAGCTCTGGATTGGAGGATGGTCTCAACGACCTCAGTCGATAGACCAGATTCTATGAGCTGGGCCCCCTCAGAGGCCAAGCCCACAACTTCCCCAGCTCTGGGCGGGGGTGAAGAAGCGACCCACTCGCCTGAGAGAGAAGGTCCCTCCTGATCGGAATCTCCAGAGGAGAGTTGACAAGGAGAGATACCAGGTCCGCAAACCATACTCGGGCCGGCCAGTACGGGGCTACCAACAGTAGACTGAGCCCGTCCCGGCGAACCCTTTCCAGAACTCCTGGGAGCAGAGCAATCAGGGGAAATGCGTACAGACGTGACCTCGGCCACGCCTGTACCATAGCATCCAACCCCAGAGGGGCTGGATGGCTTAGAGAGAACCACAGTGGGCAGTGTGATGTCTCTTTGGATGCAAACAGGTCTACCTCGGCACGACCGAAATGTTTCCACAGGAGCTTCACCACCTCGGGGTGGAGTCTCCACTCCCCGGGCCTCGGCCCCTGCCTCGACAGGAGTTCTGCCCCTTGATTTAGATACCCTGGGATATACATCGCCTCAATAAAAGAAGCTTCCCCTGGGACCATAGAAGGATCTGGCGAGCCATCTTGTATAACGGGCGCGAACGCAGACCTCCCTGGTGATTTATGTAGGAGATCACCGATGTGTTGTCTGACCGGACAAGAACATGATGACCCCTCAGGTCTGGGAGGAAGTGTTTCAGAGCCTGAAACACAGCCAACATTTCAGGACAGTTTATATGCCAAGATAGATGATGGTCCTGCCACAGACCCTGAGCAGGGCGACCACTCATGATCTCCCCCCAGCCCATGAGGGAGGCATCCGTCGTTAGCGTTACACGACGACAAGGAGCTCCCAGCACGGGCCCATGAGATAGGAACCAAGGTTCTTTCCACATGGCCAGGGCGCCAAGACAACGTCGCGTGACCCTGATCATGCGGAACGGGTTTCCCCTCGGGGAGAACCCCTTGGTCTTGAGCCACCACTGCAACAGTCTCATGTACAACAGGCCGCAAGGAATAACGTTGGACGCTGCTCCCATCAGACCCAACAATCTCTGAAACTGTTTGACAGTGAGTGACTGGCCTTGCTTTGCTTGTTTGACGGCCATAAGGATCGAAGTGATACGAGCAGGAGACAGACGTGCCTGCATCGTCTTCGAATCCCAAATTACACCCAGAAAAGTGGTCTTCTGAAGCGGAGATAGCACACTTTTCTTGGCATTGAGCCTCAACCCCAGTTTCTTGATATGAGCGAGAACGACATCTCGATGCCGAGCCGCCTGATGCTCCGATTGAGCTAGAATCAACCAATCGTCGATATAATTTAAAATGCGGATGCCCTGGAGTCGCAGCAGAGCCAGAGCTGCATCCATGCATTTCGTGAAACTTCGGGGAGACAGTGCTAGGCCGAACGGAAGAACCCGATATTGATACGCTTTGCCCCTGAAAGCGAGCCTCAGGAACTTCCTGTGTTGTGGTAGGATGGAAATATGAAAGTATGCGTCCTTTAGATCTATCGTGACAAACCAGTCCTCGGATCTGATTTGTGACACAATCTGTTTGAGAGTAAGCATCTTGAACTTGAACTTCCCTACTGTACGATTTAACAGGCGCAGATCTAACATTGGACGTAACCCCCCATCTTTTTTCGGAACGATGAAGGACCGGCTGTAATAACCTGACTCCCTGCTGGGAGGAAGAACTCGTTCTATAGCCCCCTTCAGCAGAAGAGTTTTTACCTCCTGTTCCATAACCAGAGCCTGCTCGGGGCCCACCACTGTAGGTAGGACTCCCCTGAATCGAGGCGGACGAGACCTGAACTGAATAGCGTAACCCTTTTCGACTGTCTGCTGGACCCAATGAGATACATTTGGAAGGTTTTTCCACTCTGCCAAAAAATGTACTAAGGGTACCAGCCTCTCGAGGCTGGCCTCTGGAATATTTGGAGCTGCAGACACAGTGCCCTGTAACAGCGCACCGGCAGGGAAAAACTGGTCTGACAGCTCTGGACCCCTCCTCAGAGGGAGCGAGCGCCCCCTCGGGGAAACACTCGCTGGGACCGTCTACGCCCCGGCACGAAGGGGGGGTTGGCAAGACAGACCCCTGAGGGCAACGAGAGAGAATTGGCACCGTGAAATGCGGTGAACTCCTTTCTCTCACGGTGGGGACTACCCTCAGCATCCTGACGCCAGAGACGTCAGGACTTCTTTGATGAAGCCTTCTTGGCCATAATGACTGTCCTCAGATCAGCCTTACCCCTTGAAGACTTCGTCTGAGAGCGCCGCGTCTCGTCCCAGTTTTGCTGAGGAGGAGCACGAGACGCGACGCTCTGTTTCTGTTGCGCCCGGTGTGAGGAGCTGGTAGACGGCCGAGGCTGCCCCCGCCCAGCAGCCCCGGAGACGTGTACGCGAAGGGGAAGACATTTTGGAACGCCGCCGCCTGCTTCTTTTCTGAAACCTCTATATGACAGAATTTACCGAGTCACCGAAGAGGCCAGCAGTTGAAAGCGTGGCGTCCAGGAGGAAAGTTTTCTCCTTCTCTTTCATATTGGAAAGGTTTAATCATAAATGTCTCTCCGTGGCAACCAGGGCTGCCATAGAACGGCCCACTGGCTTGCCCGTCTCCTTGGTGGCACGGAGAGATAAATCTGCTGCCTTACGAAGCTCTCTAATCACGTCAGCACTAACCTCCTCCCCTTCGCTCACATCTTTAAGCAGATCAGCCGGATACGCTTGAAGTATCGCCATGGTATGAAGGCATGATGCTGCTTGACCTGCCGCTGAATAAGCTTTGCCCACCAAAGCCGAAGTATTTCTTAAGGGCTTGGTGGGCAATGCCGGTGTCTTAAAGGACGATGCCGAATCGGGAGAGAGATGGCTAGCGAGAGTCTCCTCATAACCATAAATCTTAGCCCCAGATGTATTGGAATAAGTGGAAATCTGTTGACTAAAAATACGTGAAGATACAGGTCTTTTCCTGGACCTCAACACCTCAGTGTGGAAGTCTGGAAAGAAAGGAAGACACCGGCGCGGAGGCATAGCGCGAGAAGGCAAAAATCTTTCATCTAGTTTAGATTTTAATTTAGACTCCTGCCTATCAGCTGGCCACTCAATGCTTAATTTTTCCACAGCTCGAGTGAGCACCTCCATAAGCTCTTCACTGGCAGGAGACTGAAGTGACGAGTCCCCAGTCTCTAGTGTGTTATCAATACTTTCAACATCCAGCTCCTCAGAACTGGATAGTTGAAGAACAGGTGCCTCAGCCTGGGCGGAAGAAACCGCAGCGCGTGCTTCCGAACCCGGGACTGAGGCATTGGATCTAACAGTTAAAGGCTGAGATGAGGCAGAGCCCGTCTCAACCCCCTCTGTTAGATCCAACTGCGATCCCCACAACAGGCGTCGCCGCTCAGCCTCAGCAAAAGCGGGACCCGATCCGCGGGGAGCGTGCACCGAACCGCCCTCCTCAAAGAGCGATCGGCGGGAGCGCAGCGTCCGTAGAGGTAGACGCTCGCAATGCTCACAATCAGCCCCCTCGAGAGCTGACTGGGCATGCTGCACTCCTAAACAACCAACACATTGTAGATGTGTATCCCCGCCAGTAAAGAAGCGATTGCAGGGGAAAACACACTTCCTAAACTGTTGCTCGCTCGCCATGATACATAGTTTTTTATATATATATATATGAGAATATATAAGTGAAAACTCCTGCCTAGTGACAACTAATGACAGACAAAACGATACTCGGTTACTAACGTAACCTCGGTTCTCTCTAGAGAGGGAGCGAGTAAGATTCATCTTCTCGAGATACTGAAGCCAAAAAATTATCCTTAATTTTGTATACCTTGTCAACGCAGTGCAGCAGCTAGCAGACCT
Organism: Siphateles boraxobius; assembly: GCF_051911475.1. NCBI lineage: Eukaryota > Metazoa > Chordata > Actinopteri > Cypriniformes > Leuciscidae > Siphateles > Siphateles boraxobius. The sequence continues at coordinate 16,452,699 of NW_027509208.1, read as the reverse complement.
AGAGCAGGCCATCTCGCGTGCTCATTGGCTGCCCTGCGGGCAACTGCTGCAGCCTACCAGTGAGCCCGGCGTGACGTCACGCCCAATGAAGGGCGCCCGCGCCTTTATAGCGTCACAGCCCGCCAGATAGGCGTGGCTTAGCGTATAAAATAGGGGCTGTAGGCTGAATTCTCTGGTTTTTCGACGACTGAAGCGAAGTCGCTCGGGGCGCGAGCACGGCCGGTTACGCAATACTCGTTCCCTCTCTAGAGAGAACCGAGGTTGCATTAGTAACCGAGTATCGTTCTCTTACGAGAGGTTCTCTCGTATTGCGTAAGTTTAGCTTACGCTACGGGAACACTTTGTCAACGCCGTGCGCGCCAAGCATCCACATGAGACCCCGAGCTTGAGGGGAACTTCATAAGTGGAAAAAATAAGGTGGCCAGCCACGCGGGCCATCACTTGTACATAAGCACACATAGGGAATACAGAGCAGCGCGCCGGTCTGTATAGTCATATGGCACATACCCTACTTAGTGCAGCTCAACCAGGAGAGCTGAGTCATGAAAGTGATCTGAGCAGGAGATCTGGGCAGAATACACCTCTTTTTCAGACTGACAACAGTTTAGCCTGCAAGGCAGGAACTTCTAGGTTATAAAACCTGACAAAGGTAGACGGGGAGCTCCAGCCCGCCGCTACACATATGTCATGGATAGAAATTCCACTGGACCATGCCCACGACGAGGCCACGCCTCTCGTGGAATGAGCCCTGATGCCCAGAGGGCATTGCAGACCTTTTGACGCGTAAGCTGCCGCTATAGCGTCCAGTATCCATCTGGACAGGCTCTGTTTCGAGGAGGCGAGCCCCTTGGCGCGCCCACCAAACGAAACGAAAAGCTGTTCCGAACGCCTGAAGGAGGCGGAGCGCGTAATGTAAAATCTCAGCGCTCTGACAGGGCAGAGGAGATTCACATCACTTTCGCTGTCAGATGCTGGGAGAGCTGACAGCGAAATAACTTGCGCTCTGAATGGAGTGCCCATCACTTTAGGGACATAAACATGTCTAGGTCTGAGGATGACTTTAGAGTCATTTGGTCCGAACTCAAGACACGACGCGCTGACAGACAGCGCGTGCAGATCCCCTACACGTTTTACTGACGACAGTGCAGTCAGAAAAACGTTTTTTAGTGATAGATATTTCAACCCCACGGAGTCTAGTGGTTCAAATGGAAAAGCTTTCAGGGCCTCGAGGACCAATGAAAGATCCCACATGGGAACCGATGGCGGGCGCGGCGGATTCATCCTTCTAGCTCCTCTAAGGAAGCGGATGACCAACTCATGTCTTCCCAGTGACTGGCCGTGCGTCGATTCCGCGAACGCTGCCACGGCCGCCACGTATACTTTGAGCGTGGATGGGGACCTTCCCTTATCCAACAGCTCTTGTAGGAAGGTGAGCAGCTGCGCCACCCCGCATGTCCGCGGGTCCAGACCTCTGTTGGTGCACCATCTAGAGAACACCGACCATTTAGACGCGTAGAGCCTTCTCGTGGAAGGGGCTCTAGACTGCGTGATCGTGTTCATCACTCCTTCTGGCAGGGCAACGAGTACCCGTTGATCAACCATGCATGCAGAGACCAGCGCTCTGGATGGGGATGCCAGATCGTGCCGTGAGCCTGAGAGAGGAGATCTGCCCTCACCGGAATCGGCCACGGAGCTGTATGTGACAGCCGTGCCAGTTCCGGGAACCAAGTCTGATTCTCCCAACGCGGGGCTATGAGGAGCACCGAGTGGCGCGTTTCCCTGATCCTCTTGATCACCTGTGGCAACAGAGAGACCGGAGGGAAAGCATATAGCGGGAGGCTGGGCCAAAACTGGGCCTGGGCCTCGTCCTTCGAGAAGAACGTCGGGCATTGAGCATTGTCTTTTGACGCAAACAGGTCGACTTCCGCTCTGCCGAATAGGCGCCACAGTTTCTGGACCGTTTGGGGGTGCAGGGACCATTCCCCTGGGGGAACATTGTCCCTGGACAGTTTGTCTGGGCCGTCGTTCAAATGGCCAGGCACATGCGCCGCCCTCAGCGAGCACAGGTTCATCTGTGACTCAATAAGGAGGCGTTCCGTCAGATTGTAGAGATTTCTGGATCTGACCCCGCCCTGATGGTTTACATAGGATACCACAGATGTGTTGTCCGAGCGGACAAGAACATGCTGGTCCTGTATGAACGGGAGGAAGCACTTCAGGGCGTTCTCGACTGCTATCATTTCCAGACAGTTTATGTGAAAACCCTTCTCCTGGTCTGACCACTGGCCAAAGGCCGGTCTGCCCTCGAACAGCGCGCCCCAACCCGAGTTGGACGCGTCTGTCGAGATGACCTACCGATAAGAGATGGTTCCCATCATTACTCCCTGCTGGTACCAGTCGGCCACTAACCAGGGCTGCAGAGCTGTTATGCAGGTCTGAGTCACTCTGATTTTCTGGCCGCCAGACACCCAGGCTCGGCGAGGCGCGCAAGCGTTCAACCAGCGTTGGAGCGGGCGTATGTGCAGTAGGCCCAGCTGGAGCACCGCTGCAGCTGATGCCATACAGCCCAACATCCTTTGAAATGTTTTCAAAGGGAGAAAGCTGCCCTTCTGGAAAGATGCGGCTAGGTGGCGAACACGGCCCGCGCGCTGTGTTGATAAACGAGCCGTCATGGTCACCGAGTCCAGTTCTATTCCTAAAAAGGAAATTGACTGGCTGGGCAGTAATGAGCTCTTGGTCCAGTTGACCGTGAGACCCAAGCTTTCCAGATGACTGAGAAGCACTGTTCTGTGAGATAGTAGTTCTGTCTCTGACTGTGCCAATATCAGCCAATCGTCCAGATAGTTCATTATGCGCAGCCCCTGACTTCTCAGGTGGGCGAGCACCGCGTCCATGCACTTTGTAAATGTACGGGGTGCCAGAGACAGGCCGAACGGCAGGACGGTGTATTGATATGCCTGACCGTCGAAGGCGAATCTCAAAAATTGCCTGTGACGGGGTACTTTCTGAATCTGAAAATAGGCATCCTTCAGATCTAGAGAAATAAACCAGTCCCTCGGGCGAACGTGCGCGAGGATTTTCCTGGTCGTAAGCATTTTGAACGGTCTTTTTGCAAGCACTTTGTTCAAATATCTCAGATCTAGGATAGGTCTGAAGGCTCCGTCCTTCTTGGGTACGAGAAAATATCGGCTGTAAAAAACTGACTCGCTCAGAGAAGGCGGTACCTTTTCTATAGCCCCTTTGCACAGCAGCTTTGCTATTTCTGCGTGAAGTAGGTGTGCTACTTCCGCATTCACTATCGTCGCAGTCCGGGCTTGAAAGCGCGGGGGACGGCGAATGAATTGAAGTGTACAGCCCTGCTTTATTGTGCTCAACACCCATTCTGAAATCCCTGGGATAGTTTCCCACGCAGCTATGTGAGCCGCTAGGGGGCGAATGGCCTCCGGGTTCAGACCGTCGCCATTTGCGGGCTTGTGAAACTGAACCGGAGCCGAGAGCGTGGCGCGCGCGCTCTCGGTTCTGGGCAATGGCCGCTCGCTGACAGCCGAAACCGGCTGACTTATGTGAGATGTCCCGATCATAAGGGATGGGGAACATACTTTTACCACACTTTGACGCGCGAGCAGTGCTCTGGGCTGAAGAGCTCTCTGTAAGCGTGAGCGCGCGCACGCGGGCACGAGACTTACAACTGTATCTGACGCCTCGATCATAATGGATGGGGAGCGCTTTATTAACGCCCTGTGTTTTGTGATAACACTTAAACGCGCAGGCGGGGCCCGGGGGGAGGTTTGTGTTAGCAAGCGTGAGCGCTCTCTGGCGGGCACGAGACTTACGTTCATAACCTACTTCTTTGATCGTGTAACAGAGCGGGCAGATAGTGGGCACAGACCTGTGGACACATTTCTTACATTCAACACTCGAGCGGCTTTTCTGCGCTTTATGAGAGTGTGCTCTGTGAGTGACACGGGATTTGGGGTGCTTATGTGTAGGGGTGAACACTGGGGCGTGGGCACATTCACTACACTTAAAACACTGACGGCGTGAGCCGGACCAGACATTATACTCTTTTTGAGATTTCTCTGGGTCGCCGTGAAAACGGCGTTTGTGTGCAGGTGAGAGGGTGAATAAACCGGCTCGTTGGCTGCTAGTTGAACCACTGCAGTAGCCTGTTCGAAGGGGACTGACAGGGAAATGAACTTTGACGGCGGTCCGGCCGCAGCGGGACACGCGCGTCTTTTCTCTCTCGCTGTTAGGAGGGCTTCGCGTGCTCGGACTTCAGCCTGATTCTTTGCCGAGGCCCTCTGGGGGGCGGCGGTCTGTGACGGCTGTCTGAGCGCGATCTAGGGCGGCCGCCCTACCGTCGCTGCGAAGGCTGAGGCTGAGGCTGTGCTGGACGCTGGGTGCTGGTTCGCACAGGAGGCTGGCTTTGTCTCTCGCGAGGCCGGCCTGTGGCAGAACTCGAGCGTCGCGGCAGGAAGAGGTTCATGGCCTGCGTGGTCTTTTGTACCACAGAGAAGCGGTCAACAATCCCGTTCATCGCTGGGCCGAAAAGACCAGTGGGGGAAAGCGGCGCGTTCAGAAAGGTGGCTCGCTCAGTTTCCCTCATATCCGCAAGCGTTAACCAGAGGTGCCTCTCCGTCACGGTCAACGCGGCCATGGCTCGTCCGATGGCTTGGGCTGCGGCTTTGGTGGCGCGGAGAGAGAGATCCGTCACGCTTCTCAAATCCGTAACCGCAGCTGGGTCCCGGCCCTTCTCATCCCATTCACGGAGGAGGTCGGCTTGCAGTATCTGAAACACAGCCATCGAGTGTAGAGCAGACGCGGCCTGGCCGGAGGCGGCATAAGCGCGGCCGACCAAGGCGGAAGTGGCTCTGCAGGCTTTAGACATCTCGCGGAGGGCGGGCAAAGGTGCGCTGCGACCGCCTCTTCCACAGGGGGAATCGCTGTGTACCATTTCTCGGCGGCGCCGTCCACTCGGGAGAGCGACGCGGAGGCCTGTGACTGAAGTCTAGCAGAAAACGGTGTATTCCATGACTTCGTCAGCTCCGCATGAAGTTCCGGCAGGAATGGAGCGGGCCTAGTTTCTGAAACTGCGCGGCGGCGACTTTGAAGGAAGCAGCCGTCGAGCCTGTTCGGCGCGGGTTCCTTCGGCAGCGACCACTCGAGCCCGAGACGGTCAACAGCTTGCGTCAGCAGGCGCATAAGTTCCGCGTCAGCTCCAGCGCGGGTACGGGTGGATTCCTGGATTGACGAGGAGGCGGAGTGAAGCGACCATTCCTCGCTGTCTGATGCCAGGATAGAGCAGCAGTCTCTTGTGACGTGTCCCTCGGACTCATCCTCCGAAGCGACGGCAGTGAGGCTCGCAAGCGGCAGCTGTGCGTCGGTGAGGAGATATGGGGAAGGCGAGAGCGAGGCTCGAGGGAGGTTCTCCGGCGAGCGCGTCGCTGTGGCCACCGGTTCCGGCTGTCTCAGGGAACGGCGCTTCTTTCTGCGCGGTCCCACAGGGGGCGGAGTGACTGCTGTGGTGTTGAAAGCTTCGAGTCGAGCCCGCAGGGTCGACAGCGGAAGCTCCTCACAGAGCTCGCAGCCCCAGGACGCGAGGGCGAGCTCTGCGTGTTCCAGGCCCAGGCAGAGAGCGCAGATCAGGTGGCGGTCTCCGGCGCTGAGCAGGGCTTTACACGAGCCACAGGAAGTGCGAGGCATCTTTAAAAAGACGCTCGTTGCTCTTTTAGAATAATAAGCAAAAAAGGATATGTCGCCGGATAGCGTAGCTCGCACGGATGGCTGAAGGTGGCGAAGACGGCCGGCTTCCTCAGCGCTGTCCTAGGCTGGCTGTTCGCTGTTCGACGGCGGCGGTGGCTTCTCTCAAATCCAGCGATGCGAAGAGCTCGCTGAAGAGTCGAAAAATCAGAGAATTCAGCCTACAGCCCCTATTTTATACGCTAAGCCACGCCTATCTGGCGGGCTGTGACGCTATAAAGGCGCGGGCGCCCTTCATTGGGCGTGACGTCACGCCGGGCTCACTGGTAGGCTGCAGCAGTTGCCCGCAGGGCAGCCAATGAGCACGCGAGATGGCCTGCTCTAGGTCTGCTAGCTGCTGCACTGCGTTGACAAGGTATACAAAATTAAGGATAATTTTTTGGCTTCAGTATCTCGAGAAGATGAATCTTTCCCGTAGCGTAAGCTAAACTTACGCAATACGAGAGAACCTCTCGTAAGAGAACACAGTATTGAATGATTTCACACACAGAGCGCTTGCTGAAGTAACAGAAGCTGATGCGCTTGTGTTTTGGGAGTGCTTTATAGTTTCCTGGTCGATGACGTCACCCGTCTATGACGTTCCGTCTCGCCATTGGATTGATTTCATACGTGCTTCATGACGCACTCACGCAGGGGCGTTCCCACAGCGTTTCATGCAGCTCGAGTTCCCTGAAAGGGAACTCCCAGCATACACTGCAACATGAATAAATTATGCAATCTGCATGTATGACACTATGTTGCTGTCTGGGTTGTATAGCCTGTTTTATGATGTACAGATTGTTTTTTGTTTTCTTGTCACCATTGTTGAGATTCATATGCTGATTTTTAATTGCTGTTGGAACTCTTGCTGTAGTTTCACAGTGGTTGTAATGCAAAATTTAAGTGTGTTAATGTGACACTTTTGATAAGGGATAAGACACTTAGATCAGTGAATCAAGACATACATGATGATTACACCATCATCAATACATAACGTCTCGGATACATATGGTAACCCTCGTTCCCTGAAGGAGGGAATGGACATGTCTGTCATGACCGACGAAAAGGAATCTCGCTAGAGAGGCCAATCTACTTCGAGTGAAACTAAACGAGCCAATGCACATTGGCGTGCAATCATTTGCATCAGCTGTTCAGCCATGCAGCGCAGGCATATAATGAGCAGCAGATGCGATTGCACTTCAGGTTTTTCTGAGGAGCCGAGCCGATGAGCTGGCTACTCCGGCGGGTCGAAGCAGATGTGGCGATGGGACATACGTCTATGTTCCCTCCTTCAGGGAACGTTCCCTATCAGTCGGTCAATCTCAATGTACGCCGTGACCAACGAATAGGAATCCCTATCAAAGCGCCACAACTGCTGACCCCATCCAGAGCCCTGTGTGAGCCTCTTGCCCCTTCTTGCCTGGAAGGATGATAGGAGAGAGCTTACACAGAGTGTATCTGTCACTGTTGTTCCGTGATAACCCATAGGATAACACTGGGAAAGTGTGCCCTTTCTGTTAGGAAGGAGAACACTGCAGAACCCACATTCTTCCCCGAAGGAGTTATGTGGCGATATACATATGAATTAACCCGAAGATTGTACAGCATAAGAAAAACTGGGTGACTTAGCCCAAGGGAAATACATGGGCTTCCGTTTAGGAGCAGCCGTGGAAGATATACACATATGGGATCCCCGCAGGGTCACACATATGGGACCCAGCCTAGATCCGGTGCGGCCAACTACAAAGGACTACAACACATGGCATAGAACAGGAAATAACAAAAGTCCACACAAGACAGGAATCATGAGTAAGTGAGCATCTTTTTATGTATTTGGACCTATGCATATGTGTGTGTAGCCATAGCAGTGAGTAACAATGTGTTATTGTGCGCCGTCACAAGCAGTGTTTTTTCATGTGTTTTGGTGCAGGTGCGCCGTCACCAGCAGTATTTTTTTCATGTGTTATGGTGCGTATTCACCAGTGGGTTTTTTTGAGTGTTTTTTTGTGGTGCGCGTAGGCTACTCCTGATTTTGTCAGTCATCTCATCTCTTACATGCTGTGTCTCTACGACCCTATCCTGTCCTATTCATTGTAGCCTACTCGTGGACATTGCGTCATCACGTGTTGAAGTAGGGGGCCCCACCTTGATAATCCCGCATAAGGGCCCGGTGTTGGCTTGTTACGCCACTGGGCAGCATGTACTTTGAGGGTGGAGGGAGAGTACCTTTGCTCCAACCCTTGCTGCAAGAAGGAAAGCACGGACCCAATGGAACATCTTCGGGGGTCCTCTTGGTGAGAAAAACACCACTCAACGAACAGGTTCCACTTCAAGGTGTACGCACGGCCACACATGGAGTTTCTAGAGGTCCGGACTTGGGTGCCATAGGGTGCCCCGTCTCTGAGTCAGAAGGTCCTTCCTCAGAGGTATGGGCCAGGGAGGGGCTGTCACGAGGTGCATGAGTTCTGGGAACCAGGTCCGGGTGGGCCAATAGGGAGCCACCAGAAGGAACTGCTCCTCGTCCTCCCTGACTTTGCGCAGGGTCTGTGCAAGTAGGCTCACTGGGGTATTTGCGGATGCCCCGGGGCTAGCTGTGTTCCAGTGTGCCCGTGCCGAGTGTTCCCTCGGTCAGGGAGTAAAACAGCTGGCAGTGGGAGGTCTCTGAGGAGGTAAACAGGTCTACCTGAGCCTCCCTGAACACTCTCCAGATCAGCTGAACCACCTGGGGGTGGGGTCGCCATTCTCCCGGGAGCACAGATCGTGACAGTTCATCGGCCACACGGTTGAGCACACTGGGGACATACATGGCTCGAAGCAACCTCAGATGCTTCTGACTCCAGAGGAGGAGATGGCGGGTGAGTTGTGACATGCAACGGGAGCGTAGACCACCTTGTCGGTTGATGTACACAACGGTCGCATTGTTGTCCGTACGAACCAGAACGTCCCTGCCCTGTAGCAGCCTTTTTAAGCGGCTCAGAGTGAGACGTCCTGCTAGCAACTTGAGGCAGTTGATGTGCCAATGCAGTTGGGTGCCCGTCCACACCCCTGACACTGCATGCCCGTTGTATGTGGCATCTGTGAACACCAAAGCATGTCTGGACACCTGTTCCAAGGGCACTCCTGCCCGGGGGACGAGGGGTCTGACCACGGGCTTCAGGTCTGGCGGCACGCCGGTGTGATAGTCACCCAGTTAGTGCTGTGATGCCATGCCCATCTCGGGACTCGGACGGGAAGCCAGTGCTTAAGTGGTCTCATATGGAGCAGCCCGAGGGGTGTTACCGCTGCTGCTATATACCCCAGGAGGCTCTGACAGAATTTCAGTTGAACGTATTCAGGCAGTTCAGCACTGACCGAGCGCATTCCTCTGTGAGGCGCGCTGTCTGTGCGACCAAATCCAACTCCATACCGAGAAAAGAGATCCTCTGCACAGGGGAGAGTTTGCTCTTGTCCCAGTTGACCTGAAGACCCAACTGGCTGAGGTGCCTGAGCACGAGGTCCCTGTGTTCGCATAACTAATCTCGAGAGTGTGCTAGTATGAGCCAGTTGTCGAGATAGTTGAGGATGCGAACGCCCTGTTCTCTCATGGGAACAAGGGCCCCCTCCGTAACTTTCGTGAAGACACAGGGAGACAGGGACAGTCCAAAGGGCAGGATCTTGTACTGATACACTCGACCCTCGAACACAAAGCGCAGCAACGGCCTGTGTCTAGGAAGAATCGAGACGTGAAAGTACATGTCCTTCAGGTCGATCGCTGCAAATCAATCTCGGGGATGGATGCATTCGAAAATGTGTCTCTAAGTGAGCATTTTGAACAGTAGCTCAAAACTCGCAGGTCCAAGATCGGTCGTAACCCACCGCCTTTCTTGGGTACAATGAAGTAGGGACTGTAGTACCCTGACCTCGTATCAGCTGGAGGGACCGGCTCTATTGTGTCCTTCGCCAGTAGGACTGCAATCTCTGCCCGCAAAACATGGGCATCGGCTGCTCTCACTGTAGTGGAGTGGATGGCCCGAAACTTGTGGGGACGCCGGGCGAACTGATTCGCAATTCCGAGCCTGACGGTCTGAATGAGCCAGCGAGTCAGACTGGGCAGCGCTAACCAGGCTCACAGAGACCGGGACCAAAGGGACCGTAGGCGTACCCGCAGTGGGGCAGGTGGAACGCAGGGACACGGCTCAGGAGGCTCTCTGGGAGGCGGCCCGTAGCGATGTCTGAGTGTGCTGTGCAACACTTACCTGCTTCCACGGGCCACGAGGCGGCTTGGATGCGTTCTCAAACTGCACGCTGCTGCCCTCCGGCGATAGAATAGGCGGATTAGAGTGGTGAGGATTCTCTTCTCCAACTGCTCTCTGGACCCTTTTCGGACGCAGAGATGGAAGAAACTGCTTTATTGAGAATTTGGGTACCACTGGTTTTAAGGGCAGCGACGGAACACAAATGAAAAGGAACTAAAGATTTTCCACCCAGCCCTCTTACGGGGGAGGGAGGGGTGCGGTCACCATCTCCTGGAGAGCAGTCCCATCCATCTCCGGGTCGCCCATCCTAGGGCAGCTTACACCTGCACTGGCTCCTCAACGCGACTTAGGTGGAGGCTGCTGCTGCGGCGCGGGAGCGAGGCCAGACGCAGGAGGACGCCCCCAGCGACGAGCAGACTGAGGGGCCGCAGGCGAGGGGGTGGAGGCAGCAGCTGACCGCATCGCCGAAGAGGCCGGTCTGGGACACGGGGGAGTTAAGGAACCTGACTTTGTCGGTTTCCCTCATGTCAGCCAGACACAGCCAGAGATGGCATTCCTGGACTACCATGGTGGACATCAGACGACTCACTGACCGCGCAGTGACATTCATCGCACAAAGCGCGAGGTCCGTTGTGGCAAAAAGTTGGAGAACTTGTGGATCATGACCACCCTCATGTAGGTCCTTCAGTGCATTGGCCTGATGGACCTGCAACAACACCAAGGTGTGTATGGCAGAGCAGTGTTAATTTCGTTGATGAAAATAATGACGAAAATTATTCGTCAACGACATTTTTTCACAGACGAAAACGAGACGATAACTAAATAAAACCTAGTTCTGAATGACAAAAACTATGACGAAAATGTATTGACATTTTCGGCAACGAATAAAAACTAGACGAAAATGTTAGATAGTGACGATCTGGGAAGCGATCCAGTCAGAACTGATGTCCTGCATTTGAGCTAGATGCGCACATTTGTACTGTAACATGCTGATCTACCCAGCGGTCTCATAAAACGTTAAAAAATGTAGAATTAGTAAAGAATGAGTAGAGCAGGCATATAGATCTAAATAAGAGTGACGGCGCTGAAAAAGAGCTCTATTCCGTACGGTTTTATGTGCACACACACCTAACCCAAAGCGTGCAGCCATGCACAATAGACACCTATGCAGCGCGCGAGTACGAAATTGAGCTCTCTTTCATGTCTGAATGGACAAATATACACAACATTATGTCTAAATTTCCGTTTTGGAGAGTATTCATGTAAACTATGTCGGTTATGTCTTAAACAGTTGTGAGTGTATAGGATGTGCATCAGTGCAATTGGATCCGAATGTGGACATGATCCGACGTCTTAAAGTGACAGTGGATAATAAACCTAATGCGGTCTGTGTCCTTAATATTGATCAAGCAACAAAAGAAAAAGAGAAACGCATTCACTGCTCGTTAATAGCTTTAATAAGGATTAATTATATTTAATTCATACTAATATATATGTCTGCTTGAAAGAATAAAGAATGCATGCAAGTAGTTATAAAGAATGCATATATCATTCATTGAAAAGAAGACTGTTTTACTTTAGGAAAAGTGGTTCCCTTTCAAGGGAACTCGAGCTGCGTTTGAGACGCGGTGGGAACGCTCTGCGTGATTACGTCGTGAAGCACGTGTAAAATCAGTCAAATGGAAGCCCGCTACGACATAGGTGACGTCATAGACCAGGAAACTATAAAGCAACCCTGAAATCAGACCGCGACAGCTTCTGCACCTTCAGCAAGCGCTCTCTGTATATCTGTCCTTGTCTATTTATTGTTGTCTGTCAAGCCCCTTATATATATATATATATATATATATATATATATATATATATATATATATATATATCAGTATGGCGAGCAAGCAAAGTTATAAACCTTGTGTTGTGCCCTGCCCTCGTTATATCACGGGTGGGGACACACATCCTATGTGTATTGCTTGTTTGGGAGTGGAGCATGCCCAGTCAGTCCTCGAGGGGGCTGACTGTGAGCATTGCTTGAGTTTGTCTATGAAAACTCTCCGCTCTCGCCGGGCGTTCTTTGAGGAGGACGGTTCGGTTCGCGCTCCCCGAGGTGCGGGTCCCGCTGCTGCCGAGGCACAGCGTCGAATTTCATCTTGGGGTTCGCAGATGGATCTAGTAGCGGGGTTTGAGACGGGCCCCGCCCTTTCTCAGCCCTTACCTACTGGATTCGGTGTCTTTGCCCAGGAAGGAGCCCGCTCTGCGGCTTCTCCTTCCCAGGCTGAGGCACCAATATTACGGCTATCCAGTTCTGAGGATCTGGATGTCGGTAGTATGGGGGATATTGAGTGTTCGCCAGCTCATACTCCTGCTGATGAGGAGCTTATGGAGGTTTTATCTCGTGCTGTTACTAAATTAAATATTGAGTGGCCAGCCGATGATTTCGATGTTGAATCTAGAAAGAGTCTTTTAGATGAACGTTATTTACCATCTAGATCACGACCTCCTCGTCGGGAACTCCCGTTTTTTCCCGATCTCCACGCCGAGGTTTCGAGATCGCGGATTAAACCGGCGTCTTTCAGAGTGCATAACCCACAAACTAAGAATTATAGTAAAGTTCAAGGGATTGATCATTATGGTTATTTGACTATGCCTCGTGCTGAAGACACACTAGCGAGCTATCTCTCCCCTGAGTCTTCTTCTTCTCTGAAAGCCCCGACGTTACCCACCAAACCATTAAAAAATACATCTTTGTTGGTGGGTAAAGCGTATTCGGCAGCAGGTCAGGCCGCAGCATGTTTGCACACTATGTCAATTCTCCAAGCATACCAGGCTGACCTGCTGAAGGACATAGACGATAGTGAGGAAGTTAGTGCTGACGCAATTCGAGAATTGCGTCGCATGACAGATTTATCTCTCCGAGCCACCAAGGAGACGGCCAAGTCTGTAGGCCGCTCTATGGCAGCCTTGGTGGCCACGGAACGCCATTTATGGTTAAATTTATCAGAAATAAAAGATAAAGATAGATCTGTTCTTCTGGACGCACCGCTGTCACCTACAAGTATGTTCGGCGACGCTATAAATTGTGTCGTTGATAGGTTTCAAGAAAATAAGAAACAAGCGGCTGCGTTTCAGAGGTTTCTTCCTCGCCGGTCTATTGTCCCCGAGGCTGCTCGTAGTATAAAGTCTGAGCAGCCTCATCCGTCTACGAGCTCCGCTCACAGAGTTCAACAAAAACAGAGCGTCGCCGCTCGGGCACCTCCTCAATCTACGGTTCCTGAGTGGCGCTCGCAGCCCAGACCTGTTAGGGGTAGACAAGATCTGAGGACTGTTATCTCTAGGAGAGCTTGGGCTAAGAAGAAGTCCTGACGCCAAGGCTATAAGGCTTCTGAGGGTGGTCCCCTCCAGGGAGGAACGGTTCCGAGGAACCGTCCCTCCTTGGCACCCTCCGGGGGGCGACTCTCCGAGGAGAGCCGCAGCGCTGCCACTTCGGTTGTTCCCTGCCGGTTCGCCGCTTCAGGGCACCGAGGTGTCAGCGTCCCCGTGCAATCCTCTGAGGAGGGTTGTAGAACGGTCAGTTCGGTTGTTCCCTGCCGGTTCGCCGCTTCAGGGCGCCGAAATGATTGTTCAATCAAATCCAGAGGCCAGTCTCGAGAGACTGGTTCCCTTATCGGAATTTCTGGCAGCGTGGAAACTTCTGCCAAATATTTCTCTATAGGTCCTGCACATAATAGAAAAGGGTTACAGAATTCAGTTCGGTTCTCGTCCGCCCAGATTTCAAGGAGTCCTCCCCACGGTGGTGGACTCACAGCAGGCTCTGGTAATGGAGCAAGAAGTACTGACACTTCTTCGAAAGGGAGCTATAGAAAGGGTTTCTCCTCCCAGCAGAGAGTCAGGGTTTTACAGCCGTTACTTCATTGTTCCAAAGAAGGATGGAGGGCTGCGTCCTATTCTAGACCTGCGCCAGTTAAACAGCAGGGTTCAGAAACTCAAGTTCAGAATGCTTACACTCAAACAGATTGTATCACAGGTTCAGTCCGAGGACTGGTTTGTCACAATAGACTTGAAGGACGCGTACTTCCATGTATCTATCCATCCTCATCACAGGAGGTTCCTGAGGTTCGCTTTCGGGGGCGAAGCATACCAATATCGGGTTCTTCCATTTGGCCTAGGTTTATCTCCCCGCACTTTTACAAAATGCGTGGATGCAGCTCTGGCTCCGTTGAGACTCCAGGGCATCCGCATATTAAATTACATCGACGATTGGTTGATTTTAGCTCAGTCAGAGCAGGTGGCAGTTCAGCATCGAGATGCTGTTCTGTCCCACATAAAGAGTTTGGGGTTGCGGCTAAACACCAAAAAGAATGTGCTCCTCCCTGCTCAGAGGACCACTTTTCTAGGTGTAATTTGGGATTCGACCACAATGCAGGCACGCCTGTCTCCTGCTCGTATTTCTACGATTCTCACAGCCGCAAAGAATGTGAAACTAGGCCAGTCACTCACTGTGAAACAGTTTCAGAGACTGTTGGGTCTCATGGCAGCTGCGTCCAACGTTATTACTTTTGGCCTTCTGTACATGAGACCCCTGCAGTGGTGGCTCAGGACCAAGGGGTTTTCTCCGAGGGGAAATCCGTTCCGCAAGATCAAGGTCACGCGGCTATGCCTTCGTGCCTTGGCCTTGTGGAAGAAACCTTGGTTCCTCGCCCAGGGCCCAGTGTTGGGGGCTCCTTGTCGACGCGTCACACTTTCGACGGATGCTTCCCTCACGGGATGGGGGGCGGTCATGAGTGGCCGCTCGGCGCAAGGTCTGTGGCAGGACCATCAATGTTCCTGGCACATAAATCGTTTAGAGTTGATGGCGGTATTTCGAGCACTCAAATATTTCCTGCCAGACCTGAGAGGCCATCACGTGTTGGTCCGCACAGACAACACTTCGGTGGTCTCCTATATCAACCATCAGGGGGGTCTTAGGTCACGTCACCTTTGCAAATTGGCCCATCAGATCCTCCTATGTTACTGAAGTTACTGTCGCGGTATATATTCCGGGGCGTCAGAATGTGGGAGCAGATATTCTGTCGAGACAGGGGCTGAGGCCCGGGGAGTGGAGACTTCACCCAGAAGTGGTGGAGTTCCTGTGGGAAAAGTTCGGTCGTGCTCAGGTAGACCTTTTCGCATCATCAGATTCAACCCATTGTCCCATGTGGTTCTCTCTAACGCACCCAGCTCCTCTCGGTCTGGATGCTATGGTGCAGGTGTGGCCGAGGCTGCACCTGTACGCCTTTCCCCCGATATCTTTGCTTCCGGGGGTTCTGGAGAGGGTTCGCCGAGAAGGGGCTCGTTTGCTACTAGTAGCCCCTTATTGGCCGACCCTAGTTTGGTTCTCGGACTTGGTGTCTCTTCTGGACGGCTCCCCCTTGGAGATCCCAATCAGGGTGGACCTCCTGTCTCAGGCCGGGGGCACGATATTTCACCCTCGGCCGGAGTTGTGGAAACTGTGGGCCTGGCCTCTGAGGGGGCCAGGCTCAGGGAGACCGGTCTTTCGACCGATGTTGTAGAAACCATTCTTCAATCCAGAGCTCCTTCCACGAGAAGGCTGTATGCGCTAAGATGGAAACTTTTCACCACGTGGTGTGTTGAACGTCAGTTAGATCCTGTTAACTGCCCTGTTGGTTCAGTTCTTGATTTTCTGCAAGACCGTTTCTCGGCCAGGTTATCTCCTTCCACCCTAAAGGTTTACGTGGCGGCTATATCTGCCTACCACACCCCTCTGGGGGGTACTTCTATTGGGAGAAACCCTCTAATTACTCGCTTTCTCCGTGGTACATTGAGGTTGAGACCTGCACTGCACTCTAGAGCACCGGCTTGGGACTTGGCCATTGTACTCGAGGGTCTGGCTTTAGCTCCCTTTGAGCCCATCGAGGAGGTTTCTGAAAAGTTCCTCACTCTAAAGACTTTATTTCTCCTTGCTATCTCATCTATCAAGAGAATTGGTGATTTACATGCTTTGTCGGTTGCTCCTTCATGTCTGGAATTTGCACCTGGTATGGTGAAGGCATTTCTCTACCCCAGGCCGGGTTATATTCGTAAGGTCCCACTGAATGTTGGGGGCCCAATAGTGCTGCAGGCCTTTTATCCTCCACCCTTTAATACCCCTGACCAGGAACAGCTTAACCTGTTATGTCCAGTCCGGGCTTTAGATGCCTACGTTCACAGAGCTGCCCTGTGGCGTAAATCTGAGCAACTATTTGTTTGTTTTGGGTCACTCAAGAGAGGATGCCCTGCATCTAAGCAGGTTATGAGTAAATGGATAGTCGAGGCTATTTCATTGGCTTATGAAGCGGCCGGACAGCCTTCACCTATGGCTGTGCGGGCCCATTCTACTCGGAGTATGGCGGCCTCTATGGCCTTAATTTCGGGAGTTTCCCTTCTTGACGTATGTAATGCGGCAGGATGGTCCTCTCCGCATACATTTGTCAGGTTTTATGACCTTGACCTCTCCACTCCTGGGGCGAGGTTGCTTGCTTCTTAGTGTGCGCAGGACCTCACACAGAACGGGCATTTGTCATTATGGCGTAGTGGGTATAGGGTTCCCACCGCGTCTCAAACGCAGCTCGAGTTCCCTTGGAAGGGAACGTCTCAGGTTACGTATGTAACCCTGGTTCCCTGATAGGGAACGAGACGCTGCGTTTGCCTGCCATACTTCCTGCATGCCCTGATCGACTTGCTTCAGGTTTTTCAGAAGCTATCGTGGTCTGATATCAGGGTTGCTTTATAGTTTCCTGGTCTATGAGGTCACCTATGTCGTAGCGGGCTTCCATTGGACTGATTTTACACGTGCTTCACGACGTAATCACGCAGAGCGTTCCCACCGCGTCTCAAACGCAGCTCGAGTTCCCTATCAGGGAACCAGGATTACATACGTAACCTGAGACGTTTTATTTAATTTTAAGATATTTTTTAAGTCACAATAGTTAAATCTGTATCTGTATTGCATGTTCAAACTTAAAAATCATTCATATTAAAAGGTTAATAGATGTTTTCTCCTGGAGTATATGGGTTTGGACATTTTAGAGAAATTCTAAATTAATGCATTACAATTTAACTAAACCCATTATATTTTAGTCGACTAAATCTACTGTAGATTTAGTCGACTAAAATCTTATTGTATTTCGTCAACTAAAACTAGACTAAAACTAAAACAATTCAGATGACTAAAATATGACTAAAACTAAATGGCATTTTAGTCAAAAGACTATGACTAAAACTAAATCAAAATTTGCTGTCAAAATTAACACTGTGGCAGAGGCGGCTTCCCCACAGGCCTTGTAAGCCTTGCCGGTTAAGTCCGACTCGGATGAGGGTTAGATCGCGGCGGAGGCGCAGGGACTTGCGAGTTTACATATACAGTCAAACCAACATTTATTCAGACACCTTCAACATTTCTCACATTATCACAGTTTATTCGCTATAGTTTAGAAAATGGTAATAAAATATGACAAGAACTATCATATGTTAATTATCAATATGACAAGTTACCAAATCAGTTGATATTTCACTGGTTTTGAAATAGCAGTCAGGTTTAAAATTTAAGTACACAATTATAATAACAATTTAGGTTAATCAATTACCAAGACATGCTTAATTTTGTTCAGTCTGTGGAGTAAAAAGTTTGCATTAGCAACTAAAGAAAAAAAAACTTAAGCAAAACATGGTCAGGTCAAATTGTCTGAATACATTTGATCCCAAATTTTTATACATTTTACTGGTAGTCCACTGTTTGAAGATGTTTTAGGTATAATATGTTACAGCTTACTTTATTTTGCTACCCTCATTTACATAAATGAACTATAGTGTTCTGAACCCACTAGTAAAAAAATATAAAAAAATATATCTGTATATATAATTTTGTTTGACTGTATATAAAGTCAGAATTGCGTGATTTAAAGTCGCAATTACGAGTTATAAAGTCAGAATTGCATGATATAAAGACACAATTGCATTGCTAAGTCTCGCACTGAGACCAGGAATTCAAATTAATGTAACAAGTAAGTATATCAGAATGTGAAAACATAACAAGAGAAGTATTTAATTCTTTCTTTGGGGTGTGCTGAAATCAGAAGCAATAAAGTAAACTGGAATGTTCTTCAGAAACTGTTTAGAAATGATAACCAGAACTCAAATAGACAGCTCATCACACAGGCATGTTAGTTCATCAAAGGCATGCAACAGTTTCCGAAATGAAGGGATCCACATAGAAGAAAATACAGTGAAGTAAATCCACAGAATAGTCCTATCAGAGAGTGTTTATACCTACACAGCAAGACTGTCAAGGTACCACATAATTCCTGTAAAACTTACAGTCGAATGTACTAAATGAAACAAGTTCATTTCACTCAAATATTAAAGTTATTTGCAGTCGTAGGAAAAATAAATTCCCTTTCAAAGGAACTCGTGCTGCGTCGATTGACGCTAAGCGAACGCTTTGTGTGATGATGTATTGAAGCCAGTGTTGTGCAAGTTACTCCCAAACTGTAATACATTATATATTACTTGTTACTGTTATTTAAAAGTAATTCATTACCTTACAATATTACTGTCTCAGAATTGTAATGCGTTACATTACTCCTGTATTACTTTTGAGTTACTTTCACCAAAATGGAGTAGAACTTAACATTCTAAAATGACTAGGGCTGTAAGGATATGCGATATGAAACCGAAATCGCGACACTCAGATCCACGAACCTGCAGAATCGCCACACATCCCCTTCCAACTCACAGCGTTATCCATACCGTCCAGATCAAAACTTGAAATATAAATTCTCAGAAAATGCATTAATACCAAAATATTGAAACGTCTGTTTATCCATAGGCTCCTCCCTGAAAGGAGTCCAGACATTGGAAAAATATCAGTCTACACATGCGTTTTATATTTAATATTAGGGAAATAGACAGCGTGACAAAAAAAAATCTTTAACTTTTAGGAGGCAACGATTTTTTTTGTTGTAATTCTGTGAATTACACTGCGCAAATCGGATGAAGAAGGGTTGGCTCTCCACGGAACATAAAATATTCATTTTATTTTATTTTTCGTGTTCGCATTTATGAGGAAAAAACAATGATACAGACGCGACAGTTCTCCGTTATGGACGCGACCGCTCTGAAGCGGCACTAAAAGACTGCTTTAAAACTTTCACAGAGACCTTACACACACAAAGCCTTTCTTTAAAGTGAATTTCGTTTTGTATTAATTGTATCTTAATTTTAATCAATGTTTCGTCAACCAATTGCCTGGATTTAAGCGCGTGAACTGGAGCGCGTCTCATAAATGAACCGAAACTCAGCGTATAAGGTAGCCTATTCACGGACTTGAAAAATATATTTATATTGAAATGTCTACTTGTAAACAGAACAATTCAAAACGAAAGAAAACAGACTGCTCTCTGCTTATGAAATGAAATGTGCATTTCTCTCTGGTGCATTCACTAGCCTACTGCGAAGATCGCGAGGCAGATATCGTCAACTTCATCTTGACTTTATTAATAAACAATTAGAATGTCTCCTTGCTATATTTGACATATTCATAATCATTGCTTTTGCCGGTTCTTTGTGACAGCTTATAGGTGCTTTATCGGCAGCGCCGCCGCCCTTACATGAACGCGTCACCACCGCATCAAAAACATGATTGCGTGATGAAAACATGAAAAATACCACATAAACATAGCCTAACTGTTTAGAAAGAAAACACAGAACGAATAGCCTAATGCGCATACGTCCATCTCGCGAATGTGTAGTCTTCTTCATAGTATAGTCATCTTCACCATTAGCCGCTTTTCCTCTGGCCAGCGCCAGCACAGAGGCCGAAATCATACCTCACGGCACTCCTGTAAAAAATAAATCGCTATAAAAATATATCAGACGCTGCCATTTAGTCTTTATTTACAGACTTGGACACCACACGCTGCTATTGACTGACCACGAACAGGTGATTTAGCCTACGTGCATTTTTCATTCGTTAATGTCTCGCGGTCTTGCTGTTTTTTGTTGTTGTTTGTTGTTACAATTAAAACTAAAAGTCTGTTATAACGCAAGCCTTACTGAACATGTACCGAGTAAAATATTACTGAAAATTGATAAGTAGGCCTAATGCCTTACACTACTGCGTTACAGCAAAAAGTAATATGTTACTGTAATGCATTACTTTTGTAACGCGTTACTCCCAACACTGATTGAAGCACATGTAAAATAAGTCCAATGGTGTGACGGAACATCAGAGGCGGGTGACGTCATGAACCAGGAAACTATAAAGCCTGTTCAAACAAAGCAGTTTTAGCTTCTGTGTCTTCACAAGCGCTCTATGTGAAACTGTCCTTGTTTATTTGGTGTTGTCTGTTCTATATATATATATATATATATATATATATATATATTTCACATAGACTATGGCGAGCAAGCGAGCAGTTTGGAGTGTGTGTGTTATTTAACGGGTGGGGACACGCGCTTTATGTGTTGTTTGTTTGGGAGAGGGGCATGCACGGTCATCGCTCGAGGGTGCTGGCTGTGAGCACTGTTGCCGTTCTTTAGCGAGGACACCCAGGCTCGCGAGTTCCCAAGACTCAGGTCCCGCTGCTGCTGAGGCACAGCGAAGGCTTCAGACTTGGGGTTCGCAAATGGATCTGACAGCGGGGTTAGAGACGGGCTCTGCCTTATCGCTGCCCTCACCTGACAGATCTAGTGCCTTGTATTAGGGTACCCAGATAAAGGCACCAACACTACAGCTATGTGATTCTGAGGATTCGCCACCTCAGTCTCATGCGTTTGAGGAGCTCGTTGAGGTTGTAACGAGAGCGGACGAGAGTCTTACAGAGTATATAGAGAGTCTTGTAACGAGAGTCTTAAAGAGTATATAGTGCACAAACATCACACTATTCTGCTATTTCACAATGTAAAGAGCAGGTTTATGGAGAGATGCCAAATGTGGAAGAGACGCTCGCGAGCTATCTCTCCCCTGAGTCTGCATCTTCCCTTAAGGCAACGGTATTACCCACCAAGCCAGTTAGAGTTACATTTGCTTTGGTGGGTAAGGCTTATTCTGCTGCTGGTCAGGCTGCAGCATGCCTCCATACTATGTCGCTGCTGCAGGCTTATCAGGCGGAAGTGTTAGGAGACCTTGATGAGGGCGGGGGTATTGACCCGAACGCAGTTTACGGACTGTGCATGCCACTGAGCTCAGATGCTCAGGTGCCACTGAGAGACATCTCTGGCTCAACCTGAGCAATATTAAAGAGAAGGAAAAACTTCTCCTGGCCCCTTTGGCGACGCAGTGAACTCGTCGTCAAGAGGTTTCAAGAGTCAGCCAAACAAGCGGCTGCCTTCCAGAAACTTCTCCCTTGCAGGACTCATGTCTCCGGGGCTGCTGAGCGGGAGCAGCTCCAAACATCTAAAGCCCAGATCTAATGTCTCTACTCAACGAGCCTCCTATGGAGCTTCCCGTCAGGAAAGACCTTCTGTCCCAAACAGAGGGCTCTATATTTCACCTTCGTCCTAAACTGTGGAACCTGTGGACTTGGCCTCTGAGGGGGCCCAGCTCATAGGGTCAGGTCTCTCAACCGAGGTTGTGGAGACCATTCTACAATCCAGGGCCCCGTCCACGAGGAAAATGTATGCCATGAAGTGGAAGGTTTTTACTTCATGGTGTAGTGACCGTCAGCTGGACCCAGTTAACCGCCCGGTTGTGTACAGTGGAGTTTCTGCATGAGCGGTTCACTGCAGGTCTTTCCCCATCCACTTTCAAGGTTTATGTGGCGGCCTTAAGTGCTTACCACATTCCTTTGGGTGGAATGTCTTTGGGTAAAGACCCCTTGGTATCTCGTTTCCTCCGTGGCACTTTGAGGCTGAGGCCTGCTACGCGCACGAGGGTTCCGACTTGGGACCTGGCGATTGTCCCCCAAAGCCTTTCCCAGGCTCCCTTTGAGCCCCTGGAGGAGGTTCCAGACAGATTTCTTACTTTGAAAACTCTGTTCCTCTTTGCTATCTCATCTCTTAAAAGAATAGGAGATCTTCAGGCTTTGTTGGTTGAACCCTTGTGCTTGGAATTTGCACCTGGCATGGTTAAAGCGTTCCTTCATCCTAGACCCGCAGAAGCCACATTAGTGCTGCAGGCCTTCTTTCCTCCCCCTTTTCAGGATGCGGACCAGGAAAACCCAATTTGCTATGCCCAGTTAGGGCACTGGATGCTTACGTCCACAGAGCTGGCCTGTGGCGTAAAGCCGAACAGCTGTTTGTCTGTTTTGAACCCCCTAAAAAAGGGTCCCCAGCATCTAAGCAAAGAATGAGCAAGTGGGTGGTCGAGGTTATCTCACTTTCTTATGAGTCGACCGGATAGCCTTCCCCTATGGCTGTTTGGTCCCACTCAACTTGGAGCATGGCAGCCGCTAAGGCCTTATTGTCAGGAGTGCCTCTACAGGACGTCTGTGATGCGGCAGGGTGGTCCTCACCGCACACATTTGTCAGGTTTTATTCTTTGGACTTGGACTCTACACCAGGGTCCCGGGTGCTCTCGTCCTAGTGCTGCTCGCTTTGATTTCGCACTGGACAGACACTTCTCCGTATGGTGGCATTGGTATAGACGTTCACTTGGCGTCAACCGAAACCGTTGAAAGGGAACGCCTCGGTAACTACTGTAACCTCGGTTCCCTGAAGAGGGAACGAGATGCTGCGTCACCTGCCATATCTGCTACGTGCCTGTAAGCGCAATTGTTCAGACCTTACAAAGCTAGCACTGCTTTGTTTGAACAGGCTTTATAGTTTCCTGGTTCATGACGTCACCCACCTATGACGTCACACCACTGGACTGATTTTACATGTGCTTCAATACATTATCACGCAAAGCGTTCCCTTAGCGTCAATCGACGCAGCGTCTCGTTCCCTCTCCAAAGAACCGAGGCGTAACCGAGGCGTTACAGTTGTAACCGAGGCGTTATGTGACCTCAATAAAAAGAGAGCAAATGCTGAAATAAAGTGTTATTTTGTGTTATTTGTATCACAACATGATATAGGTATATATATATATTAGGGCTGTCAGTTAAACGCGTTATTAACGGCGTTAACGCAAACCCATTTTAACGGCGTTAATTTTTTTATCGCGCGATTAACGGTCTTTTTGGCCTAGCAAACTTTGTAGTTTTTTTTCACATGCTTTTGCAATAGGACGCGGCATGGACGTTTTGAAAGCGCAAGCGGATCTAGCTAGACCGGAAACAAAATAACAGGCACGCCGCACACACTTGTTTGGGCTTGCGAGCCGGATGCGCGAGCGCGAATCTCTCTGCTCGCGCGTGGAATATAATGTGCCGAGCACGAATCTCTCTGCTCGAGTCGCGCGCTCTCAGATACACGCTGCTCTTGGTAGAATTTTCTCTGGGCTCGCTCAGACAATATGTGCCTGCACTTAAAACGTGTTCAGTGCAATCGCGAATCTCTCCTCTTCCCCAGCTAACAATTTTAGGTTATAAGAACGTTTTCATAACGTTCCCATTAAGTTATAAAAACGTTATTTCTGAATGTTATAGGAACGTTCAAAACGTCCAGTTTTGAGTGGATGACGAGCGCGAGACACCGAAATGGATGCCAATAAGATTCTGAATGGAACGTTTACTTTTAAAAAGTTGCCAAATGGTTCCATTGACGAGACCAAAGTGATCTGTGTGTTTTGTCGTTGTGAACTGAGCTATCATCATCGCAGCACGTCCAGTCTGAAATACCACTTGATGATGGCCAAACACACACACACACACACACACACACACACACACACACACACACACACACACAGCTGATGCGAATTCTCCGCCCCCTCGTCAATATCAGGACCTCGTCAGTATTTCTTTCACCCTTTTATTGATGGACAGTGTTACATTGTGTGAGAGATTATTTGCTCCAAGTAAGAATGTTTTAGTGTGAAATTGAACACAATATATGCCAATGTTGTTTTCAATAAAAAACATTTGCACAAAGCAAGCCGATCCACTTTTCCATGTTGATAAGAGCATTAAAATGAGAAAAAATAATGGGACAAAAAGAAATCAAGAGACATTTAGAATAGATAAAAATGTGCGATTAAATGCGATTAATCGCGAGTTAACTATGACATTAATGCGATTAATCGCGATTAAATATTTTAATCGTTTGACAGCACTAATATATATATATATATATATATATATATATATGTTTGTGTGTATTGTTCTATTGCTTTATTTCAAAGTACTGTATAGTTGCTGATGTAGTGAAAATCTCTGTTGTTAGCTAGCAGTTATCTGTGAGAGATTTGAGTTAACTTGATGTTTAAAGACATCATGACGCTTTGTTTGATGCTTTGTTTAATTCAGTTGCTTTTACTTTAAGACATTTTTTTTAGTGGACTCATATAAAATAAGTTCACATGCTCACATTACTATCGGATTTATAAACTTAGGCTATATAAATGTATAAACTTAAATGCCAGTTGGCCAATTTAAGGCAGACAATTGAAGGCAACAGTGTTACCATTATTTTACCATTAATTTACAGGACAACTATTAACAGTGCAGACAACTGGAAATTTAAGTACATGGCTTTGACCAATTGTGGTAATTAATGCATTCATTTACAATATTAGTTACTATATGTTATTAGGGATTAATAGATGATGACACATTTAATTAATATTCATATATAACTTAATCTATAAATCATATACTCTATTAGTTGTTGATGCAATAATCGTTAATTAATGGTTTAGTTATTCATGAGTTATTAACACATGGTTATCTGTGCATTAGTTAAGCATGAATTAAAGCATATAGTGCACCCATATTGTGAAGTTTTACTCTTTCATCTCACATTTCAGTCAAAATATTACAGTGGGAAGCTCAGATGTCTCTAACTGATTGATCTCTTCATTTGTGTGTATGTGTGTGTGTTGCACAGACATCTGAAAGGATTTAAAATGCACTACTCACTAGATTATCATTCTTAGCCATGACTGACCCTAAAGAACACTCCACAATCATGCTTTCCAGGAGCAGGAATGGGAAAAATGTTGAAAGTTTTCCTCATATTACCTTACTTAACCTCTCTAATAGACAGAGGTGGAAAGTCCAGGTGTCAGAAAGTAAAAGTCCTGCCATAAGTTTATTCCACCCATGAACTCAGCCAGCTGATCTCACAAATTAGTTCTACCTACTGGCTGAAGAACTGCTAATTAGCAAATCCAGGTGATTGGAACAAACTACTGATGAGGACTTTTACTTTCTGAACCTGGACTTTCCACCTCTGCTAATAGAATAAGCATGGCATATTGATGGAGGGGCTGTTTGTTAAGAATATGAAACAATTTTTAATTCTAAATTATCCTGTTGTTTTTTATACCATTGTGATGCACACTGCAACTAAAGAGACAAACACAACAGACTCATTGGATAGATGTGCCTCTATATAAAGTGCCAATATACTATGCGCTGCTTTTTCCGCCCAAGTAGCAGTGCTTCGCCTTCTGAGAATATAGTTCCCAGTATGTATACGGTTAAAAGATGGCTGTGTCTCATATGACCTTGTTATTTACTGTGACTATACAAATCACAACATATAAATAGGAAAATGTTGCCGTTATTTTGTCACAGCAGTATACTAGCTGGAGCATTTACTTCCAGTCATTGTGCTAAGCTAGACTAGCAGTGGGTGCACCAGACAGAGTTACAGCAAGCACGGAGATGAAAAGGGTAGGTATGGACTTATCTAACTCTGGGGGATACGATGAATAAGCTAAAGTCGCAAACAGTCGGCGTGTTCCTTTAAGATTTCATTTCACTAGATGCATTCCCCCGAGCTAACAACACTTGCTATGGCTTGGATAAAAACGAATGACATTGTTAGACTCAGAATGCTGCTGAAATCGAGTACTTTTGTTATAGATAAGCACAACTCGCATGCTGCCGCAACTTTTACAGTAGCATGGTATGGTAAATGTAACTTTTCCATATTATCTTAAAGGGGAACTTGGCAACTCTAGTCATTTCTTTGCTGATTTTAACTTTTGTTGTGCATATTGCGCTTCCCTGATCCTCTTGATTACCTGTGGTAACAGAGAGACCGGAGGGAAAGCATAGAGTGGGAGGCTGGGCCATATTTGGGCCAGCGCGTACTCGTCCTTTGAAAAGAACATTGGGCAGTGAGCGTTGTCTTTTGACGCAAACAGGTCGACTTCCGCTTTGCCGGAGAGACGCCACAGTAACTGCAGGGACCATTCCCCTGGGGGAACGTTGTTCCTGGACAGTTTGCCTGGGCCGTCGTTCAGATGGGCTGGCACATGCGCGGCTCTCAGTGAGCGCAGAAAGTGCTGGGACCAAACGAGGAGGAGTTCCGTCAGATCGCAGAGATTCCTGGATCTGACACCGCCCTGATGGTTCACGTAAGACACCACAGACATATTGTCTGATCGGATTAGAAAGTGGTGGTCTCGTATGAACAGGAGAAAGTGCTTCAGCGCGTTCTCGACCGCTATCATCTCCAGATAGTTTATGTGAAGACATTTCTCTCGATCTGACCACAGGCCAAAGACCGGTCTGCCCTCAAAGAGAGCGCCCCAACCCAGGTTGGAGGCGTCCGTCGAGATGACTTTTCGATATGAGACGGCTCCCATCGTCACCCCCCGCTAGTACCAGTTGGCCGCTAACCAGGGCTGCAGAGCTGAGACGCAGCTGTGAGTCACTCTGATTCGTCTGCAGCCAAGAACCCAAGCTCGGTGAGGAACTCGAGCATTCAACCAGCGTTGTAGCGGGCGCATGCGCAGTAGGGTCCAGCTTATTTTCAGCATAAATCATTTGGGATTTATTTCAGTTCGTGTGTCTGGCAATGCTACTTTCTCTGTGATTTCTTCACCACACATCCAGAAAAGAGAAACATATCTGATGCACGTTAAAACATGTCATATAGTTGTTCAGTTCGATTCCGTAGCCTACACACTGTGTAGAATTTCTGTAAATGCGGTTGTCCCTCTGAATTAATGAGGTTGTCACTCCCGTATTTTACTGAATTGTGTGTGTAGCCTAAACAACGCGATTTAGCACTAAAAGGTGAACTGGGAACCGAATTTATCTGCAGTGTGTTCGTGGCCATTGACGAAGGGTTACACTTTATTTCAAAGTGTCCTTGTTACAGTGTAATTATAGCTACATTAAGTAGCCTACTGAGTAACTTAATAAACAACATTTACTTACTAAAGGGTTAGGGATTGGTTTAGGGTTAGTAGCATGTAATTATGCATCATTTACTGTAATTACTACCTACATGTAATGTGTGTAACAAATGTAAAATAAAGTGTTCCCGGAAGAACAATATGCCATAGCGGGACTGCAGAAAAATTTAGTAGATATTTTTAAACTTTTGACGTTTCATTTAGGCAGAAACAATGATCTCATTAAAGCAGTTATTAAAAGCACAAGTTACAAGTTGTGATCATAATGATTACAATATAGAGAAAATTTGGCAGTGGTGCATGTTGATTCATTAGTGTCCGAAGAAGTTTTTCATGCTCAAAGTCTAGTGTCAGCAGCTTAAATGCGGATTCTAGTCCATGTTTTTTTATGCGAGTGATCCACACTTCTGTTATTTAATCAGAATGTTTTTGTGTCCGTTTGTAAGTTTTCCTCTTTGAATCCTTTTTTTTTTTTGTCAAATGTGAGATGTTTTGCAATGCAAAAGACCTTTTATGTCCTGCTGTTTATGTTGGTTCTGCTGATGTCATTGTGGGTGTGTAAGTTGTTTCTGCTTCTTTCAAACTGGGTCTGACACTAAATCAGACTTTTTTGAAGATTTTTTTCCCCTGTTTTTTCAGTCTCTTTGATGTCAAAGTTGAGTGTGTCAATGATATCAGCCTCCCAAGATCCTTGAGACAAGATGTCAAAATGGCTCTCCTTAACATCAGATTTACTTCATTAAGCTTGTTAGCGTAAAACATATTCATGGGTCTGAGGATGTTCAGTCAGCACTCACTCCCACAAGGCTTAACACACTTCCACATTCCTTAATTCAGGAAAAACAAGGTAATTTGGTTAGGTTGTTAATAAAGGTGGGCTTGTTGGGGTACTCCATGCAGATGGTTATTTAAGGACATGGGCCTGATGTTTTAATCGTTTTATTCCCTCAAAGGGGCTACATTTTTTGAAGCTAAAAGTCCAACTTGTTTGTTTTTGTCTAATTTGGGCTGAAAACACAAACACAGAAGCCCCTCTGTGAATGGAAACATACTTTAGATGCACATTGCTTCTGCTGGACAATAAAACAACCACCTGTCATACTACAGCAGAAATGCCACTTTCTATTTAGTGACATGCACAACTGCACGCTTGTTTAAAGGGTAAGTTCAGCGTTTTACAAGTGAAGCCCTGTTTTAAGATCGTTTCTGATGAAATTGAACGGTTAAGATTAAAATTTGGACAAATGCTGCTGTCCCGAGAATTTTAGGTTTTTAGGTGCCTTGGAACAATCATTCATATAAACGCATTAAACTTTAGTTTACAAAGATGTGAAACTCACAGTGTGGTCTGGGGTGTTCACTGATATGCTCACGCAAAAATCACTGCAAAAGAAGCTTTCCAACAGGTTTTATAGTAGTTTTTGGAAGAATGTCCTGTTGTGGGGCATTGGAAAAATAGGTCCACAGTTTTACAACGAACGGTAAAACACCTGTTGGAAAGCATCTTTTGCAGCGATTTTTGCGTGAGCATATCAGTGAACACCACAGACCACACGAAGAGTTTCACGTCTTTGTAAATTAAAGTTTAATGCGTTTATATGAATGATTGTTCCAATGCACCTATGAAACCATTGTATAGGTGGGGGGGTGCTAACACAAAAACCTAAAATTCTCGGGACAGCAGCATTTGTCTAAATTTTAATCTTAACCGTTCGATTTCATCAGAAACGATCTTAAAACAGGGCTTTACTTGTAAAACGCCGAACTTACCCTTTAAGTCACATGCAATGTAACCATAACCCAAGCTCTATCCAATGGCTATAGAAATGTCTTTTTCTTAGCAATTTAGAAACAAAAATCAAATAGGTAGTTTTACTGTGTGGGTTAACAAAGATCTAATTATTTAAGATTCTAAATAACATATTAGGTTGGTGCCAGCTGAGCAAGTGAGAAAAATAACGAATACTTTTTTTTAAAAAAGGAATGTAAATAATTTTATCTTATATGGATGTTCTAAGAGCTCTTGCATTGAAATTGGGTCAACAATATTGTTCCTTTTTCAGGATCTTGACTGTATTTTTTGTTAACTTTGGCAAAAGTAATTTCTCAAGAGATCTTAACTTTTTTTTTCTTTATCTAGAGGTATCAAAATCATTTCTGTGCAACACTCACACACACACACACACACACACACACACACACACACACACACACACACATACACACACACACACACACACAATGTTATAAGCAAAATAGTTATATGTCTGTCAGTGAGAAAGGAATGAAACAGAAATTAGGAGTTGAGAGACATGATCGAGGGTGATAATATAATTTGGATTAAAAAAATTGATAGCCTACTAGCTGCTTATTCGACATTGTGTTACGGACTTAATGACTGTAAACCTAGAGAAAACAGTGTGTGTGTGTGTGTGTGTGTGTGTGTGTGTGTGTGTGTGTGTGTGTGTGTGTTATTTTTGTCACTAACAATCTCCTACATAGTCTGACAGCATTTAGACTTTCAGATTATTAATCCTAAATTGCAATGTATTCTTGGCATTCATGCCTGATTTTTTTATATATAGAGGAGCGGAGAAGTCTACTGTCACTGCTATGACGCCCGTGCCGCTTTATTTACGTCAGCAGATACTCGAGCTTCCACACCAACACTGACGGACAACTCTATCACGTGACACTCAGAGAAACTCTCCACGCGCTGAAGAAAAAAAATGATGCAACAACGTAAGTCAATTGCATGGATCATGTGATCTCACAACACTACCTTCACAGACATTTGAGAGCTCCGCGGTTAACACATTATTAAAGCGCCCTTCTCCAGCTGAGTGTCACATCCTGTAGCCCATTCATAAACTCCGCGGCAAGGCCCAGACAAAAGGCCTCGCGATGTGCGTCGAGGAGAGGGGGAGACGTGATCATGTCGTTTACCCGAACGGCTATTATTATAGCCCACTAGGAAAGGGTCGGGGCAATGACAATAGCGGCAGTCTCGAGCTTTCCAAAACGGGGTCCCGTCCTGACCTGAGTGAGGTCACGTACCACAGTGCGAGTGCACGCGGTGCCACATTGTTGGAGGAGCGCGCGCGTCCTCACCTCATTACTGGCACCAAATAAACGCGTCAAATGAATTCCAGACCAAAGGACTGGGACGCGAATATTTGGCATCCTAAATTGGTTGTATAAGAGTTTTCAAGGGGGAACTTAATGAATGAGGAGCTTTGTTCGTCCCGTCCTAAAATAAATCACAAATTTCAAACCCAACATGAAGCTTAAGGTTGTTCTTCCGTATACTATAAACTAAAACTGCAAGGGCAAATTAGTTTTGAAGAGAGAACTACAAATAGGCATACTTTCACTTTTTTGTTGTAGTGAATGAATGACATGATCCAGAATGAAGTTGAATTTTTCAAATGAGTTCAAATTAATTATTAGGCTACTGTCAATGCCTGGTTTAACTATGAGACCACAAGTTTAATTTTTACAATATACAATAATAACAATACAATAATAACAACAAATAGGCTACTATATATATATATATATATATATATATATATATATATATATATATATATATATATATGTATATAGCCTACAATTGCAATCTTATTGTAATATATACAATGTAAACCAGTTTAAGGGCGATCATTTCAAAATAACATGTAGGCTAATGTGATTCTTCTGGGGTAGTAAACCCCCCCCACACACACACACACACACACACACACACACTATTATGTACATTATGTTCTAATATAAACAGTGACGCATTTTACGCGCTGTGTTCAAAGAAACACCTCGGACTGGATCTCCACCAGCCAATCGGAGTCGAGGGGGATCATTTAAGAAATCATTGATATTGCCAATGCGTCAAACACAAGCGTGTCAGTGGGACCCGGTACGCGTATAAATACCGCGAGGCGACCCGGAGTGAGCTAGTCATTTAGAAGAGCGCAAAGACAGCGAGGAACTCCTCATTTCACTTCAGCCGATATTTATTTATTTATCTATTTATTCTGAGCCTTGCTTTGGGATGAACAGACTGCTTCTGAACTTTTTCTGGGTGGCAGCATTTAGCGCACTCCTTTCAGCGCCGGGGCTCCGCGCTTCTCCAGTGGTTGGGCAGGAACCTATTCGCTGCGCCCCGTGCTCCCCGGAGCGGCTGGCCGAGTGTCCTGCGGTGGATGCCGGCTGTGAGGAGGTGCTTCGAGAGCCCGGCTGCGGCTGCTGCCTCGCCTGCGCGCTGAAGAGAGGGGACCCGTGCGGGATCTACACTGCGCCCTGCGGCTCGGGGCATCGCTGCTTGCCGAAACCCGGAGAAGCCCGACCCCTACATGCTCTCACCCGAGGACAGGCGGTGTGCACTGCGACCCCCGAGCCTGACCAGAGCCAGAGCGACACAGCGCCAGGTACCAGCGTCTCATATGCACTATAGCCGGCCATCCAAACATTAGCTATCATTGACCATCATCGTCGAAGATTCAACCGCTGACGAGATTCATCAGCGCTAACAAACCATTTGGATTTTTCAGATATTTAGATAGGCAATAATTAACGAATATATTGCGACTTTCAAGAGGTTGACTATTCTTAATCAATTTAAAAAATAAATAAATGTCTGCAACAGTATAGCTTATAAATGTACCACAAAGGCGCGTGATTGGTCGAGCAAACCTCAATTTAAAAAAAAAAAAAGTGTTATGACATGTAAATATCTAAAGAAAATGACAGGGCTACAAATGTTAAGACTTGACTCATCATAATGTATTGACTTGCCGCCCGAATCTAATTTGAATAGAATGTGCGTGAGCGACGTTCCGTTGTCATGGTTACCTCCTCTGTTAAGGGGAACGCGAGTCGATCGGCGACTTTTTAGCGCTTATTTTGGAGACAGGTGGAAATAAACACATATGTGCTCTGACTAATTTATCAGCTTTTTACATAAACGTTTGAAAACCCCACCTGAATGTATCTGTAGAAACAATTGAAAACTTGAAAAACAACAACAACAACAACTAAACCTTTTTCTATACGATTCAATCCGGGCAATCACTCCAATAATTCTCACCATGTTTTTTTCTTTCAGATCATCCCGAGACTCTTAACGGGGCAACGGCAGTGAATGAAGGCAGCTCAGCGGTCTTCGTGCCCGGGCACGGCAAGCCCTTCGACCCGCGTGTCATCACCGCTAAAGAGAGCATGAAGGCCAAAGTCAACGCAATCCGCAAGAAACTGGTGGAGCAGGTGAGCTTCAGGCACCTTAGTTTTATACATGGCCCAAAGAAATGCGCAAAGGTCTAGTTAGCTAGATATAAAACGAGACTCAGGTACCATGTGCGGCCACAAGAGGGCAGTATAGGGTTTCTTGAATTTATCTATAGCAGCTACTAGGCACATGGGGCAAAGCAATAACCTGAGTCTGTTTATTTGGGATGTATGGATTGATGCCTTTTTCAGAGCTAATAATTAAAATAATAAAAGAGCTAATAAAAATGAAATTATTTAATAAATATTTTGATTATTATTATTAGTACTATTAGTTGTTGTTGTTGTAAAATATTACTTACCACCAAATAAAAGTTTAGAAATATTTAAAAAATATATATATTTCATTTGAAAAACGTCTATAAATGATCACATTTTCTCTCTCTAGGGTCCTTGTCATATTGAGCTCCAGACAGCCCTTGACAAGATCACCAAATCACAGCAGAAACTGGGAGACAAAATGAGCAGATTCTACCTTCCAAATTGTGACAAACATGGTCTATACAAAGTCAAACAGGTAAGCAGAATCTTGTGTCCAAATTTTACTGAAACCAAACCAACGAGTCCTGATTTTACATTGAGAGTTTGTGTGTTTGTTTGTATATAAAGCTTAATGTGTGATATTCAACGACACAATGATATACCTGTGATGGCCGAGTGTTAGAACAACACTCGACTGAGAACTAGGCTGTGCATGCAAGCTTGTGTTTCCAGAGAATGAAATTCCCGTCTCACTCTCTCTGTCTGGTTTCCCCCGCAGTGTGAATCGTCTCTGGATGGTCAGAGGGGGAAGTGTTGGTGTGTGTCATCCTGGAATGGGAAGAAGATTCCTGGATCAAGTGACCTGCCAGCAGATGCCGAGTGTCCCGAGGAACTCAACCACTGATCTGTCACACACACACACACACACACACACACACACACACACACACACACACACACACACACACACACACACACACACACACACACACACACACACACACACACACACACACACGCACACACACACACACACACACACACACACACACACTGTGGGATCTAAACAGCTCAACCACTGATCTCTCTCTTACACTCATACAAACACATGTAATGCCACTGAATATTATCATTATATTTTTTTAAAATATCATAGTATTTATTTATTGTTAGTGGTGATATTTAATTCAGGTACACTGTTTTTGATTGGTAAATTCCCTGAACTCTCCCCAAAAAAGGAAAAGAAAATCTATTTTTCTGTAAAGAAAATATGTATTTTACATGAAGTACCCATACTTATTTATTTGAACTGAATGTATTCATTTCGATATCTGGATAAGAATATTTATTCCTTATGCCTTATACATATTTTTGTATGGTGTAAATCTGTATATTTGATGTATATAGATTACTGTGTCTCTTATCTTGAACTTCCTCCAGGCTTGCTTTGTTGGAAAGGAATGAAATGGAAAAAAGCACTGCATGACCAAACCTCTTTGTCACTGTCCGTACATTGCCATATTTTTATACTGTATATGTTTTGTTTTTCTATTATTATATTTTACTAATGAATTCTCATTGTTTTTGTTTTAAAATGATTGAGATTAGATGGGCATTAAAGTGGGAAGCCCCCCAGGGCTATTTTTATGTTTGTAAAATACTTGCCTGTATGATCAAAGTGATATTGCAGTCTTATTGTATTTGTCAATCATAGGCTATCTGTGTTGTCTACATACTGTGGTCCATTTATTTTTATAAAATTGTTTTGTTTTTGCGATGCAATGTCTACACTGAGGAAAAGAGATTCAGACGTTGCTTCACTCCAAAGCATTTGCTTGTGTGTATAATGTTTTTCATGGTTTGTAATTGTAAGTCATTGTAGGTATAAAAAAAAGAACTATTTAATAAAACATCTTTACAAGCACACAGTGTCAGTCATTTAAACTAGCCCTCGGGTCAGACGAGGAGCTGCGGTCGATCAAACTCAATTAGCAATGTCAGGACAAAACAACAACACCTGAGCATAATGGGAAACCTGTTAACACAAAACCACAAAGTGCAAAAAAAAAAAATCTCCATTTCTCTCTCTCGATTTCTCCTGCCAAGCTTGTTTATGTTCCGACTTGTCTATATTTAAAACTGCCTGGAGGCAGAACCGTGTATGTGTGTACATATGTGTGTCCTTATCGTGGTAATCTCAAATGGAGCGGACTAACTTTAGCTCAGTATTTTGGGGAACCGGGCTCCACTCTCTACGGTGCCTTTGACCTGTGCTGTTTGTGCTGTGGTATGCCCTCCCATTTTGCCAGATGACCAGCCTCTATGGCACCACACTTTACACCTTTATCTCATTCTTGTAAACCGCAGGAGACAATATTTTGTTGCCCAACCCCACTTGAGAAAATTATTTGATTGGAACCAAACAAACCAAACCAAACAAACACAATGTGCAAGCAACGCTGCATTGTAACACCTTTCTTATGGTTTTACAATTAGTACTTTCATGGCACCCAGAATGTTCTAGAATTCATTATTATTAAATTAGGGGGGCTCAGAGTACCATCCAGAGTACCTCACCCATATGAGCAATTTCATTTCATGAATTGTGGCATCGCAGCTTCTTTTTTGAGAATTGGCTGCGCTGACATGGCTCGGACAAGCGAATAACTATGCTAATGTGAATGGGGACTCTGTGTGTAGATTTGAGGAGTAATGACCTGTGTGGGGCTCAAGCTAGAGTGTGAAATGAAGCGGTTCAAAGATGTTGACCCTGTTGCACACATGAGATTTTAAATCCCCCCCCTAACCCCCACCCCCGGCACTCTGTTATACTAATGACAGGATTACTGTAGCTAATGTGAAAGAACCATTGTTTTTGAAACTCTTAACGGTGACACTAGTCACCTTATCTAAATGAATGAATAATACTAAAAGCAAATCAGAACTATATGAAACACATAAGCTCTGTCCTAGGGTTTAGTTCACCCAACACTGAAAATTCTGTCATTTATGATGACACTTAGCATTCCAAATCTGTATTTTCCATGAAACACAAAAGAAGATATTTTGAAGGACTGCTTTTGTCCATAAAATGAAAGACCCAGAACAACATTGGACCTCAAAGAATATGACAGAATTTTCATTTTTGGGTGAACAATCCCTTTAATTTTGTAGAAGCTGTGAAATTACAATCTGTCGTCCTGTAAATAAAAATAAGTGTTTACATTTTTTATTCAAAAAAGAAGGCATTAAATACAAATTATATTTGAACAAAAACATTTCCTTTCTTGAAGAAAGTGATAGCTGTATAATTTCTAGTTTAGTAACATAAAAAAGCTTTTTAAAGAATCAAAATTATTTTAAATGAAAAAAAAAGCAAATACCCGTGAACGGAGGGATCTTTAAAAGTGACTTGCGGGTGAACGACCCTGGCAATGCACAGAATGAGGGTGGCAAGCTTTCTTGAAGATCAACTAGCTTGAACATGGACCTTGATGTTCTTTGAAACACAAGCTTGGCCTCAGCTTTACTTAATCGTAGCGTTCACTTTACGTTCGCTTAGTTTAGCTTAGGTTAGCTAAAGTTAAGCTTCGAT
Source organism: Siphateles boraxobius (assembly GCF_051911475.1). NCBI lineage: Eukaryota > Metazoa > Chordata > Actinopteri > Cypriniformes > Leuciscidae > Siphateles > Siphateles boraxobius. The sequence continues at coordinate 16,416,641 of NW_027509208.1, read as the reverse complement.
TTAGCTTAATTCATACCATAAAAGGCCTACACATAACCTGAAGATTTAAACTAAAGAGTTTTACAGAAAATTATTCGAGGACAGCATCTTTAGTTAGCTAACAAAATACACCTAGTACTCAGAGCTGTCGAATAAACAACAAATCTAAAACAAAAATCAAAGACTTTAGTGATTATATTCCCAAAAATAAGCTGAGTTCTATGTTTTCACTACTGTGCAATCAACGGGTCACTGAATTGTTCTCAAAGACATATAGTTTGGATCAGCTTATATTTCTTTCTTGGATAAATAATCTTTTTAGCATAAAGTTCACATGCCTTTTTAGACATTTAGCTGGCCTGAAACAAAATATATATTCATATAAAAAATACAAGACACAATTACAAGTTAAGGAAGGGCTAATAGCTTAGCATACTCGTATGCTCTTTCCCCATAATCAAGTCAGATAAGGTGTAGCACCAAACATTTTTGTTTGTCTTTTGTTTAGCTGTTTGGGAGGCGGTGAGTTTTCTTCCGATGCTATGCTAATAAGCTAAAGTGTGGGCTACTTCTCTGGCACCCTCCACCTTTCAAGTCTTTTCTCAGGAGGTCAGTTTTGAGACAACTACACAAGCCCTGGTTGTCTAACATGTTAGCCTGTAGCTTTCCTACTGGGGTTGCATATCAATATTCAGAGAGACAGAGAGCGAAAAAAACCCGCATCATTTAGCAACACAATTCTGCACGGGTTTCATTAAGGCATTGATTTCAAAAACTGCCATAGCTACACCGATTTCGGTAGTTCAGGGCACTATAGCGTTACGGTTACATTCAAACCCATAAAAAAAAAGACGTTGCGCGAGATACATGCTTTCAGCAAATGCCTAGAAATGTGAAGGACGATGATAGTCAGTGTTTGGAGCAACAATCTTATATTCAAAGTGCTTCATGATGTTTTTAAAGTGAGATAATGCCCGTGTGGATATATTTTAGGGGCATATCAATGCTGTCCTGACGACACAAGCAAACAGCTCTGCATCCCATGTAAGATAATATATACTTTTCAAAAGGGCATTCATCTAAGTATAATCCTGGTATAGAATCGTTTAGAATTGGATTTTTTTTATCGTATGATCAAACTGTTGGCCTTACTAACAGGCTGGAGGACATGTTCAGGAGGGGCCAAAGTGCATGAAGTGCTTGTGCTTCAGATGGAGTCTATGGCTAGAGCCGCCTAGTGCCACTGAGCATGCCCAGTTTAAACGACCCTACACCAGGAGGGCGGAAACAGGAAGTGGGAATAAGAGAGAGTTGCTGATAGTCACGGCAGATATCAATACACGCTATAGCAAAAGAGAGAGACTACCTATGCACATGGAACAAGTACACAACGTCCCTCACATACACAAGAGTACATATGCTCAGACTTAGCGTTGCGTTACTGAAATTTGCTTGCACTTTTTGATTATGTTCACACTTCCCTCTCGGGATACAGTCCAAAAACAGAAGACATGACACTCTCTCTGTCTCCTCCTCTCATTCTCGCCACTCTCCTGAAGTGTAAAGTGAGTTGCTGGTCACGTGAGTCCATGCCTCAGCATACAAGTGGGAGGTCAGCTTTGGGACAGCACTTTTAAATCTGTATTCATGTAGTTCTTCAGGGGAGATATCCCTCTTTATCTCCCTGTTTCCACCGCTCGGCCTCTCTCTCCTCTTCACTTCGTCTCCATGTTAAGGCATTGGACTTTCTCCTTTTCTTCATAGCCGGGTATAGACTGTCCATACTTGTCGACGCACCAGCAGTGACCTCTTCTGCGCCCCTTGGATGGACGGCACTGCGGGGAGAGTGGGTGAGACAGGAAGAGAAATGCATAACCATATGATATTTGGACGAGTATATGCAAAACAGACAACATGCTCCAAATGGAAGAGACAGTGGCATAAACACACATTTTTCATTGCATCGCACTTAGGTGAGAGAGAGTAACACGAATACTAGAGCCAGAGAGAGAAAGAGGGAGAGAGATTGTGGTAAAGGAATGCCAGAGGGGATTCAAGGGGAAGTATATAAGGAGTAGAGAGACAGAGCAAGTGAAATATTTCAACTTATTGAAATAATTTTCAGGGTACAATTCTTTTTTTTTTCTTCTTCTTGAAACTCAATTGTCATTTGCTGCTAATATACCCCCACAGAAACCTATCCCCAATATTTTAATTGATAGTGTGGCTGGAATTATAGAAAAGAAAATCAATTTACAGTGTATTTAGCCTAATGATCACAGTAAATTAAAGAAGCTAAAAATGTTCAAATGTTCATGTTTTCAGTTCGCCTTCAGTTAGCTACCAGCTTAAGCCCAAAATATTCTTGGGTATTTATGCGTATGCTAGGGTGTGCAACATAAATTAGAAGGAACTTGAATTTTTCTGGCCCAGACAGAACAAAGACAGTACAACAATTGCATACGATTGTTGAGTTTGCATCAAAACTTAAGTATACGTTGGGTTTTAGTCTACTAGCTTAGTATAGCAATAACTAGTTGAGAAAAGCTTTTTGATTAGATACAAGATATCCTGATAACACGCTACATTTTTTGATCAGACATGGAGATTTGAGTGACACCGTGCCAAATACAGTTAACTAATCATCAAATCACTTAAAGATATTTAAACAAAAAACTAAAGATTTTTGTTAGTGGTGATGAACAATTTTTGTAAATGTACTCGCTGATATGGATCAGAAAGCCCTCAAGCAGCCTGATTGTTTTATTTTTTATAAAATATTTATCTAAATGTAACTTAATTTAAAAAACCATTAAAGTACAACCATTAAAGGTTTTACAATTACTATAACTAACAATGCATTTCACATTGAAAAACAAAACATGCTTATCCTATGAGTGAGTATAGTTATGTCTCTGTCTGTTTCTCTCTTGCTGTCTTTCTCTCCTTTGGCAGTGAGTTGGAGACAGTCAAACATCACATCTAAGTTGGAAGAATGCACACCTGTCATTCACAGTGAGTGTGTGTTTATGAGAAAGAGAAAAATCAATGCATCAAAAATGTCTTCTGTGGTTCAGGGGTATTTAATGGATACAGTGAGGTGTACACACACACAGACACACACACACACACACACACAGTGATGAAAAATGATCTGCGGTGTGTATGTCCCTTGTTTGCATTTGCTGATTATTTACATGCAAATTTTGACAAATTGTAAATATCGAAACATACTCACACACACGACTCAGTTTTGCTTTTATGAGAGGCTTAAATGCCTCTATCAGGCTTCCTCTGATGGAATTGTGATTTTGAGTTCATAAAAACAGTTGAAAGTTAGACAAATTTGACCAAGCTAAAATATTTGCCATGGACCGTTAAAGAGCTGCATGGACTATTTTAGGAAACTGGCATTGACTCAAAGTCATCTGGAGCTTATTATACTAGTCAGGCAAAACAAATACACACACACACACACACACACACACACACACACACACACACACACACACACACACACACACACATCCTCGGGTGGTACATTCATCAGTAAAAATCTATTCTTTCAGACATGAGGGAAAAACAGGAGGTGACAAAAAAGAAATAAAGAAATATAGAAAGACGTTGTGCAAACAAGGAGTAGATGAGTCAGAGAGAGAGAAAGAAAGAAAGAGAAAGAGACTGAGAAAGAGAGTGAAAGAGAGATCAAAGGCGTTTTTTTATTGAAAGAGTACCAAATTAAAATACCTCAAGCAGAACAAGAGCAGTCTGGTAATGAAACCTGGCCTCTACAAGGGGTTGCTTCAAATGTTACTCTCATCCTTTTAATTTCATTTGTCTCTGTACTCACTTCATGGTTTTGCTTTAGCAAATATTTGTATTTTCCTAAATGAGTAACATATCACTTTCAAAAGGCTATTTAATTGTTTGGTTATAAGTTTATATCTGCTTGTGAGCGAAATAGGAAGAATGAGTGTACAGGAAACCAGTACTTAATGTTTAAATTATGAAGTCCAGGGACAAGGACTGGTGATGGATCTGTCAGGGTTGAGGGGCTGTGCTCACAGAATACAAATTAAAAACGTGCATCATAACACTTTTGCTTATAAATGTATATTGGGTATAAAAGTAAATTTCTTAATAACTATATTGTATTATGTTTAAAAAATATATTGCACATATTGTTATTAAACATTATATTGTTTTTTTTTAAATCGACCACATATGATTATTCACTAAACATATGGTTGTTACATACATTTTTTGCAGGGGTGTATGTTGTGGGGGGATTCACTAAAATAGGTGCTGGATCCAATTCCAGAGGAGGTGGATCTGGATCCTGCTTGTTCCGGCACAAATTAAGCCCTGCAGGAAACTACTTGGTGCTGAGCAGCTATGTATTATGGGAATGTTCCATTCAGACTGTGCAGGCACATGAGATGCTTTCTGTCTGATGTAAGGGGGACTAATAATCACTAAGGCAAGGCATTTCATTGTATCCGGCGATATAAGTGATATCTTCAATGTAAAACAATGATTTTGTCCAAGGTGCAACGAATGCAGTGAGCAACAAGACAATTTGTTGGACTAGCAGTTTCTATTCATTTTCTAGCCCCACCCCGAGTGAAATCTCGCTCCACAAACATAATTGATAACAAAATATATTCTGATTGGCTGTGATTGTGTCATGTCAAGTTGCCACTTTCAATGTGAACTTACAAATTATTGGAGCACACCCCTGTCCTCGTGGTGTTTTCAGGAGGTTGCAACACAACGGACCTGTATGAGTATGTATGTGTATGTGAGAGAGGGAGAAGGAGAAGGAGAGCATGTTTATGTGTGTTTGTCTGACTGCGTATATATATATATATATATATATATATATATATATATATATATATATGTGTGTGTTATGTATGTGTGTGTGTGTGTGTGTGTGTGTGTGTGTGTTTTGTGTGTGTAAGTGCGCGTGTGTGCACGTGTGTGCATGTGTGTGTGCGCGCGTGTGTGTGTGTGGTTGTGTGTGTGTGTGTGTGTGTGTGTGTGTGTGTGTGTGTGTGTGTGTGTGTGTGTGTGTGTGTGTGTGTGTGTGTCACAAAGCAAGCCTCAGTCAACGCTGGCCCATAATGATGCCCTTATGGGCAGCAGGAAGGCGGAAGGGCATTAAAAGCAGCCACAGGGTAAACACAGACTCATAAAACACACACAAACACACACACATACACAATATGTGAATGTAACAACTGCATGTGAATAAGAACGGTGTTTTTTTTTTTCTTTGCCAGACTACGAGCAGTGTGTGCTTGTGTGTTTGTATGTGAGTTTGGGACAGATGCTGCCACTGGAGTGCATGATCATTATATAATCATTTTAGTGCAACTGCAAGAGTAGAAACTACAAATAACAAGTATTAATTTAAATCAACGTAGCCTCAAGTCAGAATGAGAGAATGGTTCGGGAAGGCCTATCTTGGAAAAGCCTACATCTTTGCGAAATGTAAATATATGTATTTGTATTTGGTGTATGGGTGACTGAATCTGTGTATTGGTATTTGAATGAGAGCGAGTGCACTCTGGATCATTCCCAGCATGCCTGGCATTCTCTTCTAGTCTCTCGCCCCGCATCACTGAGATCCTATTCAGCGTGAGAGCTTAAGTGGACTGCTTGGCCCTGGGTGTGCCAGGAGAGCCAGCAGATCAGGGGGCAGAGCAAAGCTTCAGTACAGTAACATGGGTGAGAGATGCATCTGGATTGGGAAGGGTGGAGGGGGTCTAGGTTGGCGGCACTGGGGCCGGCATGCCTGGCCTCCGCTAACACACTGAGCCAATTCATATAATCAAGGCTAAAATTAGCACGGATTGGACTCTGCCCTCCACGAGAACGGCCTTCAGACACACATACCCCCACATACATACTCAAACGCTCCCATTACAGATCTTATTCTGGGGAGTGAAGGGACCCCTAGGCACCCAGGACATCCACAGTTCACTTGTGTGAGTATGTATGCACAGGGGTATGTGCATGTTTGTTTTTGATGCTGAAATAAAAATTAATGACTGCGATCTCAGGGTTGACCAAGACTTCAGCTCAAACCACCAGGATGGAAGCAAAGCAATTTCAGTTGGAGTCAATAGGTCAGCTTGATCTTCATCAGGCACTGTCTCATGTGTGGACGCAGCCTGTCATGCAGATGTTCCTCTATTATTACCAGAGATCCAAGCGAAGGGGTTTGATCTAACCAAATAAACTAGGCTATATTTACGCATGCCAGATACAGGAGAGGATGTGGCATAGTTTAGATTTATGATGTTGTTTGTGCTCAAGTATACGGTTTGTCTTTTGCTGGTTTGTTACAGTATGTCTCCTGCTGGTGCTGTAGAACCAACTGATTGACATAGATTACTTGATTTGTTAACCTGTCAGTGTCCTTTCTATCAAACATAAATTTTAAATGCCCACTGGATAGTTACGTACAGGGGGCAGAAACCAGATTGGAAAATGTCACAAGCCTGATTTGTTACATGTGCCACTATGAATCTCTCTTATGGCTCATTTTCACAGAGTGGTATGCAACAGTACAATACAGTCCGGTATGCAATTATTTCCGCTTCAATTGTCAGAAGTTGTGAATTGTGTCAAAATACCGAACCGTACTGTATCAAGTTTTTGGGATCCTTCCATTGGGGTACCTTGAACATTTCCTAAAGGGTGGAGCTAGACTCACTGCAGAACGTTGATTGGTTGACAGAGAATTGTCACTTGCAAGGGGAATTACAATACAGGAGGCGCCATTTTTTAATATACAGTTGAAACACAATAGTGTTGCAAAACAATGTTTTTTTGGTGGTGGAAATTCAAGTCAGATCAGGGTTTACGGTCCCAAATCATACTGTACTTTACCGCTCGGTGGAAACGAGCCATTAGGTACTTTTGCAAGACCTCCAAGACCCTTGTCTCTCACCTGGAGGGTTTGCTGAACATGTTTTTGAGATATCCAACCTGAACCTGTTATCACTTTCTCTCCTTTCTGAGATTCCGGCCGTAGAGCACAGCCGTTTTTCCCATCCCAAAAAACCCAGGGTCCTTTCAATGGGTCACATGATCAATTGAACACCCTGCCTCTAAGCATATGTGCAGGTGTATGTGGGCAAATCAGTATACTCCTACAGGGGTAGACTCCATAACCTACAGTTTCAAGCATGAAGGAACTCCTTAGCAACATGTGTTTTACATTGATTCTAAATCTCGTCCTTTTCGAAGACTTTCATTCTTTATCTATACCTTGAACAGTGGCCACATTGTTGTCACTAGACCTACATGGTCCCTGTGGTTTCCATCAGAGAGGTTTTCCATTTAGAAAAACCAACAAATAATCTGTTTGCCCCAATTTTACCCAAACTCATTAGGGCCATTCAGACAAGGCCCTTTGACTCATGCTCTTAATAGAGGAGTTGCGGGTGACTCACAAATTTCCGAGAATCGCATTTGCCCCCACCAACTACCTTCTCTTGTTCAGACTCACTGATGCACCCAGTCAATTAAGGAAACAACACACACTTTCAAGAACCAACAAGCACATATAAATAGGCCCCAACCCAAGTTCTCAGACTTGTCCAATACTGTTGTGACAGTTGCCATGAAAGTTACTTATCGGCATGTACATGGATGGTGGTAGAATAATAGTTTGAGAATCTGGGCTGATTACAAAATGGTTGCATGTCTGATCCCAGGTGAGAATGTCCTAAAAATAGGATCCCTACTTCTCCTTTGAGCAAGGTACTTAGCTGCATATGGGATAGGCCCTGTAATTGGTGCAATGTAAGTGACTTTAAATAAAAAGCATCTGCAAAAGAGAAGTCAAAGCACTTGGGTAAAAGGTAATTACCTGTTTTTTCTTGTAGAAGCCCTTTTGGTCACAGTTTGGAATGCGGAAGCCTCTTGCGTTCAGCACATCTATGATCTTAAAAATCTTCATAACACTCTCCATCTCCCGACGACACGGACCCTTTACAAACACACACAATGAACATAGAATTACAGGACATATCCTACTTACAAACACGTCAGGAGTTTGGAGTAACAAACAAGAAACATGTGAATAGTATGTGCTCTACTCCAAGCTTTGTCTTAGAAATGCATGCTGGTGAAATTGTAGCTAGTTCTTACATATTCAGTTTCTCTCTTTGACTCCAGACTGAAGTTGTGAATATCTGTATGGACCTCACTCGAAACTTGATCCACTTTATAGCCCCAGGTTTTCTTGATTTGGTCTTTTTGGATAATCGCCAGTTTATTGGGGTGAAGCACATCTTTGGGCTCTAACAGCGTCCTCGGAGCTTCCTGCAAGACCCTGGAATCAACTGTTGTGTGCTGGATCGTCTCAGCCCCCCCGATGCCTGTCGCCCTGGTACTGTTGGAGATATGTTCCTCTCCTTCCTCTTTAGGGTTATCTGAATCAAAACCGAAGTGTATATATATGCATGTAAGACCTGACAATTATCAAAAGAAGTATTCATACAACTGCATCTTTTCACATGAAAATATTGGCACAGGGGGTCCAATCCCACTCCTGGAGGGCCAACATCTTGCAGAGTTTAGCTCCAACCTGCCCCAACACACTTACCTGGAAGTTTCTAATCCTGAAGACCTTGACTAGCTGATTCCGATGTGTTTAATGAGGATTGAATCTAAACTCTGCAGGATAGTGGCCCTGCAGAACAGGATTTGACACCCTTGCAATAGCATGATCCTAAACATCTATTAGAATATAGTGTCGTTCAAAAAAGATGTCAATTTTTAAGCCAGACCAGATGGCTAATTCGGGATTTCCTATAGATTCCTATAGGTTTTTAGCATAGCGGTTTTCGGTTTATTAGTAAGGTTTGATATATGAGTAATGTGGCTAACACTACTTGAAGAGACTTCTTGATTCATACCTAAAACCAGAATTGTGAAGCTGTTATGTTTATTTAAAATATAACTTGCTACAAAACGGGTGTAATGGTTCTCTGTAAAAATTCAAAACCGCACTGTTCTCCACCCATGGATTGGTACGCACTTTAATTGTTCATCTCAAAACTGACAACGCATACGCATTTATAATATGGTTTGTTGAAAATAACATTGTGTAAGTCAGTGTTTCTAGCTTTCTGTCGATGTATACACATTCTGGCTTCCCCTAAGCATTGTTCAATGTGAGTGCCATATGCTCTAGTATGACCAGTCATTTACGACGTCATCACCCGGGTGTTAATAGTGCGCGAGCACAGGTGAGACCTGAACAGGTTGCTATATGTGTTTAAATTAAACTCAGTTAAGCTTTGCCAATTTAAACATTCAAGCGCAAGAAGACGCGAAAGAAAACCCTGCGCTGTGAGAAGATTTGTGTGTGCACTCATCTAAAACTTTTATTTTTAAAGAGAAGCTTCAAAATGTAGATTTGAACTATGGATGTATAATTTATGTTGAAGAATAAAATGTGAAAGTTTCTTCAAGTAACGTTTACCACATACCTTATTCACTTAGAAATTCACTTAGAAAAACTGCTATTCTGAAAATCCACTGGATATTCCAGAGGAAACCCATGGCTAGAAAATTCCATTTCTCTTCCAGGTTTTAGGACTACAGACTGAACAGATCTATTCTAAGATTCTTCCCTTCAGAAAGCAAACATGAGATATAAGATGACGCCTCACCACTGCAAGTATAAAAGCTCATTTATACAGAGAACAGATAGACACAGAGAAAAAAGCACCAGAAGAGAAAGAGATATAGAAAGGGGGGATGGGGAAGTGAAGGAGTGATAGTATTTTTAGTGCCCTAACTTACAATCGTTATAGGCGGAGGACAGACCACCTGACCCGAAACCCAGAAACCAAATACGGCTACAGGACGGAACGTCTGCCTGCCTTCACTAGCATGGTCTGGTAGGATGGTCTAACCAACAAACATCACATGCTTTCCTCTCTGTGCCCAGCTGAAGCTTTACTGTGGGTGCTCACAAAATCCATTCAATGCAAACGTGGTTTCATTGTGGTTTAAATGTCCTTTTCTCTAATCCCACACCATTCCTCAATATGTGAACCCTATACTTAGCCTACTAAATAACATTAGAGATGTATTATTAGTGCATTTGTATCAACATCCCAATTTCACTTCATTATTATTTACTCTTAACTACAAGATCCATTACAAAAAAGGTTCACTCAAGCTCTGTCATCATATACTCATCCTCTTGTCATTTAAACAAGTGTTTATTTTTTCCAAGAAAAATGTTCAGGCCACTCTTTTCCATAAAATCAAAGTGAATGGTGACCAGTTACTGTCAAACTCTAAAATTGTGATCACACTTGTGTGATATTTCAGTATGTTTAGACAGCATAGAATGACTTTGTTTGTGTAAAGTCAAAAGCATAGCGCACTTGACACCATAAGAAGAAGCAGATAATGGACAATTTCCTCTGGTCCTTACATGTTCAGTATCATGAAGGTGCAAAAGTTGGAACGTGCAGAAACATGAAAAGGATTTGAAAGCTTTTTTGAAGCAAATAGCAAATTAAATGTGGTTCTGTTCCTCCCAGAAAACTTTGGTATGCCTTTTTATGCACACAAGTCTTTGTGTTTTTATTGTGCCTTTTTAAAGTATGACCCTGAATTCTCCCAGACAAAATATTTGCGCTTATATGTCACTTTGATAAGAAAATGTCTGCCAATAAGCTAAATGTAGAGAGCTAGCCGCCGGACACTGATTTTGTAGGACTTCATCATTCTTTATTTGAGCCTTTACGCAGCCATGTATGTGGACAAAATGTGAGCACTTGAGACACGATGTCCCAAATTGGACTCTAATCTCTGTTTTCATTAACTGCTTGGTCATTTCTCAAATGCAAGCAAAAGCAGTTGACCAGTAAAGGGTCTAGCGAGATGTGCTTTTGTCAGATGCTTGGCGAGAGTGCTGGGTGAAGATGAATTATGGCATTGTTTAAACATGCTGTCCTCTTGGAGTTTTACAGCTCTTGTCTGTTGAATAAATATTCAGTCTCTGGCCGTACAAAACAAAGCAGAGCTCTCGCAGGAACGAGAGACTAATAAACAGCTGGAGCAGAAGGGAAAGAGATATTTAGAAATAAAGACAAAATGGGCCATTAAATATGGAAAGTGAGAGAGAAAAACTGGGAGAGAGGGTGCTAGGACAGGACTGGCATCGAGAGAAGGATGAAGGTGTCAGATGAACAAGTCACACAGAAAGATTTGGATATTGTGAAGGACTGTAGAGATAGTTGACAGAGTTCAGCAGAGAGGAAGAGTTAAGTGAAAACAGATTTTCTGTGTGTGTGTGTGTATGCAAGTAAATGCGCACTTGTGGCACACCAAACACTCATCTGTAGCCATGGAAGCTGCACTCCAAACTAGAATTAAGCTATGCCTTCGCTGACGATGACACAACAACAACAACAACAACATCAACAACAGCAGCAACATTAACAGCAGCTTATGCAACATAACTCGAACAAGGTATAAGAATGAGCACACGTAATGACAGCTAACAACGTGCAACAAGTTGCTGCCCGCTTCCCTTGCATGACCCTCCGTCCGTCTCACATAAACAAATCAAGGACAGATGAAGAGAATGGAGGGCCATCAGGAACTTGGAAAACATCAATATTTAACCCCAATGTAAACTTTTAGAAGTTTTTATGACTTTTCCCAGCACCTAGCGGCCCGTTTTGAGTCACTCAACCTCATGTATTTGTACAATCCCAAATGAGCAAACTATTTATCATTCTGGTCGGAATGGGCAGAGCGTGAATGAGAGGGTAAAAAAAAACATAGAGTTTTTTCTCTTAAAAGTATAAGTGAGTGCGACTGGGCACACAACAGGTAAATTTCGCTGGTGAGACCAAAACCGCCTATTCTGAGAAATCCACATGTGCACACGCACAAACAACGTCATAACTCATAACTTCATAATCTGTCTTGTCATTCCACTGTTCCCACCCTGAATCACGCTGGGCCACACTGCTACCAGAGCAATCAAACCCTGCAAAAATAATATAATTCATGTGTGGCAGAACCATGGGGTGGAGTCACGCACACCATGGCAATGGAGCCCTCTTCTCTGGTTGGCCAAAGTGTGTAATTACCATAAAGTGTGGTATGATGGGAAAGGAGCACTGAAAAGCAGCATGGGCTCAAATGAAAGGGCAGCGAAGGAAGAAAACATGAGGTAAGGCACTACTGTAAAACAGTTGGCGCCCCCAAACTGCTTTTTAAAAGTGACTCTGGGTCCTAACAATAGCCTTTGTGTGTGTGACAATGTCACGGTTGATTGCTTCAACACACCACTGCGGCTCTGACAAATAACTAGAGAGGGTAAAAACAAATTCAGTCGGGTAGCTTGACGTCAGTTATGACCAGAACATCACTTATTTTGGTTGTGCGGGTCCGCAGCCTTCCCTCTCTCAAGGAATTCACTTGGATGAACGCGCTTGACTAGGTGTAAGCTGCATTCTAAGAGATGCACAATAAAAGCTTCGATACAGGTGGTGCTAGGTACTCATCTCGCTCACTAAAAAAAGAATTTGCTAGAAAACTCCCAGAATGCTTTGTCAGATATGCCAATCCTTTCGAATTCACTTGTATCTCAAAGCTCTCAATGGAGAGCTCAGGAGTCCCAGAGCCAGTAAACAGATTGAGAGCATCATTCACAAAACGGTGATCTCCGCTCTTCTGCAGGGACTATATATATACGAATGTGGCATTCTTAACGATTGGGTTGGTGAAGCCAAATTTTAGTGCACACACAAAGATACACAGAGCTGTTTCTCTCTCCATCTTTGGCTCTCTCTTTCACACACACATACACACCACACACATAAAATGGCATAGAGAAGCTGCTGTAGCGCTGGACCTCGAGAACAACGGCGGTAGTGTGGGGCCGTCTCACGGTGGCTGGACTTCACGACGACTGCCTGTTAACCTGCTCAGGATGACCTACCAGTAGTTAAAACTGTCATGTTTAAAAATACAATATCTCGTCAGGCAGAAAATAACCTGTTGCGATGTATTACCAACGTAATGTGTTGAAAACATTGCAGAAAATACATATCTGGATTGTCAAAAAGGGTATAGCTTATCTTGTTTGTCTGTAGTAACCCACAACCATTAAACCTTATTGTATTCTGAGAGGTACATCAGATTTTTAGAACAGCTATATACCAGGGAAGAGGTGCTAATGTCTAAAGAGTAGGCATATAGAGGAATGATGAGTGCAGTGAAGCTGTGCTACATCTTATGGGCTGTCACAGGAGAAAGATCCCCACCCCCTACAGCGAGAGAAAAGCTGACCATGAGCGCAGCAGCATTCCCAATCGCTGAACATATTAACCATGTTAGGCACAGCAGAGTAACCCCGCACTGATACATAACTGAGCACAGAATCCATTGGCCCCAACAGTGTGGGGACAATGCTTGTTGGGATGTATAAGACACCACACACGCACAGGCTGTGAAATATAGGGGATTTGGGTGTCTAACACCACTAATTAAGGTGACTATAGAGAACTAATTAGTTCTCTTCTGTTTAACACAAAAGAAGATATCTTGAAGAATGCCAGTAATCAAACAGTTGATGGTAGCCATTGACTTCCATTGTAGGAAAAAATACTAAGTTAATGGCTACCGTCAACTATCTGGTTACCAACATTCTTTAAAACATCTTCTTTTGTGTTCAACAGAAAAAAGAAACTCAGACCGGTTTGGAACAAGGGAGTAAGTGATGTAAAGTAATGTAAATTTTTGGTTGAATTAGCCCTTTAAAGTTTCACTTCAGGAAAAAAAAAACGATCCTAAGATTGTTTGCTAGTCTTACCTGGTCTCCCATTCTGGCTAAGGCTGGGTTTATCTAAATACCAGCATGACCAAGCTCGGAGACTAGCTAAGACCAACAACCCTTTTTTAGGCTGGTTTAGGCTGGTTTGGTGCTGTTGAACTCCACCAAAGTATTCTTTATAAATACATGTGTATTCAAATATATGTGTTTACTTACTTGCATGTATAAATATTTACAAACAACACTTCCGTAGCCAAAAAAAAAAAGTTAATTACAAGTGTGAAGAATGCGCTTAATAATAGACGTTTGCAAAGAAATCGTCTTCGGCTGAAGAGGTAACCATAGCAACAGTAGGCTGCTCTCGCACGTATCGGACGCTACATACGTCCTGTGACTCCTGTCATTATTTATCATTTTATTAAACGTACATAAAATTGTAAGTTTAGGCTATGTAAAAAAGTTCTGTTCAAAAAGTCTTTATTCTGGCAAATTACACTGACAGAAATTAAAATCGTTAAATTAATAGAACACTGTTTAATATTCACACTGTACACATAGCGGACGGTGTGTCGCGCGGAGAGTGAGTATTATAGGCTACTGCTGTACATTATTCACAGACAAACCGTGCGCTTACCGTGTCTATGCGTTGGATTGCCGCTTTGCTTTTTGTCCGGTGCCTTCGCACACACGCCCCGTCCCTCCAGCAGAGCTTGCAGAGGTTTGCTCTCCCCGGGGCGATGTTGACAGCTCAGACCGGTACCGCAGCGCCCCGTGTACACTCCGCACGCCTGACCCTCAGTCAACGGGCAAGTCATGCAGCACCCGCAGCCCGGCTCCTTTACCGGCTCGGCGCAGTCCCGAGGCAATGGTTTGCACAACAGCATCGCCCCGTCGTCGCACGGCTCGCATCGGACCACAGGGCTGACGCTTTCAGCCAGCCGGACGAATGCTGCGAGCAGCGCGGTCAGGCAGAGCGCACACAGTCCCGTCATGGAGCCGAAGGGCTGAACGCGCGCACGGGGGTAGATGCGATGCGTGGGAGGGGGTGGGGGTGGGGGAACGGTGCGTCAGATCACCTCACCTGGATATAATATTATACTAAAGCCTGAGCTCTCAGAATATGCTTTAGAAAAGTAGCGACGTTTTGGGTTCTGCCGGTGTCACGTCGGTTTGACTAGACTGGGAAGTAAGCGGCTGGGTCTCTCCATCTGTAAGTGAGTTTAAGTGGAACTTCAGGTTTTATACAGGCAGGAACAGCGCAAGTCACTCCCACCGGTATGAATTATGTAGTCACCGGTCTCGGTCTTAAGGGACCGCGCGCATCCTTAATGAAATCCTTCAACACAAGAGACATGGGTGAAAAAGACTACAGTGAATCTGGCGCGCGCATGTAGACCCGTCATTGTTGTCATTTACGGGCATTCGGAAAGTCGCGCGTCGCGGTTATAAAAAGACCAATTTTACGCCGCAAAAGTAGCCTAATGCAAATAAATCAGAAGGACAATTAATTTATTTAATCACTTTTTACCAGCTACAAATGAGAACATGCTAGCCTACTGCTTAAAAAAATCAATGTTAAATATGAAAGTGTGCGTTTTATTTCTGGTCTCAGTTGTAGGTGAAATTACAGTCGAAAATCGCTCATAATTCATAATTCAATATATTATGATGGTAACAATTTACAATAAGTTTAATAAGTTAGCCCAACATTAGTTAACTAGTTAACATTAACCAAGAATTAACAATAGGGGAGAGTGGGGCACAACATAACGCTTTTTGACTTTCTCAGTTTGTGTAAATTCAGAGTATTTATTTTTACCAAATTAATTTCACACATGTCTAGTACAATTATGTGGTTTTGTTTGATTAATACGGTGCCCTATAGGGACACATTGTGACATGACCATATGACAGCTTTAAATGTTATCTGGTCTAATAAAAAAAACATACAAGACAAACTAGAATATTTTCTCAATAAAATACAACTATTAACTTTTTCATATAAAATAATGGCATTTTTTAATAATTAAAAAAAAAAAAAAAAAAAAAAATATATATATATATATATATATATATATATATATATATATATATATATATATATATATTGAGTTTGACAACAAACACACTGGAAAACACAGCTATACCATAGTTCAAAACATAGCCTAATAATAATTAAGAATTTATGAACATTGACTCTCAGTCTTTATTCACATTTTTCCCCCATGTTTTCTCAATAGAATTAATAAAAGTACAGAATAGCATAGTTCTAATAGGGGCACATTGTAACACAGTGTGACAACATGCCCCACCTGCACAACTGGGATTTAAACCCGACTAGTGTCTTCTGCTAGTTAGCGAAGCATTAAAGAACCATATCAACTGTTAAATAACATATTGAAGATTAAAGTAATATCAGATTTTTCTAATTTAAAATAAACCCCAAAAACAGAGATGAAAAATTTACATAAGTAAGAAATGTATTTTTGCTACGGTTAAATAAATGTTCAGCGATATATCTTCCAAAGATTTCTGAATTTTGGTACAATTTTTTCTCTATATAGTGTTTATATGGCAACTAGTAAATACTCTTAAGTTTCATCATGCTAGCATGTCTGGAAGTATTTAAAACAAGTGTGTTACACATTTAAAGCAAGTGTGCCCCGCGTTAGGTTGTGCCCCGCTCTCCCCTACTTCTGCACCATTAATTAATCTTAGTTAATATTAATTTCATCATTTACTAATACATTATTAAAATCAAAGGTTGTATTTGTTAACATTAGTGTGAACTAACATGAACAAACAATAAACAGCTGTATTTTTTATTAACTAACATTAATATAGCCTACCGTAGCAAATGTATTGCTCATGTTCATGTTAGTAAATACATTAACTAATGTTAACTATGAACCTTATTGTAAAGTGTCACCATTATGATAATATTAAAAGTGTGAATTCACTTAAAAAATTATTTCATTAGATACATCCTCCAAAAAACTTTGAGTGGATATTCTTTACAAACAGAAATTTGTTAAAAATAGAGCAATGAAAATATCTACTCAATATTTTAAAGAAAAAAAAAAGACAGCAAATAAGATGTTTGTGAAATTTAAAAGAACACATAATTACCCAATATTCAAAATTACTGAAAGTCTTGGTAACACTTTTTTTTAATGGTCCCTTTTGAACATTCGGTTGACTATAAGTAACTTTGCATCTACATGTTAACTGACTCTCATTAGAGTATTAGTAGATTGTCTACCTAATATCTAATAACTCTTTATTGTAATGGTCCTCCAACAGACATTCTACTGAGTATTAGTAACTCTGCAACTACATGACAACTTATTTAAACCCTAACGGTAATACTCTACTAATACTATAATGAGAGTTAGTAGACATGTTGGTGCAACGTTACTTATAGTCAACGGAATGTGTTAAAGGGACTATCAAAATAAAGTGAAACCAAAAAATATTTTAACATTATGCTCAGAAATATGGGGTAAATTTTGAACCTGCCTCAAAAAAAGCCAAATATAGGCTGATTAAATGGCCTGGTGAATAAAACTACCTATTACTAAAAAAACATTAAAAAAAACGTTCAAAAACATTGAAACCTAACACAACAGTGTTAGTGACCTGTACTTTTGTTCCAATCTAAACATCCAAAACACTTAAAAAACAGCCCAGACCAATTTTCACCTCTGAATATTTGAGGAACTCTCTGAACACTGCAGAATAATGTGGAAAATGCACATTGGGTGGTCAGGCATTAGCAGTCTCATGACACCTTCTGTACCAAGATCAGTCCATTCATCCATACAGAATCCTCACTGATCATTTGCAACTTTTCACCATCCATCCATTCAAGGGAACAACTAGGAACCTTGACCCCCGTGCCATACTCGTTGGACCTGCATGGGTGACAAAAATTCGGACCTGTGAATTTTCGTTACGGGCCTGCATCCGTCCATCCCTCTTTCTGTCAATCTCTCCTTCTCACTGGGTGGTAAGAGATGATTAGAGTGTGGGTTGGATGTTGGATTGTGCTGCTTCAGCGCTGAACACCCCTCCTGCCTCTGCTCTGTAATAACACAAAGTCTGTACAGGCTGTACAGCTCAGTGGCTCCAGCTTTGGGAAAATAAAGGCCTATGGGCCTGCCAGTGCAGACCCCAGTGTTGAGACTGGCCCACTGAAAACAAGCAGAGGGGGTAAGGAAATACCCCCAGCACACACAACCCCACTAACAGCACCCTCTGCTACTAAGATTAGTTTTCTTATGACTCTGCATATTTCTCCCTCGCTCTCCCACTCTTCATTTCTTATTGTCTGTCTGTCTGTCTGTATACCTCAGGAATTCCTCCCGTTTTGGGATTCTGCACGTGAGGGCTCTTCTCATGGTCTCCAGGAGCATTCTGGGAATGGAATACACAGCGCCTGCGCAGAGGGACAATGCGCTTGCCCAGTGTGTACAGACATGGGAGAGAGACCAAAAATCAAACTGCGCCACACGATCTGATAAGATAGCGATCAATGGTGTCATCCATGATTCCATGACAATGAGTTATTGACCTAGATCGTATCGCCGATTCCTTAACAGTGCAAGCTAGTAATCTCGTATAACAAAATCATTCGATTGCATTTAGAAGGGCCTGTTGGCCGGTGTGTGTGAGTCTGAGTGTTTATTTCTGTGAATATTATTGCAGCTGGCTGAATGTTTATTGAAAACGCTGCGCTCCAAAGGACGGACGCCAAACTGCGGGCCTACATTTTAAGCGTCTCTTAGTTTTAATATCCTCTGTAATCTATCTGAATCTCACACTCTTTATTTGTGTGTCAGCGCATCTCCAACACTCTGTCTCTCATTCACATTCCTCTGGCTGATCTCGGAGATGGATGGTAAATCATCAATTGTCCTTCCTGCTCTGCTGTGTGTCACATATGACAGACGTCAGTGTAACACTCATTTAATACCGTTTCAATCTGCGGTTTCTGGAGGGGGAAGGAGGGAATGAGAGAAGTGGGTGGAGAAATTGATTTATTTGTTTAGTTCCTCCAAGGGGATTTTATAGTAAACAGCACATACCTGATGGCACTGCCACTCCATATTATGGATCTGGTCACACACAAACATGCATTAATGTACTAAACACACACACACACACACACTGCATGATTTATGGCTGGCATGGAGGCTTTCTGTCACATGAAACATACTGGCTCACGTGTTTGTGTGTCAGACGGTGTCTTGCAAGCATGTGCATCTTTTACGAAGGCCTTAGATTTGATCTAACATAATAACATTTTAAACCAAGTCAAACCTTATTTTGCACATAGCTGGCTGCACATGTACATATGCACAGAAACAACTAGGGCACACATTTTCTGAAAGTATCTGAATTTCACTTATTTTAGGATACCATGTGATTCTAATAAGATATTGATTTGATGCCAATCTTGATGTTGTGACAAAAGGAAATTATAATAATAATAAATATTTCCAATGCCTTAGTTTCAGAATTCAAACAACACCTTACTCATTTCCTCATTTACACATCACAAATTTGCCTAAAACACAAACACAAAACTCTGTCATCTATACAGCCAAACAAATGTCTCTGCAGGTGAGTAGTTGTTCTTATTTAGGAAGAGTATTTGAGTGAATCTCACAAAATGCTCAAGTTGTTAAACCCCAAAACCAAAAGAAAAAAGATAGAAAATGTATATATTTGCATATAAGGGAAATGTAATTCGCTATTGTTTGCATTGTGTCATTATTTTCAGGACAATAAGCACTTTTTTTTACATTCTATTATAAAAATATTGATATGCAGTGATTCTAAAATTACAATTAATCAGTTTTTAATAAATAAAAGGCTACACATGCTACATTATGTATAATACATATATGTATTTAATAATATATATATATATATTTATATATATATATATATATATATATATATATTTTATATATATATATATTTTTTTTAGAATTACATTATTATTTTTTATCATGTTACAGTAATGAGAATTGAGGGGTAAAGTGAAAAATCCTGAAAAATCTTTAAAGTCCTTAAATTAGATATTATTATACATACATTTTCTATAAAATATATTTTATTTGTAGATTAAATACTTTAAATACCTTTAAAAACTTTAAGTGTGCTGTTTAGACATTTATATTGATATAAAATATTTGATTTCACATAATAAATGAAAATGTTTAAACCATACAGCGGAGTTAAATGATTTAATTTAAACAGTAAAAAGTATACAAAACAGTAACTGTTTTCAATTTTAATTCATAAAATGATTTTAAATGCAAAATTAAACATCATGTGGCTTTAAAATGTAAACTGTAAAAACGCAGTTTTTCAAGCCAGATCGAATGTGCCAAGAATAAACATCTCGTTCTAGACAGCGTCAAAGAAACTAAAAGGGATATAAAACATAAATATGAATTCGAATGTGAGGCCTCTGTGCCCATTTAAAGGCTAAAAAATGTAAACAACATTATCAGATAAATGTCCTCATTGAATCTAAACTCACAAAGACATTATTTTTCACTCATTGCCTGTGTAGAACAACATCATCTTTCCATGGCGCATTTCCCAAAGCCTCTCCAGAATTTGATAGCAACTGTATTTCAACCAGGAAGGAAACCAAATGCGCAATGCGCTCACAGGCCAGAGCTGAATATGTCCTGAATGTTTCTGTGCTCTGCTCTTCTGTTGTGCCCAACTCTCTCTCTCTCTCTCTCTCTCTCTCTCTCTCTCTCTCTCTCTCTCTCTCTCTCTCTCTCTCTCTCTCTCTCTCTCTCTCTCTCTCTCTCTCTCTCTCTCTCTCTCTCTCTCTCTCTCTCTCTTCAGGAACAAATAATTACAGTCACAGCATGTGATTTAACAGCGCAGAGATCAAATTCCACCGTGTTATAATCACTCGCTGTTCGGCTATTGCAGCAGCAAAAAAAGAGAGTGAAGCTCATGGGTGGGGGGCAGCAGAAAAGATTTGCTTTTGCTAGGTTACAGAGCAAGATCAGAATGGAAATCAAGGGAGCTCAGACCGATTTAGAGAAAGCAGGCGTGACGCACAGGTGGTTCGTCACTATGAGAAATATTCCTTGAAGCAAAGCAGGCTGAAAATAAACATTTTGTGTTTTTGAGATAAGCTACACTCTATTTTTGGAAAAGCTTTTCCGTGAGAGCAATTCTGAAGATGGAAATAGTGAGCGCACAGTAGAGCGTATAAAGCTGAAGGAATGTGTGAGATCCAAGCATGACTTCGCACTGCATGCTTTGAGTATGAGCCAAAACAGATGGAACAGACCCAATAAAGGTTTAGCCCAACACTGTCCCCATTCACCACATGCAAACACACTTACATACACACACCTAGCAAGTCCTATAAGTTCACTATAGCTCTATAGCCTTGTTGCCTACTGCCTACATAGGCTGTTCCCTTCTACAGGTCAAGGAACTGTAACCGAGCTGTATCAAAAGGTCACACTTAACTCCCATCTAAGCCACAGGAGATTATGCCCACGGAAATAATTTCGTTTAACACTTCGCAGCAACACAAGTTCAACAGCCAGTAGCAAAAGAGAACATTATGTGACATTCAAGTACAAATACTTTTATTAACAAAACAACCATCAATAATAGATTAGGATGAATTCGGACTATTTTAATTTTGATTTAGATGTTTAAATCCCAGAAATCTGGACCTTATGCCAAATTATTTCAATCACAACCCACCACTTAAAATAGTAGGCTACAGGTTATACCAGTTCTTTGAAAAGAGAAAGAAGCAACTGGACCACAACCTCATCTTAAAGGGTTAGTTCACCCAAAAATTCTGTCATTAATTAGTCAACCTTATGTTGTTCCAAACCTGTAAGACTTTCATTCATCTTGGGAACACAAATTAAAATATTTTTTAAATTAAATTTGAATAGATCTATGTCCCTCCATTTACAGCTGTGCAACTACGACTTTGACGCTTCAAAAAGTTCATAAAGAGATTGTAAAACTAATTCATATGAATTGAGCGGTTTAGCCCAAATTTTATGAAGACACGATCGCTTTATATGATGAACAGATTTTTTTTAGGCTTTTATTCACATATAAACATTAGTCAAGCATGTTCGCTCAACGTGTGAGAACCAATGAGGTTCATTCTTGTGTTATGCAGCACATTTGAGCTTCCTCATGAACCAGTGATGTACATTCTTGTGTTACGTCGCACGTTTGAGCTTCCGCAGGTCCAATGAGCTTCATTCTTGTGTTACGCAGTGCGTTTGAGCTTCCGCAGGAACCAATGAGGTTCATTCTTGTGTTACGCAGCACCTTTGAGCTTCTGCAAGAACCAATGAGGTTCATTCATGTGTTACGCAGCACATTTGATCTTCCGCAAGAACCAATGAGCTTCATTCTCGTGTGTTACGCAGCACGTTTGAGCTTCTGCAAGAACCAATGAGGTTCATTCTTGTGTTACGCAGCAAGTTTGAGCTTTTGCAAGAACCAAAGAGGATCATTCTTGTTTTACGCAGCACATTTGAGCTTCTGCAAGAACCAATGAGGTTCATTCATGTGTTATGCAGCACGTTTGATCTTCCGCAAGAACCAATGAGGTTCATTCTTGTGTTACGCAGCAAGTTTGAGCTTTTGCAAGAACCAAAGAGGATCATTCTTGTTTTACGCAGCACATTTGAGCTTCTGCAAGAACCAATGAGGTTCATTCATGTGTTATGCAGCACGTTTGATCTTCCGCAAGAACCAATGAGGTTCATTCTTGTGTTACGCAGCACGTTTGAGCTTCCGCAGGAACCAATGAGCTTCATTCTTGTGTTACGCAGTGCGTTTGAGCTTCAGCAGGAAACAATGAGCTTCATTCTTGTGTTACGCAGCACGTTTGAGCTTCCGCAAGAACCAATGAGGTTCATTCTCATGTTACGCTGCACGTTTGAGCTTCTGCAAGAACCAATGAGGTTCATTCTCATGTTACGCTGCACGTTTGAGCTTCTGCAAGAACCAATACGGTTCATTCTTGTGTTACGCAGCACGCTTGGGCTTCCACAACAACCAATGAGGTTCATTCTTGTCTTACGCAGCATGTTTGAGCTTCTGCAAGAACCAATGAGGTTCATTCTTGTTTCACGCAGCAAGTTTGAGCTTCTTCAAGAACCAATGAGGTTCATTATTCTGTTACGCAGCACGTTTGATATTCTGCAAGAACCAATGAGGTTCATTCTTGTGTTACGCAGCACATTCGAGCTTCCACAAGAACCAATGAGGTTAATTCTCATGTTATGTAGCACGTTTGAGCTTCCGCAAGAACCAGTGAGGTTCATTCTTGTGTTACGCAGCACATTTGAGCTTCTGCAAGAACCAATGAGGTTCATTCTTTTTTCACGCTACAAGTTTGAGCTTCTTCAAGAACCAATGAGGTTCATTCTCATGTTATGCAGCACGTTTGAGCTTCTGCAAGAACCAATGAGGTTAATTCTTGTGTTACACAGCACATTTGAGCTTCCACAAGAACCAATGAGGTTAATTCTAGTGTTACGCAGCACGTTTGAGCTTCCGCAAGAACCAATGAGGTTCATTCTTGTTTTACGCAGCACATTTGAGCTTCGGCAAGAACCAATGAGGTTCATTCTTGTGTTACGCAGCACATTTGAGCTTCTGCAAGAACCAATGAGGTTCATTCTTGTTTTACGCAGCACATTTGAGCTTCTGCAAGAACCAATGAGGTTCATTCTTGTGTAACGCAGTACATTTGAGCTTCTGCAAGAACCTATGAGGTTAATTCTCATGTTACGCAGCACGTTTGAGCTTCTGCAAGAACCAATGAGGTTCATTCTTGTGTTACGCAGCACATTTGAGCTTCTGCAAGAACCAATGAGGTTCATTCTTTTTTCACGCTACAAGTTTGAGCTTCTTCAAGAACCAATGAGGTTCATTCTCATGTTATGCAGCACCTTTGAGCTTCTGCAAGAACCAATGAGGTTCATTCTTGTGTTATGCAGCACATTTGATCTCCCGCAAGAACCAATGAGGTTCATTCTCATGTTACGCTGAACGTTTGAACTTCTGCAAGAACCAATACGGTTCATTCTTGTGTTACGCAGCACACTTGGGCTTCCACAACAACCAATGAGGTTCATTCTTGTCTTACGCAGCATGTTTGAGCTTCTGCAAGAACCAATGAGGTTCATTCTTGTTTCACGCAGCAAGTTTGAGCTTCTTCAAGAACCAATGAGGTTCATTATTCTGTTACGCAGCACGTTTGATATTCTGCAAGAATCAATGAGGTTCATTCTTGTGTTACGCAGCACATTTGAGCTTCCACAAGAACCAATGAGGTTAATTCTCATGTTATGCAGCACATTTGAGCTTCCGCAAGAACCAGTGAGGTTCATTCTTGTGTTACGCAGCACATTTGAGCTTCCGCAAGAACCAGTGAGGTTCATTCTTGTGTTACGCAGCACATTTGAGCTTCTGCAAGAACCAATGAGGTTCAGTCTTTTTTCACGCTACAAGTTTGAGCTTCTTCAAGAACCAATGAGGTTCATTCTCATGTTATGCAGCACGTTTGAGCTTCTGCAAGAACCAATGAGGTTAATTCTTGTGTTACACAGCACATTTGAGCTTCCACAAGAACCAATGAGGTTAATTCTCGTGTTACGCAGCACGTTTGAGCTTCCGCAAGAACCAATGAGGTTCATTCTTGTTTTACGCAGCACATTTGAGCTTCTGCAAGAACCAATGAGGTTCATTCTTGTGTTACGCAGCACATTTGAGCTTCTGCAAGAACCAATGAGGTTCATTCTTGTTTTACGCAGCACATTTGAGCTTCTGCAAGAACCAATGAGGTTCATTGTTGTGTTACGCAGCACATTTGAGCTTCTGCAAGAACCAATGAGGTTCATTCTTGTGTAACGCAGTACATTTGAGCTTCTGCAAGAACCTATGAGGTTAATTCTCATGTTGCGCAGCACGTTTGAGCTTCCGCAAGAACCAGTGTTGTTCATTCTTGTGTTACGCAGCACGTTTGAGCTTCCGGAAAAACCAATGAGGTTTGTTCTCGCGGGTCAAGCAGGTTCCGTTGAGCTTCTGTTTATGTTCGCTGATTAATGTTTATATGTGAATAAAAGCCTAAATTAAATCTGTTCATTATTTTAAATGATCTCTTCAGAAAATCTGGATATACTCTTTTATGCGACAAAGTGGTAGTTGAGTAGCTGTCAATGGAGGGAGAGAAAGCTCTCAGATTTCATCTTCAATTGTGTTTCATCTTCAAAGATGAACTTAAGTCTTGGAACGAGGAAATTAATTTTAGGGTTTTTTTTAGGGTAATTTTTATGGACTAAAAACAGCTCACACACTCACTCTCTTGGACAAAAGAGTTATGTCCCTTGATATGGGACTTCAGGGTCACAACACCAGAAGTTAGGGAAAAGAAGTCATTACAAAGGAAATTACACATCCTACCCAACTTCGGGCAATTTATAGGGCAAAACAAATAAGTATGCCCACCCTACGCACGATTCTTATTTATTCACATGGTCACAGAACCAATTTGGAACACTCTACATGGGCAGCAGCATAAAGTGCACAGAAGACTATACTGAAGTTTGACCTTAGCATGTTGCTCAGCTAACAGGATGTCACAAGCATAAAAACAGGCATGAAGCATTTTTCATAGTCAACTTTTTTCTCTTCTCTTCAGCCATCTTAGATTGATGCTTACCGAAACTGTCTCAGTGTATTCTGGGATTGCCTTTCACAGAAGTTACATGTGATGCTGCCTGCTGTTTATTCTCAGAACATGTCTTGGTCTTCCCCACTGAAGTGGCTGGTGTGGTGGGTATCTGTAAATATGTCAGTGTGTGTTTAAGTATTGTTTGGCAGTGTTGTTGCTGGAACAGTGTAAATAACACTCCCACTCCAGTCACTTTTATCCCCTAACTCACTCTTCGTGATGACAGAACCAACAGTCTCTATCTGTTACAGGCTGTCAGCCAGCCAATCTTGACAGGAATGTGAAGGGAGGAAGGGAAGGAATGGGTTTGGGGTCGCACATTAGCTATGGGACACTGTAGTCTGCAAATGCACTTGAGAATGCTGGAGTGGTGAGCAAAAAAGCCACCTCAGCAAAATTTGCTAATTCTTCCCCGTATTTCACGCTAGATGCAAGCAGTGGGCGCATAAAAGGAAAATGAACTGCCTAAAGGGATAGTTCACTCTAAAATGAAAATTAAGTAATCAATATCAATGATACAAATGTAAAAGAAGAAAAAAAAACTTGAAAGCAATTCAAATGTTGACATATCTTACTGAGATGTGATTTTATATTGTTTATACTCTTTGTTATGTTTATAAATGGACCACCGTGAACATAGACAAGTTGTGAACCTGATTTGTTTTCAGACAGTTGAACATAACTTTCCAAAAAAGTCCAAGTCCAACAGTATTTCCAAGTCTGTATGTCTACATAAAGTATATTGGAGTGTTTGAGATGCTCCTCAAGTTTACTACTAGTGGACCTATGTATGTAATCCAGCACCTTCATTTCTTAAAGCCTTGGTTGTCTTTTCTTTAGCAGCTCTATATGTGACCCTGGATGACAAAACCAGTCATATGGGTATTTTTTTTTTTGAAATTGAGATTTATACATCACATGAAAGCTGAATAAATAACCTTTCCATTGATGTATGGTTTGTTAGGATAGGACAATATTTGTCCGAGATACAACTATTTGAAAATCTGGAATTTGAAGGTGCAAAAAAATTGAAACATTGAGAAAATCACCTTTAAAGTTGTCCTTTTATGTTCGCGATTGTGCTGCATTCACTCACAAAAATAAATGTTTTATACATTTACGGTATAGAAATTTACAAAATATCTTCATGGAACATGATCTTTACTTAATATCCTAATTATTTTTGGCATAAAAGAAAAATTGATCATTTTGACCCATACAATGTATTGTTGGCTATTGCCACAAATATACCCATGCTACTTAAGACTGGTTTTGTGATCCAGGGTCACATATGGGAACCAGGTCATTCTGCTCTTTGACTCGCCATCTTTTGTTTGCTTTTATTTTATATTTCCTTCCTGCCACTCTATAAAAAAAAAATTCCAAGTCACCATCCGAGCATGGTATTTTTGTTGCTATTTTCTTCGAGGGAGAATGATTGTGTTTCACTTTGGAGGGCATTCACCCTTCCCCAGGGTTTCCCATTTATGGTTAAAGTCACACCATGAGTGTGTATCACCCCTCTCTACAGGAAAACCAAAAATCTGAGTTTATGCAATGTGAATTTGGCCATTTGTGTGCTCTAGTGTCATTAATGGTTCTTGTTATGGCTTTTTCAAAACCGCTAAACCTATGTACCAAACTTTGCCTTGTAACTTACAACTAAATTATTGTGCTATGGACATGTCCATCATGCGTTTTGTTTAGAGGAGGTGGGTGATTACTTTTTATTGTTAACCGACTGAACCATAAAATGCCACACACACAAAAAAAACATTCATTTATAATGAAGGAGAGAGGGTAGACACATTTAGAGACCAAAAGTCTCATTTGACTTTGTAAAAATCTAGTTTGTTGCTATAATTCAATGTAATTCATTACAATACAACTTTATAAAGTCTGTTAAAGTTTGGACATCAGCACAAGACAAAATATTGCCTACTTGTTCTCAGGTAGAAGCTGCTTTTCAGGAACAAACTGGAACAATGCCTGTCAATAAATCTATGGCATGGGTTCATCCATGAGGGATGCTGTGGGTTAGTGTGTAAAGGGGGTTTCTTGGGAAACATCTGGAGCTAAATTCCATGAAACACTCAAATGAGGTTTTGGCTATTTCAAAGTCAGCAGGGAGCACATCCCTCAACCTTTTATCTTAGAGAGAGAAAGAGAGGGAGGGAGAGAAAGATACAGATGGGGGCAAAATGAAAGGGTGCAGGATGGAAAAAACAAAGGCAGAAGGGAGGAGGATGGGATCTGGTAGGGAGCATCTTGCGGTAATGTTGGGCCTAAAACAGACTCAATGCAAGTATGGGAATTCAAATGCTTTTATAAAGTGTGAAATCAAGCTAACATGTGCAATGTATTATGCAATACTTGAACATGTTGCATTCACATCCACATGGGGCACTATAGTTTTTTGTTTAAATAAATAAATACTTTTATTCAGCAATGATGATTTAAATTGATCAAAAGTGACAGTAAAGACATTTATAGTGTTACAAAATATTTATATTTAAAATAAATGCTGTTCTTTTGAACTTTCTATTTATCAAAGAATCCTAAAATAAATTGTATCATGCATGGTTTCCCCCAAAATTATTAAGCAGCACAACTGTTTTTAACACTGATAATAGTAAGAAATGTTTCTTAAGCAGCAAATTCAGAATATTAGACTGATTTTTGAAGGATCCCTTGATTTCAGGACACTGAAGACTGGAGTAATGATGCTGAATGTCAAAATACATTCAAATAGAAAACAGTTATTTAATATTGCAATAATATACAGAGCCCCTAAAGGGACACTGTCATGAAAAAAAAAAAGAGATGGGAGGAAAAATGATATGTTAATGCTTTTGCGTTCTCTCGCAAATATTTTGTGTTCCCCCAAGAAACTTTCTGGAATATTATAACCTTAAATTAGATTTTACTCATAAACTAATTGATGAAAACATTATCATTTTGAAAAGCAAAGACTTTCACTGTTGTGATAATGTCAGACTCTAAGGTCCTGGTCACCTATCGCACATCAGTAATAAAAAAGTGAAAGGAGTAAAAAGAGTGAAGGTGATGGAGCATTTGACCTTATTAAACCTTTCTATACAGATACCCACATTTATGCTCAGCCCATCGTCATAACTATTTATGTAGCTGAAGTTTAAAAGTAGACTACTGGACAAACCAAATAAGAATGTTACGACACGACATGTCAAATCCACTTCGCTTTCCATATGTATATCCCTCAGAGGCCAGTTCAGCAACAGGTCCCGGCTGTGGGGATGTTTTAGGGGCGCCGGTTCCTGGAAATGATATGCAGGACGTACTCTTCTGCTGTGAACTATAACAATGGTAGGATCCTCAATGAAGGATGTTCTGTGTTGTCCATGGAAAATTCAGGAACCCAAAAACACGGCTCAAGAGCTGATGGGGTTCAATATTATTCAGTGCGAAACACAGAGAACATTTTAGTGTCGTTGAAAATTGAAAGTGCATTCATTCATTCATTCATTCATTCATTCAATCGATCATTTAAGCATTCATTCATTCATTCATTCATTTATGCTTTCATTTATTCATTTATGCATTTATTCATTCATGGATTCATTCATTTATGCATTCATTCATTTATGCATTCATTCATTTATGCATTTATTTATTCATTCATTCATGCATGCATTCATTCAGTCATGCATTCGTTCATTCAGTCATTTAAGCATTAATTCATTTATGCAATCATTCATGCATTCATTCGTTCATTCATTCATTCATGCATCTATTCATTAATCCATTCATTCATGTCTTAATTCATTTATTTATTTGTTCATTCAATTAATTCATTCACTGATTTATTTATTTATTCATTCATTCATGCATTCATTAATTTATGCATTCACTCATTCATTGAACTGAACTGAATCAACACGAAATTGACTTGAGCTGAAAAAATTACACTATTGCCTTCAAGAGCTGCTTTATGGAAGAAATGAATGTGTGTTATATTTGATGACGTTTGCATCAGTGATTCTGTTTATTACTGTGGAGCTGCTTTCAAACAATCTGTATTAAGCGCTATAGAAATAAAGGTGACCTTACTAATTTGTTAGTGAGTAGAAAAATTCACTGATTCTCATCAGATTCCAATAATGGTGTAGTTTACTCTGAGCAAATTTAACACATTTTACCATTCCTTCAATCATTCTGAAGATACTCAATCCCTCAAAATCATCACAATAAAATATGAAACATGAAGATTCAGATTATAGTAACACCAATGACCTTGTCGCTATTCAGCTTGTAGGCACCCTATCAATATTATTGTCACGTCAAAATCTTGGAACTAGAGTGTTTCAGCTTCAAATAAATCCTGGAGAAATGCTCATTCGTCATTGTGCTGTGTGCATGACAAAATTGGCTTGGAAATTTATGATTTTATCAGTATTGGATCCGGAGTTGCTAAATTCTTGATAATTATGTGTAACGATCGACTGCTATTAATGAAAACAAAACAATTTGGCCACAATAAAAGCAGCTAAATGCAAACACACAAATGAATCACTGTGGAAAGCTGGATCTAATGATCGAGTGGAGAAGGACGACTCATCTGGGGGCGATAAAAACTTGATTACTTTTTATTAGATTTTCTTTTTTTATTAAAATGCATTCCACTCGGAGTACTTCTTACACATGATTTATTCGGTCATACTGTTCATGAGAAGAATTAAGGGCGGAGGAAGATATACAGTGAGATTCATCAAAATGTGGTAATATGCATGTTAGTTACACATTCTTCCTAAATCCAAAACCTCAGCACCAAAAGCCCTTAGAAAAAAATGTCTATCTTGTTAAATGGTTATTCAGCCATGGTTGCAAACAACCAGTGTTGTTGAACTAATGATGGCGATGGGGATGTAGTCACACAGCAAGTGCTCAGGGTTGTACAGTTCAATGGTCTGCATCATGTACCCTCACTGACCTTCTTTTTCTTTCTCTTTTTTCGCATGCAAATATTTCACACTCCTTCCTAAACCTGAATTTATTAACTCTAAGCAAATAAACATGATTAATGGACATGCACACAAGCAGACATGCACACACATTTGGACTCCAAATTTAGCAAATCTTAGAATTAAAGTGATGTATGTCATGTCTTCCAAACGTTTGACTTTCTTCTTTTTTTTTCGCGGAACACACACAAGAAGATGTTTTGATTGAAGAATGCTAATGATGCTCTTCTTTTATGCTACCACTCAAAGGGTTTGGGTCAGTACGTTTTTTTTTAAAGAAATTAACATTTATTCAGCAAGAATGTATAAACTGATCAAAATGGAGAGTAAAGACATTTAGGTAACACTTTAAAATAAGGTTCATTAGTTAAACATTAGTTAACTACCTTAGTTAACATGAACTAAGAATGAAGAATACTTCTTCAGCATTTATGGTAACAATTTATTTTACAGTGTCCTTGTTACATGTACTTACCATAGTAATAACAGTAAATTATGCATAATTGCATGCAATAACTAACTTAATATTACTCAGTACTTAAAAATATAATTACACTGTAACAAAGACACCTTAAAATAAAAAGTAACCACATTTATATTAATTTCAACAATTACTAATACGTTATTAAAATCAAAGGTTGTATGTGTTAACATTAGTTCATGCACTGTGAACTAACAGGAACAAACAATGAACAGCTGTATTTTTTATTAACTAACATTAACAAATATGAATAAATACTGTTACTCTACATCACTACATCAGTACCACTACATCAGGGCTAAACGAACAGTTCCACAGAACTGCGCAGCAACACCTCTCAAGATCAACTTCCTGTTGGTTACATCTCTGCAAAAAGTGCACATGAAAGCATTTGAGTTAATAGCATGTATGTGTGTCCGTGTGTCTATTAAAAATGGCAGGGTGTGTATCTGAGGGCAAGTATCTGCGTACAAGTGGAAGAGACAGCCTGTGGTGTGTGTAGAGTTAAGGAGCGTGGGTGTGCACGTCTGGGTCTGGTTTGGGCTTTTCTGAAGCGATTTGTAATGATATGCTGCTCTGTCTGTACAACGTGTATTTGTGCCCCAGTGAGACATGGAGAACATACTCTCATTAAGTTAAAAGGATGGCGTCCAACCACAACGACTTTAGGGCAAACGCACACACACATGCCAGTCCACTGGCCAGCACAAATTCAAATGGGATTGCCGGCACAGACACACAAACACACTTATTGCCAGTGCCATAAAAAGCAGAGAATTTGGACAAATAACATTTCCACCATCATATTAGGGTTACTTGAAAGAGACTGAATAGAACTACAGGACTGAAAGAAAATCAGTATGTTGAGTTTCAGAGAGCTACTTTTTTTATGGGATTTTCATCATCGAGATTCAAATCAATTATATTATGTTCCACATTTTAAGGATTCAGATTTCACTCTTTTATGAATAAAATTCATATCACAGATTCATTACATTTATTTCAATAATGAATATATTACTTATCTTCCCAAATGCTGCTGGCATTGACTTTTCTAGGCATTATTCATACTACTATTGATTATATATGTATGTGCTTGTAATCGCATGTACGATTTTCACACGTCATATGGTGTGACATAGGTCCTGTAGTCCATGGGTATCAGGAGATCGAATCGGCCAATCAGAGGGCCTTGAATAAAACAGATCCAATCTGTTAGTCAGCCCACTGTGGCGAAAGTAATGGTGATGTTCCTCCACACACACACACACACACACACACACACATACACACACACACACACACACACACAAACACGCACGCACGCACGCACGCACACACACACACACACACACACACACACACACACACACACATTTTCCATGTTTTATGGGGACTCTCTATGGACGTAATGATTTTTATACTGTACAACTGTGTATTCTATTCTCTTACACTAACCCTAGCATCACAGAAAACGGCAGTGTGATTAGTGAGATTTATAAGCTGATTTTCTCATGGGGACTGAAAAAATTTCCCTATAAGGTCAAATATACTGGTATTACTATTCTTGTGGGAACATTTGGTCCTAATAACGTATGGAATACCAGGGGATACACACACACACACACACACACACAACACACACACACACACACACACACACACACACACACACACACACACACACACACACACACACACACACACACACACACACACACACACATACACACTTCACTCTGTTATATACAGTTGCTCTCTCCTTTAACAGAATGAAAAATTCAACTAGCATTTGCTGCAACAATACATCTATTGTAATTCGCATAGTTTTTTCATTCTAAAATAAAATAATATTGACCATTTTTGCAATTCGAGTCTCATTGTCAGAGCTTAAAACATAAATACAGTATATGTATTACAATAAAGTAATTTGTAGATATCCTGATTACAATCGAACAACAGAAAACTTGTGATATTAAAATACTATTCTGTCTCAAAAAATACTATTTTTGTCCCAGAAAATCTTGATGACACTGATGTTTACAAAAATTCTGTCCAATCAAATTCTCCATACAGTGAGGCTGTCCACTTCCAGGGCTCTCTCCATCGAAGTGAGTAGTGATGCTAACTAGGAAAATGCCCAAATAGTTTATGCTAGTGAACTACTTGTGTACACTAACATAACAGAGAGAAAGTGTGTCAGGAAAAGTGAGTTGGAGTGAATGTGCGCTATTTTTTAATGTGTTACAATCAATGCAAATGTAATTTCCTTCCGCTGTTTGCAAACCCGCATGGCTGTTCATTGAGTACTAATGAAGAACATGTCTGTAATGCGTAGGCATTAATGCACACCGAACAAGAATACTTACCATATATGTTTTCACAATCCATTTGTGGAAGGAATTTGTTCAGTTAAAATTCAAAGCTGCTGTTGAAGTCACGTCACTGGATGACCAAATGAAACGCTTAGACGTCAGACCAGAGATTAAACGCTCAAATTAGGATTTCTATCGCCAACTTCATAAGAGAATTTGCTTACGTACAAACACACACATCTATACTGATGCACCTGAGGTAATGTCATCTAGTGTCATGTGAGAGTTCTCTCTGTTTGTCCGAGGTCACGAAAGCTTGTGTTTGTACATCATTTCATAAACTGGGCAATGAAAGCTTTACTACTGACCCTTGACCTTTGAACTCTGGACACATTCTCCCTCTGACCTCATCTCTCTGTCACACACGCGCAAGCCTAACCTTGACTTTTTACAAATGCTGACTCCAATAAAGTGTGGATATCTGGCTACCAGACAGTAGAGCTGCCACATACTGCAGATGGCAGTTTAAAACAGTGTAATGTCACGGAGACCGATTTAGTGTCATGGGACAAACCTTTATAGCATCTCACTTTACCGTCTGCATCCAGACCCTCCTCGCTGTGATTTATGATATTATGATTCATGAGGTTTCAGTATATGAAGTGATTTATAAATCGGGCTCAATTAAATAATGCAGATTTTTTTTAACCTCATTTAACTTTCAGAAACACAAGTAATGCTTCTCATTGCAACTATTACCCTAATATGGTAATCATTATGATCACAAACTGTAATCAGACCTTACATGTTGTTCATTAAAACTACTGAACTGAAAAGCCTATGATGTTTACTTGCATACCACATAACCTGTATTATCGTATAGCTGTATATTACTGCCATATGGACATTACTTTCACACACTCATCTCTGACCGATAACAGAACAATTCCTGTTTGTACCATTAAAAAAATTTCTGTAATAATTATTTTTTGTGAAGCTGCTTTAAAAAAAACGCTATGTATTGTGAAAAGTGCAATTCAAAATCAATTCATTGTTTTTACTTTATTGTTGTCACAATTATTTCATTTTTATGGACCTTTAGTATGTAATTCAGTTACCTGCTTCATGTGCTTCCTTTGTTCTAGTTCCCCGCCATTATCTGTTGCCATGGTGATTTATTTAATGAGCACAGCTGTCTTCATTTAGTTCATTATCTCTTTGTATTTTCTGAGCTGCATTACAGGCAGATTGAAATGTGGCTAGCAAACAAAAACAATCTCTAGCGTTAATTTTGATCATGGATTGTCTTGAAAAGAAAAATGGCAACATGTTTGGAACAAGTGGTGGTTTGACATCAGGTCTTTGATTTGACAATTGTCATAAGAGAAGTCACACTGCAGGACTGAGCGTCACATTTTCTTATACTGCCAAAATCTAATCGGGGGTCAAATTTGACGGTAGTGGTCATTATTTGGCTGTTGGCAAACCCAAACCTAAACTTAACAAAGTAATAACTAGTAATAAGTAGGCAAAATACATAGTAGTTAGTTAATAGTGAGAACAGGACCCTAATCCATCCAATGCAACAATGTATAATGTGTAAACATAGTATACAGTGTAGGCCTATAGCCTACTGAGCTATATGCAGTAAGTAGTAATTTAGTATTTTATTTCAAACATAGCCAACATTTTTGTGGGGGTTTAATTCATTTGTTTCTGCTTGTGTCTAGTTTTTGAAATGCAAAGAGGCTTGTTTTTTGACACTTTTATCAGAACATACACACCATCAGAATCAGTCAGGAGGAAGTGAGGCGACAAGAATTTAGAATATTTCAGGAATCTAAATGCTGTAGCAGTTATATACACAGAGGAGCTCTAACACACACACACACACACACACACACACACACACACACACACACACACACACACACACACACACACACACACACACACACACACACACACACACACACACACACACACACACACACACATTTAGAGGTAGGTGTTCTGAGAAATGCTGCTCAGAGGCTGCTTCCCTCATAAACACATGAATTCTAGGAAACTGGCACAGAATTTGGACAGTGTGCTGAGGATTTGTTTCTGTATTTCACACCTTTCATCCCCTTTTACAAAATAAGTCTGCTTAATTGTATTAAAAATGCACTTGTTGTGTACTTCAAATCTTATATCAATTAAAAAACTTGCAGGTAATAAATTATTAATGAGAGGTCGGTTAAACTTTATTCAAAGGTGTGTTTGTTAGAGTGTAGTTATACATTTAAGTACTGAGTAATATTTAGTAACTACATGTACTTACTACAGGGTTAGGAAAGATTAGGGTTTGGTTTACGGTTGGTTGGTTGCATGAAATTATGCATAATTTACTGTTATCACTAGTAACTACATATAACATGTACATGTAACAATGACACTGTAGAACAAAAGGTTACCGAACGGTCACTTAAGTAAGCGTACTTAAAGACTGTTTCATGACTGTTTCTTAACACACTTAGTGTAAGTAATAATGATTTAGAGTGTAATTTAAAGTAAAAACTTTGCCATTATCTTTTGACATGCTTTAACATGCTTTAGAAATACACTTATTTTGACGGGTTGACATGACTAACATATGTGAATACATGTGAAGTAGGCTACTTGATTTTACATTTAAAATTGTATTAAATTGCAACTTCATCATTACAAATATATTTAACTACATGACATACAAGTTTCAATAGAAATTACATTGAAGTTTATTTTTGTTTATGATAAATGTAAATTGTAGTACACTTTAGGCATATTTCACAAACTATAGAAATAATTCTGAAATATATATATATGCGCTCACACTCACTTCCTGCTTAGTGATTAGAGCTGGACATGCAACACTTTCCATCCGCAAATCACAATGGGAAATCCCCTTTCTGCCTTTGAGCTTGACACTTGCACGTTTGTATTGCAAAACATTAATCAGAATTGCACAAAGTAAAATATAGTAAAATAAAGGTAGGTCAATAGTGATTGTTACTACGGTGTAGAAGATCACTCTCTTTCTCTTACATGGTGAATGTGTGAAGCTTCTGATGTGTCAATGATGCTCATCTTTCGCCTCCACCCCTGTCCCCCTCATGCCCACTTATGTCTTTTCCTTGCCCCCTTGGCAAATGATTAGGCAACAGCTGATTTGGTAGAAGGGATTTGGTGTTCCATGAAGTCTATTTAAAAGTGCCAATGCATTGCTATCTCTTTTTCTCCCCTACCTTCTGTCTTTGCCTTTCTAACTTCTGCTATCTCTCACTTTTCTCAGCTATATTTATAATATATTTGTTTGTTGACTTGCAAACTAGAACCCGAGTTTTTATCTGTCTTTATCTCTCTACCCTGCTTCATATCCTGTCCTATCCGCCTTGCTGCTGATCGATTGCTCCTGTCTGCCTTGCTGCTGGTTTGTGTCTGTAAGCTCTGAATAGCTTTCTGTTTTGAATCTCTATTTACTATCATTCCTTTTTGTTTATATTGTTAAATATAACTTACTCATCAACATACATTAGATATAGTCTAATATTGCCTATCACATTAATCTGACATTGCTAGCTTTTATCTAAATCGTTATCAATAGTATCTCGCTAGCCTGTTAACCTGCCATCCGTGCTTGCCATCTTTTTTTCTCTCGCGCGCACTCACGCTTTATACGAGCCTATCAAACAACTGTGGTAAGTAGGATCAGTCAACAAACACGGTGAGTAATGTCTTCTCCTGTTATTGTCACTTGCACTTCGTGTCACATGTATAGCATAGCCTTCTCTGTCAGTACTAAGAGCTTTACATATGATAAATGCAGGGAGATAGTCAGGCTTACGGAGAAGATTTCAGAACTAGAGACACACATCCAAACTTTAATTGAGGATAGTAAGAGTGCAAGGGCTTTAGATACTGCTTTGGATGCGACTAGCTTAGTGAAGTCTGTACATTGTTCGGTTCTGGCTGTAGAGCCCGTGCAGTAGGGCAACTGGGTGACTGTGAGATGCTGTAGTTGCGGGACAAAACACCACTCTTCTGTTCAGATTACCATGACAATTAGATTCTCCCCACTCAGTGAAACACCCACTGAGAATCCTGTTGAAAGTGCCCTAGTTATTGGCGATTCTATTACACGGAACGTGAAAATAGAGAAACCAGCCACCATAGTCACATGTTTGCCGGGAGCCAGAGTGCCTGACATCAAAACAAATTTAAAAGTGCTGTCTAATGCTAATCGTAAATTCACTGATAATCATAATCGTAAATTATAATTTGTGAATTAGATAATCGATAATCGTAAATTCTCTTCACATCGACAATAATGATGTTCGACTTCGCCAGTCGGAGATCACTAAAATTAAGATTAAAAAGGTGTGTGAACTCTCAAGTACGATGTCAGGCACTGTAATTTGCTCTGGCTCCCTTCAAGTTCGCCGGAGTGATGAGATACTTAGTAGACTGTCCTCACTCAATGGCTGGCTTTCTAAGGGGTGTCCGCAAAATAATATAGAATTCATAGACAATTGGAAAAGTTTTTGGGGCAGACCTGACCTGTTGAAAAGAGATGGTTTTCATCCCTCCTGGGATGGTGCTGCTCTTCTCTCTAGTAATATGGCACATAGTCACATAGAGCTCAAACATAAATTGGAACTCAGGTCAGGAAGCTAAACCGACCATCTGCTAGCTGTCTCACGTCACTGAGGTCAGATAAATCCCACCACTCTTTCACCAAGATATCATCATATAGAGACATATGTGTCTGTTCCCCGAATTAGGACATACAAAAAACTCCCAAACCCATTTAAGGGTAAAAATTGAATTGATGTTGAACAAATAAAAAACAGATATAATACAAATTAATAAATGATAAAGCCTGGGTTTCTGAATATTCAATCCCTTACTTCAAAAGCACTTATTGTTAATGATATGATCACATATTATAACCTAGATGTGCTGTGTTTGACAGAAACATGGCTGAAACCAGACGATTACATTACTGTCCACCCCTCAAGATTATTGTTATAAATATGAGCTTCGTCTAAAAGGCAAAGGGGGAGGTGTTGCTGTAATTTATAGTAATATCTTCAGAATTACTGATAATAATTGTTTCAAATATAATTCTTTTGAAGTGTTGGTGCTCAATGTAACACTATCTAATGTAAATGATAAATCACATTTGAGATTTGTGCTGGCTAGTGTACAGGCCACCAGGGCACCACAGAGACTTTATCAAATAATTTGCTGATTTTCTATCAGAGTTAGTACTGGCTGCAGATAAAGTGCTAATTGTTGGGGTAAATATTCATTGTTTAATATACATGTAGATAACAAAAAAGATACATTGGGATTGGCATTTAAAGACATCCTGAACTCTTTTGGAGTTAGACAACACGTGTCAGGACCTACTCATTGTCGTAATCATACTCTAGATCTAATATTATCACATGGAATCAATGTTGATGCTGTTAGAATTCTGCAGCAGAGTGATGACACCTCAGATTGTTATCTAGTCGTGTGTATAGTTCATGTATACTTCATTTAGCCAAGGCTGCAAAGCTGACACCATGTTACGAATATGTAACCTATCACTTCTGCTACTAAAGATTGCTTTATTAATAATGTTCCTGATCAGTTTCATCTTCTCAGCATCCCAGGTAGCTTAGAATAACTCGATATTGCAACAGAAACTTTTGACTCTCTCTTTTCCAGCACTTTAGACACAGTTGCTCCTTTGCACTTAAAGAAGATTAAAGAAAATAGTCCAACGCCATGGTACAACGAGCACACTCAGGGCCTTAAGAGAGCAGCCAGAAAAATGGAGCGCAACTGGAAGAAAACAAAACTAGACTTTTTTCGCATTTCATGAAAAGAGAGCACAATTGCGTACAGAGCGGCCTTAAAACTGCTAGATCTGCTTATTTTTCAACCCTATTAGAAGAAAATTAACAAAACCCTAGGTATTTATTTGAAACAGTGGCTAAATTAAAGACAAAAAAAGCTTCAACCCCAGACGTTTCCAAGCAACACAGCAGTAATGACTTTATGAACTTCTTTACTTACAAGATTGATAATATCAGGGAGAAATTTATAACTATGCAACAGTATCGCATCAGGCAGTGCATTGTAGTCTCCCTGAGGAAAAATTCGATTCATTCATTGCTATAAGAGAGGAAGAATTTTCTAAACTTGTTAAATCATCTAAAACGACAACATATGTCAGACCCTATACCGACTAAGCTATTGAAAGAGATGCTTCAAGAGGTCATAGATCCTCTTCTTAATAACCTTAATTCATCTTTGTCATTAGGATACTTACCAAAAACTTTTAAGCTGGCTATGATTAAACCGTTTGTTTAAAAAACACAACTCGATCGTACAGAATTAGTCAATTACAGGCAGATCTTTTCTGTCAAAGATACTAGAAAAGGCAGTATCCTCACAACTTTGTTCCTTTTTAGAAAGAAATGGTATTTGAAAGAATTTCGAGTCAGGATTTAGAACGTACCATAGTACTGAGACAGCTCTCATTGGAGTCACAAATGCTTTGCTCTTATCATCCAATCGTGGTTGTATCTCTCTATTAGTGTTACTCGATCTTAGTGCTGCATTTGATACTATTGACCACAACATTCTTTTAAATAGACTCGAAAATGATGTTGGCATTATTGGAATTGCATAAGCATGGTTTAAATCATACTTATCTGACCATTATCAGTTTGTAGCAGTACACGAAGAGATGTCTTATCGATCACAAGTTCAGTATGGAGTACCACAAGGCTCATTATAGGATTGTTGCTGTTGACTCTACATGCTACCCTTGGGAGTTATCATTAGGAAGCATTTCATTAATTTTCACTGTTATGCTGATGATACTTAGCTCTACATTTCTTCACGCCCTGACGCACCTTACCAATTTGCAAATTAACAGAATGCATAGCTGATATAAAAATCTGGATAACTAGTCATTTCCTACTATTTTGAAAAAACAGAGATTCTAATTATTGGACAAAAAAAGTCACGTAATAACCTAGAATACTGATGGCTGCTCTGTCGGTTAGGAACCTGGGTGTGCTCTTTGATACCAATTTTTCATTTGAAAGTTACGTTTCTAGTATCTGTAAACCCGCATTCTTCCATCTTAAAAATATATCTAAATTATGTCATATTCTCTCAATGACAAATGCGGAACAATTAGTTAATGCGTTCATGACATCAAGGCTAGATTATTGTAATGCTCTTATGGGTGGTTGCCCTGCATGCTTAGTAAATAAACTACAGCTGGTCCAAAACCCAGCAGCTAGAGTTCTTACTAGAACCAGGAAGTATGACCATATTAGCCCAGTTCTATCAACACTGCATTGGCTCCCTATTAAACATTGTATACATTTAAAAAAAATGCTGATTACTTACAAAGCACTAAATGGTTTAGCTCACCAGTACTTGAGCGAGCTCTTAACACATTACAGCCCTTGATGTCTATTGCGATCTCAAAATTCAGGCCAGTTGATAATACCTAGCATATCAAAATCGTCTGCTGGCGGTAGATCCTTTTCCTATTTAGCACCAAAACTCTGGAACAGTCTTCCTAACATTGTCCGGGAAGCAGACACACTCTGTCAGTTTAAATCTAGACTAAAAACACATCTCTTTGACCTAGCATACACATAACACATTATAAACTTCTATAATTCAATGATAGGCTACATAGATTAGATCAGCCGGAACCGGGAACA
Organism: Siphateles boraxobius; assembly: GCF_051911475.1. Lineage (NCBI taxonomy): Eukaryota > Metazoa > Chordata > Actinopteri > Cypriniformes > Leuciscidae > Siphateles > Siphateles boraxobius. The sequence continues at coordinate 16,375,508 of NW_027509208.1, read as the reverse complement.
CTCCCCATAAATCCTGATGTATTCATTACATCATAAGAAGAATGGAGTCTACGCTAATATTAGTCTCTCTGTTTATCACAAGGTTTACCACAGTCCACCGGATTCAGGCCGTATCCAGATCTGATGAAGGCCCTGCGCCTGGACACAACGACAACGCAGTCCTGAAGAATCAACTAGTCTCTCCCCTGTGAAGGCCTCTTTCCCCTTCCCTTTACCTCTGTACAGATAAAACGTTGTAAAATAGTTCCGGTTCACATGGCTACACGGAAGCGATAATAATTCTGTATTATACATTTGAAGGCCAGACAAGTAATTTGTTGAGGTCAATTTGTAAAGACTACACACCTGCGCACATATATTTCCAAACACACATACCTATAGACTAAACACGTAATACGCATGTGCACGCCATCAGCGTTTTTTCACAGGTTTGAGGTTTTAAAGCTTGTCCAGAGATTTCAAGGCTTCCACCTTGGAACCTATTTTAAATTTCGGGTTCTTGAGCCACCAGGCACTGTTGTTGTGCGAATGAGCGGGCCGGAGCGCGTTAAGGGTTTTCTGTCAGAACAGTGTCGTGTAAGTGGCCCCTAAGTAAATAACTAATGATCTTTGCAACGGAAGTTAATCAATCAAAACTAACTTTAGCTAGACAATAACTTTATCTGGAGCTGCTGTAAAGCCAAATCAATCTCTGTAACTTTAATTTCCTATTATCACTGTAAAGCTGCTTTGAAACAGTCTATATTGTTAAAAGCGCTATATAAATGAAGGTGACTTGACTTCAAAGGAAAAACCTCACTAAGTCTAACTCGCCAGGTATTTAAGTCTCAATCTGAGCTATCAAAAGAGAAAAAGTAAGTACCTTGGAGTGTATTCATAGACCAAATCTCTGTATACCAGATTTTAGCAGCCCCCGCTCATGACATATACTTTTAACATTTCCAAATTCACGCACACAGACTCACAAACCATACAGACCATATAATGTTGTCTATATTATTCTTCACCAGATGCCTTCGCTTACCATGTATCCCAGCAATACCAAGTCTAAAGTTATGATCTGGAAGAACTAACTGTAAGACATACATACCAACCGTGACTGTGGATTTTGTACAGCTTTGCAAACACTGATGCATTAAACAAGACTGATTATCTGTGATGTGATTCCTTAAATGCAAACTTTAAATTTGATATCGCTGTTTTGGCCTCCTTTTAACGTTTTTCTGGGTGTCTTGGAATGTCTGTCTGGGTTTCTAAACATTAGAAAGCATACTTTTACACTGTGTTTCAATATGACTTTTATTTTGACAAACCATGTGTGACTGATGATTACAAAACAGTCCAAATACCAGAGAGTGTTCCTTCTCCCCATTCCTGTAGCTTCTGATGCTAAAAAGTAAGTATGTGCATTGTGTGTGTGTGTGTGTGTGTGTGTGTGTGTGTGTGTGTGTGTGTGTGTGTGTGTGTGTGTGTGTGTGTGTGTGTGTGTGTGTGTGTGTGTGTGTGTGTGTGTGTGTGTGTGTGTGTGTGTGTGTGTGTGTGTGTGTGAATATCTGATACATGAACCTTCGACTTTGTACAGATTTGAAAACCATTAATGCCAGCAGCATAATTCCTCACATTTTCTTTTTCATAAAAGCCCCTCAAGAGAAATCACTTGTTGATCGGGAACCACTTCCTCTTTCAGCGCCAATTCCATCCATAGGAGAGCACCTCGCCGTGAGATAGAAAATTAGGCCAGTGTAAAAGAGGATATCTGGCATGGCCATAAAAGGATGGACAGGAAGAAAGAGAAGCCAAGAGCATTTAATTAGAGGAAGACAAAGAAAAAGCCAGACGAAGAGAGGGAATAAATCATATAAGGCGTAACGTTGGAGCCAATTCATTTTTAATTTATTTGTTTGTTTAGTTACGGGGTTATTTCACCCAAAAATGAAAATTCTGTCAGTATTTACTCACCCTTGTTCCAACCCTGTAAGACCTTTGTTCATCTTCGGAACACGAATTAAGATATTTTTGATGAAATCTGAGAGCTGGATCACTCCTCCATACTCATCCATAGGCTTCTTCAGGGATTGAAACTTGCCAGCCCCGAAAAGTCATTAAAGACATCGTTAAAATAGTCCAAGTGACTACAGTGGCTCAATCTTAAGTTTATCATGCGACGAGAATACTTTTTGTGCGCAAAAAAAATAAAATAAATAACGACTTTATTTCAACTATTCATTTCCGTCTCTGTTGGCCTCTAGTCAGTTAACTTAGTATGATTGCGTAGAGCTACGTCACACGTAGGCTCACTATTGGCCGACGCTGGTCATGTGGTTGATGCGTGTGACGTACAACAATAGAAGCTTACGCTATTACACTAGTGAACTGACTCGAGGCCCACAGAGAAGGAAATTAATAGTTGAATTAAAGTCTATATTTTTGTTGTTTTTTGCGCACAAAAAGTATTCTCGTCGCTTGATAAACTTAAGATTGAGCCACTGTAGTCACTTGGAGTATTTTAACAATGTCTTCAATGACTTTTCGGGGCTGGCAAGTTTCAATCCCAGAAGAAGCCTATGGACTAGTATGGAGGAGTGATCCAGCTCTCAGATTTCATCAAAAATATCTTAATTCTTGTTCCGAAGATGAACGAAGGTCTTATGGGGTTGGAACAACATGCGGGTGAGGGAACTATTTAAAGGGAACTATCCCTTTAAGAATATTGAATTAATTATTGACTAATGAATTGTAAAACTTATTGTTTTGATTATGGATATATTATGGTTTTGATTATGAATTTATGACAATATGGATGACTTATTTTGGCATTGTCTGGTCATATCATGTGTCTATTAGAACAAAGTGTGGAAAAGAAATCCAGATGTGACAATAGAACTTTTCTGACACTGACCGGGGCTGCGTTTGCATACTCAATGAGTGGGTACTTAATTTCAATAAGTACCTACTTATAGTAGATACTATGTAGCCAGATCTCGTTAAAGGGACATTGTGTAGGAATTTCTCCCATCTAGCGGTGAAATTGTATTTTGCATTCAAACGAATTGTGCTCTCCAGCGCCTCGCTTTTTCAAACGCGTGTTGCATCTACGGTAGCTGTTATGTACCAAAAAGATATGACAAACAATGCAAGAACAATCATATGCTCTATTAAAATATATTCTTATCGAATTTCTAGGTTACAAAAAGTAAACTTACAAACCTTGTTTTTAGCACCTTCTCAACTTTATTCAATAGCTGCTATTCATCAAAGAGCCTGTTTAACTTTTAACTATAAATGTTCTACTGTTTATATAATAAAGTACACAACCAAGCAATGAAAAAAAGCATGTAATTAAGACTGTAATATTGGCTTAGCCTACCTGTCGAGGAGAAAGCAGGACTTCAGCGTCTCTTTTGAAATCTTTCCACCTGGAAAAGGCTATCACGACATTGACTCTTGTTTTTTGTAATCTCCGGTCACTTCCTTTTATGTTCAATTTTGGACTTTTTTGGCGACGAGGATTTCTTCTCCTGTGGCTCGGCATATGTGTTTAAATTAAACATTTATTTTCCATTAAAAATAACAGTGCAATGCAGCTTTTTAAAATTGCCGGGGCAATGACAATCGCCTCTCACTGCTCTGCTCCTCTGTTTCTGCTGCCCATTTATTTTGTGAATACATTTAGGGTTAATTAAATTTGTTATATTTTAAACCCTACTAATGTGACCCACAGTTTTATCCTCATAACGATATATTTTTTTATTAAGAAACCCCAAAATCGTCATCTCTTGAATATGTTGTTAATTTTTTTATTTTATATTAAAAATAATTCTTCTTTAAGTTAAACTTCATTTCATGTTGAATTTACCTCTCTTTCATCCCTCATGCAAAAATGCATTCTTTTTTATATATTATGAAAAACTATTTAAAGATATTTAGCCTTGTCATTGGTCTTTTTTTCCTGTGTATAAAATATTATATTATGATGTACACAAACCCATGATCTTTATGTTTTCCGTTTTTGTCATTATGATTGTTCATTGATACAACTATGGTATATTTCCCTGATCTTGTATGTAACTATAAGTTCTGTAATAAAAAAATGATATGAGCGACAGGTGCACTAACACGTCATAACATCAGGAACTTGACAGCCCTACCTAGAATGGTTTTCCACAGCATTTGTAATGTCTGCACAAAGGAGACGGGCAGCTGCTCAAAGATCTCACCTTAGGAGAAAACTGTTGATTTTATACTTGAAAAATGTAAGTATCACTCCTTAAAAATTAATATTACCTCAGAATGAATTGCATTGCTTGGCCACCCCAAAACTTAAACAAAATAATAATAATAAATGCTGACCAATACATAATTTATATAAATGTTTTATACTGAAAATTATATAATTTGATAAAACAAGCAAAGTGTAATTTGTTTTGTCATATGACATAGCTACGCATGAATACACACTAGATAAATGCAGTGAAACATCTCAATTTTCAGTCAAGCAATGAATTAATGCATACATTCACTAAAAATTATTTTGTATACACCAACAAAAAAAGATAAGAAACATGAATAAATTAGTAAAAGAACAAATAAAAGTAACCATCACAATAAAAAAATGCATTTATAACTCAACAACACAAGAAACAAAGCGTTATTCAAACTACAAGCATGTATTTACAGTCGCTGAACCCCAAATTCTACTGCCATCTCAACACAGCGGTTCCCATTCTGTGGCTTTATTCTGATGAATCAGCTGACCACCAGAGGCGAGCCGTGCCTGAGGTTGTTCCGTGCTGTGCTTCACAATCTGAAGCAATAAGGGCAGGTGGAGTGATGGAGGGTCTCATCCATGGCATCATTTCCAGGAATCAGCTCTGGGCTCCTCATCCTCAGTGTTCACACCAGCCTGCAGAGATTTCAGATCCTACAAAAATGCACAAACATTAAACAAAAGCTGTCATTTTAATAGCAAAATCTAATTTGATTTCTGTATTAAAAGTAACATAAATTACCTTGAAAAATAAAATACCATACCAGCAAATGCACAGAAATGAAGAATCGGAAAAGTGTTGTAATATCTCTGTTTGAAATTACAATAATTTAAATAAACTACAACTTAATATTTAATAGACTTTGTTGTCCATTTATGTAGTATACACACTCAAAGCCTTGATGGGAGCATTCAGCTTCATGAGCCATTCTCTACTATATACACACACATACTGTATGTTCATCTGTCCCTGTAATATCCAGACAAGATTCATGTTACCTCTGTGATTTATGTGCTCAATACTACATTTACATGTTAAGGTTGTTGCTAATGTGTTAACTCACTTTTTATCCAACTTAAATATTCCTCAATTTATCAACAGTACTAAGGGACAAATACAATTGATAACTTATGTATAAAGTAACTATGTTTAGTTACTTTATAGATTTGTTTATTTACTTTACTTACAGTACATTTGTCTAATGTTGTTTACATGTTACATGTTGACAACAGTGAATTATCCTACATAATAGCACACATTCATCACTCAGATGTCTAGTTCATGTTTTGATGTGCTCATTTGCAATACTTATAGAATATTTTCCTTTCAGATGTAAGTAGATATTTAAAATAAGCGTCTTTAAGATGTAAGTTATGTGGTTATGCAAATCCACTTTAGAGATGTACGTGTGCTTACTGGAGCTCCCCTGTTAGCTATACATAATAAAACATGTTTTTACAGCCAAATCACAACTTTACAGTACTGGTCAACTCCTTTACACCTTCAACAGTTAAAAAGTTTAGGCTACTCTAGTTCAGAACATTCGATTAGAACACAAGGAACCGTGTTTACTCACATTTGAAAATGTGAGTCGCTGATCAGCGTCGCTGATCTCCTCGATGTTCGATTATGACATATCCTCTCCCGTGGCCTCCTGGGATAGAAAAGTATCCATCGGACGAGCACTCGAAAATCTGGGCGGAAGCAGTAGACCATCTAGAAAGTTCTCGCCTACTCTTTTATGAATATTGATGTTTCAAACATACTACTCCTTTCACGTACTGTTTTCTCCTACTATATAGTAGGAAAGTAGGCATATTTGAACACACTATAAGTATGCGCATGTCCGAATCTCGTGAGAAATAGTACGTTACCCAGGTAATTCTCGCCTACTTATGAATACAAGGGATTCGTACATACTTATTCACTTGCCTACTGCTTTTCCCCTACTATATAGTAGGGAAGTATGTGGTTTCGAATGCAGCCTATGTGGTTTTGGCATTTTAGTTGTTCTGTGCTGCTTATTGTGGATCATTATTGAATTATGTACTGTATGTATGTTGGAAAATCCTTCATTGTTCCAATAGAGTATTTATACACTACTGATATCGGTGTGAGTGCCCAGCATCTCTAGCCCGACAGTCTTAGAGCTCTCTAGCCGGGCGGTCCAAGTGCTCTCTACCCGGGCGGTCCCAGTGCTCTTTAGCCGGGTGGTCCCAGGCCTCTCTAGAGGGGCGGTCCCAGCACTCTCTAGCCGGGCAGTCCCAGCACTCTCTAGCCGGGCGGTCCCAGCACTCTCTAGCCGGGTGGTACCAGCACTCTCTAGCCGGGTGGTCCCAGGCCTCTCTAGCTGAGTGGTCCCAGGCCTCTCTAGCCGGGTGGTCCCAGCCCTCTCTAGCTGGGCGGTCCCAGGCCTCTCAAGCCGGGCGGTCCCAGCACTCTCTAGCCGGGCAGTCCCAGCACTCTCTAGCCGGGCGGTCCCAGCACTCTCTAGCCGGGTGGTACCAGCACTCTCTAGCCGGGCGGTCCCAGGCCTCTCTAGCTGAGTGGTCCCAGGCCTCTCTAGTCGGGCGGTCCCAGCCCTCTCTAGCTGGGCGGTCCCAGGCCTCTCAAGCCGGGCGGTCCCAGCCCTCTTTAGCCGGGCAGTCCCAGCGCTCTCTAGCCGGGCGGTCCCGGCGCTTTCTAGTCGGGCGGTACCAGAACTCTCTAGCCGGGCGGTCCCAGCCCTTTCTAGCCAGGCGGTCCCAGCCCTCTCTAACGGGCGGTACAAGCACTCTCTAGCCGGGTGATCCCAGCCCTCTCTAGTCGGGTGGTACCAGCGCTCTCTAGCCGAGCAGTACCAGCGCTCTCTAGCCGGACGGTCCCAGCAGTCACTAGCCGGGCAGTACCACCGCTCTCTAGCCGGGCGGTACCAGCCCTCTCTAGTCGGACGGTACCAGTGTTCTCTAGCCGGGCGGTACCAGCTCTCTCTAGCCGGGCGGTACCAATGCTCTCTAGCCGGGCGGTCCCAGCACTCTGTAGCCGGGTGGTCCCAGCCCTCTCTAGCCGGGCGGTTCCATCACTCTGTAGCCAGGCGGTTCCAGCGCTCTCTAGCCGGGGGGTTCCATCACTATTTAGCCAGGTGGTCCTACTACCTAGTAAACTACTGAGACAACCTTGGTTCCCTGCTCTGTCGGCTCCGTCATGGGGGTCACCTGCACCGCCTTGGTGATCTTCAGCCCCACCTGCTCTGCCCTGGTGTTCTCTTGCTCCTTCTGCTCCACCTTGGTGGCATTCATCTCCGCCTTCTCTGCCCTGGCTCCCTGAACTGCCAGCGCCACCTTGATTTCCAGACTCACCTCCACCTCGTGGGCCTGACCCTCCATCCCTCCCCCTGGTGCGCCTCTACTCCACCACCCACCTGGACCCACCTGTTGGCCAGGAAGCATCTGGAAGCCATCTTTTTGTTGAATTTCCTGCTTCTTGTATCATGTTTGTAGTTTGTTGTAGTTCCCTTTCAAGGGAACTCGAGCTGCGTCAAACGCTGTGGGAACGCCCCTGCGTTGTGCGTCATGAAGCACGTATGGAATCAGCCCAATGGAGAGATGGAACGTCATAGGCGGGTGACGTCATCGGCCAGGAAACTATAAAGCACCCCATAAACACAAGCGCAACAGCTTTCTGTGCCTTCAGTCGCGCTATATGTGAATCTGTCCCTGTGTGAATATTGTCTTTACATACTCTGCACCACACAAACAATTATATATATATATATATATATATATATATATATATATATATATATATATATATATTAAGAGAGATATGGCGAACGAACAGCAGTTTAGGAAGTGTGTCCCTCCCTGCACGCGTTATTTTACGAGTGGGGATACACACGTTCTTTGTGTTGTTTGTTTGGGAGTGCAGCATGCCCAGTCAGCTCTCGAGGGAGCTGATTGTGAGCATTGCGAGCGTCTGCCATTAAGGACGCTCCGCTCCCACCGGGCGCTCTTCGAGGAGAGCGGTTCGGTGCGCGCTCCCCGCGGTTCGGGTCCCGCTCTTGCCGAGGCAGAGCGACGACACGTATCGTGGGGATCGCAGATGGATCTCTCAGCGGGGTTAGAGACGGGCTCTGCCTTATCTCTCCCTTCACCTGTGAGATCCAGTGCCTCAGTCCCGTGTTCGAAAGCACGCGCTGCGGTTTCTTCCGCTCGGGCTGAGGCACCAGTTATAAATGAGGGAGATGTGGAGGATTCGCCACCTTACACTCCCGAAAGTGATGAGCTAGTGGAGGTATTAACAAGAGCTGTAGAAAAACTCAGCGTTGTATGGCCAGTGACTAGACAGGAGTCTGTTTCTAAATCAAAATTAGATGAGAGATTTTTGCCGTCACGAGTGCAACCTCCACGCCGGTGCTTGCCGTTTTTTCCCGATCTCCACACTGAGGTGTCGAAATCGTGGAAAAAAACGGTGTCATATAGAGTGTTTAGTCCCCAGACTTCAACATATTCTAATATTGTGGGGGCAAAATCATATGGTTATTCGGCTATGCCTCGCGTGGAAGAGTGGCTTGCGAGTTTTCTCTCCCTCGAGGCTGCGTCATCTGTTAAGGCACCGGCATTACCCACCAAGCCTCTTAGAAATATTTCGGTTTTTGTGGGTAAAGCGTATTCGGCGGCGGGTCAGGCTGCGTCATGTCTGCATACTATGTCTATTATGCAGGCATACCAGGCTGACCTGCTGAGGGACGTGGGTGAGAGTGAGGAGGTCAGTGCTGAGGTGGTTCGCGAACTGCGTCAGGCTGCTGATTTATCCCTGCGCGCAACCAGAGAGTCGGCCAAGCTAGTGGGTCGATCTATGGCAGCTCTGGTGGCCGCAGAAAGACATCTGTGGTTAAATCAGACAAATATAAAAGAAAAAGAAAAAGCTTTCCTTTTAGACACTCCTCTCTCCCCCCTGGGTTTATTTGGCGATGCTGTAAATTCTGTCATCGATAAATTCCAGGAGAAGGAAAAGCAAACAACAGCTTTTAAGAAATTTTTCCATTTAAAAATTCATGTCCCTGGGGCTGCTGGGCGGGTGCAGCCCCGGCCGTCTACGAGCTCATCATATAGGGCGCCGAAGCAGAGTGTCGCGTCTCGTGCTCCCCCTGCTGGACAGTGGGCTCAGCCGCGGCACTCTCAGCCGAAATCTCCCAGTAATAGAACTGATCTGAGGACAGTTTTATTAGCTAAGAAGGCTTCGGCTAAGAAGAAGTCCTGGCACCACGGCGCGCAGGACACTGAGGGTGGTCCCCACCGAGGCGGAAAGGTGTTCACCTCTTTCTACGGTGCCCATTCTTCCTCGTTGCCCTCAGGGGCCCGTTCTGCCAACCCCGTCTTCATGCCGGGGCGCAGACGGTCCCAGCGAGCGATGTCCCGAGGGACGCTCGCTCCCTCTGAGGAGGGTTTCAGAGCGGTTAGACCAGTTGTTCCCTGCCGGTGTGCCGTTACAGGGCGCTGCGTTTGCTGTTCAAGTTACACCTGAGGCCAATCTCGAGAGACTGGTACCCTTAGTAGAATTTCTGGTAGAGTGGAAAAGCCTTCCAAAAATATCTCATTGGGTCCTGCAGACAAAAGAAAGGGATTATGCTATCCAATTCAGGTGTCGTCCACCAAGATTCAGAGGGGTTCTGCCTACAGTGGTGGGCCCCGAGCAGGCTCTGGTTATGGAACAAGAGGTGAAAGCACTCCTTCAAAAGGAGGCTATAGAACGGGTTCCTCCTCCCAGTGTGGAGTCAGGCTATTACAGCCGATATTTCATCGTTCCAAAATAGGATGGGGGGTTGCGTCCAATTTTAGACCTGCGCCTATTGAATCCCTCGGTAGGGAAGCCAAATTCAAGATTCTCACTATCAAGCAGATCGTGTCACAAATCAGATCCGAGGACTGGTCTGTCACGATAGATCTAAGGGATGCGTACTTCCACATTTCCTTCCTTCCACAACACAGGAATTTCCTGAGGTTCGCCTTCGGGGGCGAGGTGTACCAGCACAGGGTTTTTCCGTTTGGCCTAGCTTTATCTCCCCGCACTTTCACGAAATGCATGGACGCAGCACTAGTGCCCCTGAGGCTTCAGGGTGTTCGTGTCCTCAATTACATCAACGATTGGTTGATTTTAGCTCAGACAGAGCAGATAGTGGTTCGACATTGAGATGTCGTTCTCATTCATATCAGGAAGTTGGGGTTGAGGCTGAACGCAAAGAAAAGTGTATTATCTCCTCAGAAGACCACTTTTCTGGGTGTCGTTTGGGTTTCGGTTTCGATGCAGGCGCGACTCGCTCCGACCCGCATCGTTTCGATTCTCTCAGCTGTGAAACAAGTAAAGCTAGGCCAGCTACTTACTGTAAAACAGTTTTAGAGACTGTCGGGTCTGATGGCAGCAGCGTCCAACATTGTACCTTGCGGCCTGTTGTACATGAAATCGCTACAGTGGTGGCTCAGGACCAAGGGATTCTCCCCGAGGGGAAATCCGCTCCGCACGGTCAAAGTCACGCGGCGCTGCCTTCGTGCTCTGGTCATGTGGAAAGAAACTTGGTTCCTATTCAAAGGGCCTGTGTTGGGGGCTCTTTGTCATCGCGTAACGCTAAGGACGGATGCTTCCCGCACAGGGTGGGGGGCGGTCACGAGTGGTCGTCCAGCCCAAGGGCTGTCGCAGGACCATCATCTATCACGGCTTATAAATTGTCTAGAGATGTTGGCGGTGTTCCAGGCTCTGAAACACTTCCTAGCAGACCTGAGAGGTCATCATGTGTTAGTTCAGTCAGACAACACGTCGGTGGTCTCTTATATAAATCATCAGGGGGGCCTGCGGTTTCGCCGGCTTTACAACTTGGCCCGTCAGATCCTCCTGTGGTCCCAAGGGAGGTTACTATTTCTGAGAGCAATGTATCTTCCTGGGTATTTGAATGTGGTAGCAGACTCCCTGTCGAGACAGGGGCCGAGGCCGGGGGATTGGAGACTCCATCCCGAGGTGGTGGAGCTCCTTTGGTTGAGTTTCGGTCGCGCCGAGGTGGACCTATTCGCTTCCAAGGAGACCACGCATTGTCATCTGTTGTTTTACATCAGCCATCCAGCCCCTGTGCGGTTGGGCGCTATGGTGCAGCCGTGGCCGAGGTCACGTCTGTTCGCCTTTCCCCCGATTGCTCTGCTACCTGGAGTTCTGGAGAGGGTTCGCCGGGACAGGGTCAGCCTACTATTAGTAGCCCCGTTCTGGCCGGCCCGAGTATGGTTTGCGGACCTGATTTCTCTCCTGGACGGCTCTCCCTTGGATATTTCACCCCCGCCCAGTATTGTGGGCTTGGCCTCTGAGGGGTTCCAGCTCATGAACTCTGGTCTCTCAACCAAGGTTGTTGAGACTATTCTTCACTCCAGAGCTCCATCCACGAGGAAGCTTTATACCTTGAAGTGGAAACTCTTCACTTCTTGGTGTGGAGAGCACCTGCAGGACCCAGTTAACTCCCCAGTGGGTGCAGTGCTGGAATTCCTGCAGGAACGCTTCTCCACAGGGCTATCCCCCTCCACACTAAAGGTGTATGTGGCGGCACTGGCTGCTTACCACGTCCCTTTCAGTGGAGTTTCTCTTGGGAGACACCCGCTTATAAATCGTTTCCTTCGTGGCACACTGAGGCTGAGGCCAGCAGTTCGTACGAGGGTGCCGGCCTGGGATCTGGCCATCGTATTAGAAGGTCTTTCCCTAGCTCCTCTTGAACCTATCGAAGAAGCTCCTGAGAAGTTTCTCACGTTTAAGACTATCTTTCTTCTTGCTATCTCCTCACTAAAGAGAATCGGAGATTTGCAGGCTCTGTCGGTTTCACCCTCGTGCCTGGAATTTTCGCCTGGCATGGTTAAGGCTTGTCTGCATCCCAGACCAGGTTACGTTCCCAACATTCCCTACTAATGTTGTTAGACCTACAGTTCTGCAGGCCTTTTGTCCTCCTCCATTTCTGTCGTCTGACCAGGAGAAACTTAATTTACTCTGCCCTGTTAGGGCATTAGACGCCTATGTCCACAGAACTGCCCTGTGGAGGAAGTCAGAACAACTATTTGTGTGTTTTGGGCCACCCAAGAAGGGGTGTCCCGTGTCTAAACAGAGAATGAGCCAGTGGGTGGTCGAGGCTATCTCACTTGCCTATGAGTCGGCTGGTCAGCCTTCACCTTTGGCTGTACGAGCCCACTCTACCAGGAGTATGGCGGCTTCTAAAGCCTTACTGTTAGGAGTTTCCCTCAGTGACGTTTGTGATGCGGCTGGATGGTCTTCACCGCATACTTTCATTAAGTTCTACGACCTAGACTTAAGTTCTACCCTTGGGGCACAGGTGCTCTCGTCCTCTGTGCGCTAGTTCTCACATGGCGGTCACTTGGTCCTATGGCGACGTGGGTATTAGCGTTCCCACAGCGTTTGACGCAGCTCGAGTTCCCTTGAAAGGGAACGTCTCGGTTACGTATGTAACCTTAGTTCCCTGATAGGGAACGAGACGCTGCGTCATTCCACCATACTCCCGGCATTCCCGCTAGCGCTTCCTTCAGGCCTATCAGAAGCTGTTGCGCTTGTGTTTATGGGGTGCTTTATAGTTTCCTGGTCGATGACGTCACCCGCCTATGACGTTCCATCTCTCCATTGGGCTGATTCCATACGTGCTTCATGACGCACAACGCAGGGGCGTTCCCACAGCGTTTGACGCAGCGTCTCGTTCCCTAACAGGGAACTAGGGTTACATACGTAACCGAGACGTTTTCCCAGGTGATTTATCTGATTGTTTCCAAGTGTGTCTTGTTAGCTCATTACCCCTTGTGTAAATATAGCCCTTGTGTTTCCCTTGTTCATTATCAGTAGAGGTTTGCGGTGGATGTCTTTAGATAGTGCATGTTTCAGTTCCCTGGTTTCCAGTTCTTGTGTTTATTGTACATTTTAACAAACTTGGATCTATGTCTTTACTTTCTATTTACTTTCTATTTCCTTTTCTTAATTTTCCCTGATGTCCATCTCTCCCTTGTGTGTGTGGTTCAGATATACCCTACATTATGGGGGACAAAACGTCGCCACAAAGTAGGCAATATCTAAAATACTTGTCCTTCAGGGGACATTTTTGGTCCCCATGAGGAAAACAGCCTATAAAATCACACTAAATTATGTTTTTTTGAAAATGAGTGAGGAGTAGGTTTGGGGTTAGAATATGCAGTTTATACAATATAAAAATTATTATGTTTATGGAAAGTCCCCATAAAACATGGAAACGCAATGTGTGTGAAGAGAGAGAGAGAGAGAGAGAGAGAGAGAGAGAGAGAGAGAGAGAGAGAGAGAGAGAGAGAGAGAGAATTTAATTTTAAATCAAAACAACTAGCTAAACTGTAAACTAGGGAGTTGTCAACTGTTTCCAGCTTGTTGTCATCAGCTAACTGGGCTACTGATTGCTTAAGAAACTAAATAAACTGAACTAAACAATAACAGAAGAGATAAAAGAAGATATATTTAACAAAGACAAATAAGAAAATAAGAAAGAACAAGAAATAACTGTTTTGAAGTCTTGTAAACAACAAAGTAGCCTAGCCACCTGTTTGGAGTAAACAAGTGGTCACCATGGAAACGGGTCAGAAGACATTTAAGCACAGCAAAGCTCCCAGCAGAGAGGTTGAATACCCTGTCAAATGTAAAAGTGCAGCAGCTAGGGAGAAACACAAGGAGAAGACACTACGGGAAAACCCAGAGATCCTCTTCACTGACTATGCCCAACAAAATGGAAGAAAGAAAAACAACCTCATATTCTTCACTGATTCCATCTACATCTGGAAAGATACTGTGTCAAACAACTACCCATATGTATCCAGTGAAGGCATCGGCTCAGGGGGCAGATTAAAGATCTGCAAAGATGAACGCCTGGACAAGGAGGACCCCCTTCTCACCATCACATACTACACCAAAGGAAAGATCATGGTCCAGGGGAATGAAGCCAACCTGGAGTCCTTTTGAAGATATATTCTCTCTGTTAAAAACAGAGGTGAACACCAAGAGGATGATTGTTCACACTGACAGTGAAGATGATGAGACAGAAAACCCCACCACCTTGTCCATCTCTGCCCCTCCTACACCTGCCACCTCCTACCAACAGGTTAAAGGAAAGTATGGCCCTATTGGAGCTGGACTTTGCTGAATTTAAAGAGCTGACCCAGGCCAAGCAGTGTGAGCCCCAAAACAGCACTTTGCAGCAGATTCAACAGGAGCTCCAACAGCTCAAAAGAGACAACCAGTCATTGGCATCTGACCTAAGAGGAAGTATAGAAGCACTGAAGCAGGAGAACAGGATACTTCATACCCAAATGGCCAAAGTAAAGGAAGATGCTGAGAACAGAGAAAGGAGCTTCACCAGGCAGGTCCAACACCTGACAGAGCAACTCTCAGAAATCCTGACAACTACAGAGACACAGAATCTCCCTGCCAGTGTCCCAAAGCCTTGTTTTGTCTCTGTACCACCATCTCTGCTCTACACCCAGTCCAACAACACCCTGGCAGCTCCTTCTACACCTACACTGCCAGCTGCCAACAACCAGCTCTGCCCATCACAGCCTGCCTCCACTCAGCCTGAAAAACAAGTCCCACAAGTGGTCCTACTGGTTGACTCAAATGGGAAATTCCTGGACACAAACAAGCTTTTTCCTGGTAAGAAAGTGCTTTCTAAACGCTGCAGCACCACAGGCCAGGCAATAAAGCTGTTAAATAAGGAGACCCTAATGGAGCCCTCAATGCCTGGTGATCCACACAGGAACAAATGATCTGCACAGCCTCCGAAAAGTCACTGCTGAGGCAGTGAAGAAGATGGCAGAGCAGGCCAGTAAGGAATTTCCTGACACCCGCATTGTGATCTCCACCCTGCTGCCTAGGACAGACATCCCCCCTCATGCCATCCATGACATTAATATGGAGATCAGAAGAGGATGTGCCACCTTACCCAATGTCCACCTGGCCCTCCACCCAACCATTTGCATCTGGGACCTCTATGATGGACTCCATCTCCACAAAGAGAAGGTGAAGATCTTTGCGAAGGCCCTCAAAGACATGGCCCTAGGACGCAGTCCTTCTACCCTCTCCTCAATTACACGCTTCAATGATCATCCTAGACCTCCTCCTCCCCACCACCCCAGGATCATCCCCCCTGCTGCCAGGAGGCACAACAGCTCAGCCTGGACCTCCCTCATTACATATAAGCTGTTGGAATATCCAGGGTCTCCACTCCTCGACATTTGAGCTGAAGAGTGAAAACTCTGAATTTATTAAATCTATAAAAGATGTTGACTTAATTATATTGACAGAAACATGGTGTAAAAATGATTCACTCATTCACTGTCCCCCAGGATATAACGAAATCATGGTGCCCTCTATAAAATTTAAAAACATACGTAAGGGCAGAACATCGGGGGGGATCTTGGTGTGGTACAAAGTAGTTCCCTTTCAAGGGAACTTCGAGCTGCGTCAAACGCTGCGGGAACGCCCCTGCGTTGTGCGTCATGAAGCACGTATGGAATCAGCCCAATGGAGAGATGAAACGTCATAGGCGGGTGACGTCATCGACCAGGAAACTATAAAGCACCCCAAAAACACAAGCGCATTAGCTTCTGTGCTTTCAGTCGCGCTACATGTGAATCTGTCCCTGTGTGATATTGTCTGTCTTACATGCCCTGCACCACACAAACAATTTATCCCTATATATATATATATTGAGAGATTATGGCGGACGAACAGCAGTTTAGAAAGTGTGTTCCTCCCTGCTCGCGTTATTTAACGAGCGGGGATACACATGATCTTTGTGTTGTTTGTTTGGGAGTTCAGCATGCCCAGTTTGCTCTCGAGGGAGCAGACTGTGAGCATTGCGAGCGTTTGCCGTTAAGGACGCTCCGCTCCCGCCGATCGCTCTTTGAGGAGAGCGGTTCGGTGCGCGCTCCCCGCGGTTCGGGTCCCGCTTCTGCCGAGGCAGAGCGGCGGCGCTTATCGTGGGGATCGCAGATGGATCTCACAGCGGGGTTTGAGACGGGCTCTGCCTTATCTCTCCCTTCACCTGTGAGATCCAGTGCCTCAGTCCCGGGTTCGGAAGCACGCGCTGCGGTTTCTTCCGCTCGGGCTGAGGCACCAATGCTGCAGCTATCCAGTTCTGAGGAACTTGATGTTGTTAGTGTTGAGGGAGATGTGGAGGATTCGCCACCCCACACTCCTGAGAGTGATGAGTACGCTAATATTATGGGAGCCAAGGCTCATGGTTATGGTGCTTTGCCTCGTGTGGAAGAGACGCTTGCGAGCCATCTCTCCCCCGAAGCAGCATCATCTTTTAAGGCACCGGCATTACCCACCAAGCCTTTAAGAAACACTTCGGCTTTGGTGGGTAAAGCATATTCGGCAGCAGGTCAGGCTGCGTCATGTCTGCATACTATGTCAATCTTGCAGGCATACCAGGCTGATCTGCTAAGGGACATGAGTGAGAGTGAGGAGGTCAGTACTGACGTAGTTCGCGAACTGCGTCAGGCTGCTGATTTATCCCTGCGTGCCACCAGAGAATCGGCCAAATTAATGGGTCGTTCTATGGCAGCTCTGGTGGCCGCAGAAAGACATTTGTGGTTAAATCAGACTAATATTAAAGAGAGAGAAAAAGCTTTTCTTTTAGATGCTCCTCTTTCTCCCATGGGGTTGTTTGGTGATGCTGTGAATTCAGTTATCGATAAATTCCAAGAAGAAAAGAAACAAACTGCAGCTTTTAAAAAGTTTCTTCCCCTTAAAGTTCATGTCCCTGGGGCTGCTGGGCGGGAGCAGCCCCGGCCGTCTTCGAGCTCATCACATAGAGCGCAGCAGAGGCAGAGTGTCGCGTCTCGTGCTCCCCCTGCTGGACAGTGGGCTCAGCCGCGACACTCTCAGCCGAAGCCTTCTCCCAGTAGAACTGATCTGAGGACAGTTATATTGGCTAAGAAGGCTTCGGCTAAGAAGAAGTCCTGACGCCAAGCCGTTCAGGATGCTGAGGGTGGTCCCCACCGAGGCGGAAAGGTGTTCACCTCTTTTTACGGTGCCCATTCCTCCTCGGTGCCCTCAGGGGCTCGTTCTGCCAACCCCGCCTTTATGCCGGGGCACAGACGATCCCAGCGAGCGCTTTCCCGAGGGACGCTCGCTCCCTCTGAGGAGGGTCTCAGAGCGGTCAGACCAGTTGTTCCCTGCCGGTGCAATTAAGAGAAGTCAGATTGGTTTCCTCCCAAAACACCGCACCACTGATCATATATATACCTTACACACATTAATTAATAAACATGTACACCAAACTAAAAATGGTAAAACATTCTCTTATTTCATTGATTTCAGAAAAGCTTTTGATTCTATTTGCCATGAAGGTCTCTTTTACAGACTTCTACAGTGTGGTATAGGGGGCAAAGTGTATGATCTAGTTAAATCTATGTATTTAGAAAATATGTGTGCTGTTAAAATTGGCAACAAACAAACTGATTTCTTAACCCAGAAAAGAGGTGTTCGGCAGGGTTGCAATTTAAGTCCAACATTATTTAATATGTACATCAATGAGCTTGCTGTTGAGTTAGATCAATGTGCTGCTGGCCTCTCCCTTCTAGATAGAGAGGTGAAGTCCCTGTTTTATGCTGACGATCTAGTTCTACTGTCTCCTATTAAACAAGGATTACAGCAACAGCTAGACATAGTAGAAAAGGACTGTCAGAACTGGGCTCTGGCTGTAAATATGAAGAAAGCTAATATCATGATCTTCCAAAAACGCCCAAGATGTCAGGAGAACAAACATCAATTCACCATTAATAATGATGTCATTGAACACAGCATGAGCTATACCTACCTTGGTATAACCATATCAGCATCAGGGAGTGTCAACATGGCAGTGAATGCACTAAAAGAAAAAGCTCGAAGAGCTTTTAAGAGAAAATTCTATAACTTCCAAATTCCAATTCAAATCTGGCTTAAAATATTTGACAGTGTCATCCAGCCCATTGCGCTGTACGGTAGTGAAATATGGGGTCCACTCAGTCATCAGAACTATACCGGTTGGGACAAACACCCAACAGAATCTCTTCATGCAGAATTTTGCAGATACATTCTACACGTACACAGAAACACACCAACAAATGCATGCAGAGCAGAATTAGGCAGATACCCACTGATAATTAACATCCAAAAGAGAACACTCAACTTTTTTAACCACCTGAAATCCAGCCCCCAAGAGACACTTCACTCCAAGGCCCTCCGAACCCAGGAGCTGAGCCCAGAAAAGAGTCCCCTATGTCAATTGGTACTAAGACAAACTGCCCCACGTCAGAGACAGTCTGAGCAGCGTCAGATCAACACTGCCTTCCAAACACCAATCAGAGTCAAGCAAATCATAGCACAATGCAAAGAAACCTATCTGGAACATTGGAAAGAAGAAACTAAAAGCCAAAGTAGACTAGAATGTTATCTGACCCTAAAAAGAGATTATAAATTAGCAGAATATCTCTACTGTCAGAGATAGAAAGCAGAGACAGATCCTAACCAGGTACAGGCTCAGTGATCACAAATTGGCAATTGAAACAGGAAGACACAAAAAATCATGGCAGCCAAAAGAAAACAGAACGTGTGATCACTGTTTGACAGGTGTGGTTGAGGCAGAGATACGCTTTCTCCTACAATGTGAAGTGTTCAAAGACACAAGGAACCTTTATTTTAACAAATTTAACTATATAATCCCAAATTTCAAAGACCTGAATGAAATTTCTAAATTAAACTTTCTCCTGGGAGAAGGAGACAGAACTTATCTTGCTGCCAAATATGTACAAACATGCCACAACCTGAGGGGCAGTGAGTGTCCGACACACACACACACACACACACACACACACACACATACACACACAAACACACAATATATATATATTTATTTATTTATTTTATTTTATTTTTTTATTTTTTGTATATGCTTTGGCAACATTGTTTCAAAAACTTTCATGCCAATAAAGCCCCTTTGAATTTGAATTTGAGAGAGAGAGAGAGAGAGAGTGAGAGAGAGAGAGAGAGAGAGAGAGAGAGAGAGAGAGAGAGAGAGAGAGAGAGAGAGAGAGAGAGAGAGAGAGAGAGAGAGAGAGAGAGAGAGAGAGAGAGAGAGATGAGGTAATGGCTAGTGAGAGCTCTTATCAGCTGGAGAGGGGGGACCAGGTGCATTTCCTGAACTCTGGGCCCGGGTGCCACAAAAGCTTCTTTGTCCAAGCCTGTTCCCTGACTCTGCACTAAAGCAATGATGTAGCCCGGCTCCTTCCCCTCTCCAACCTGGTCCTTCTCTTTCTCTCTTCCTGCTCCAGAGAGACCAATTAGAGACAATGCAAGTAGGTTAGACTGCCCATTAACTGAGGGCATTGTTAAGCACAATGCCAAGAGGATTGTACGCTAACAATAAAACCCATAAGCCGGTACTAGAGTGTCACTGACATTGTTGGGCTAAACCAAGAGTGCCATTTTGTTCCTATGGAGCGTGTGAGTGTGTGTGTGTGTGTATTGGGGAGAGAGAGGGTGCGCTGGGTCACAGACTGCACAGACCAGTTTCTCGTCACTTAAATAGAATCTCTGTCTTCCAATTTTCTATCCTATCTCTTTATCCCTTTCTGTTCTTGGACATCTCCATCTCTCACCCACTGACCCCCGTGCGCACAAAGACAGAGAGTCAGTCTCTCTACCCTGATAATGATGGGAAAAGGATGATGTAATGCCCCCAGCCAAAGGGTTTCGAGTGAGATGAGGTTGCTTTTAAAAGGCAAACTCTCGTGTGCCTGTCTGGGGGTCTTGACCTCTGACCTCGGGGAGCACGGATTCTCCCCCTATTAAGGGAAATCAGTTTTGCTTGTGCATTTACAGCACAATCATCACAATAAGAACACTCTTCCAATCATCTGTGCATAAAGAATGTTGTGTCTTCATTTATTAAATGTCTGTATGGTTTTGCCGCTACATACCTCACCAATATCATAATTAAATATATTCCAGAACGCTCTATCATCCAACTGCAGCACCTAAACCACTTATTCTGTTAGATACCCATCTGTTAGAAATCTTTTATGACATTATAAATGTATTTACTGTCATTTTTGATTATGGGAACAGCCGGATACTACTCGTAATCCCTGTTATGGGACATTTTGATTAACAGATGAAATAAATCATGTCTGACTGCATATAAAATATTTCTACAATGGCACTTATAACAGAAAACCTTTGCAGGATATTAAAATCACACCACTAAGTGTCAGTAAGTAAAAGACGACTGCCATATAAAGCCCAACAAACTAAAATTACAAGTGCTCTTGTATTCCAAAGTTATGGTTTCTCTGCTCCCTATTTATTTATAGATAACCCAGTGGACAGTTTTGACCCCACTTAAGTGTGGGGGAATGAGTGGTTGCCCTTGGCGACAGTACTTTTGGCCTGTGACAATGATGTTATCCCAAACGACCTTAAGGGCATTTATAAATGCACCTCTCTCTCTCTCTCTCTCTCTCTCTCTCTCTCTCTCTCTCTCTCTCTCTCTCTCTCTCTCTCTCTCTCTCTATCTCTCTCTCTCTCTCTCTCTCTCTCTCTCGTCTTCCTTCCTGATCTCTTCGTTTTCCCCTCTCTCTCTTTCTCTCAGTCTCCCTCTATCCTCTCATTCACTGCCTGATTAGCTGGATTCTATGCTTCTTCCAAGCCATTGGAATCTGGGTCAGAACTCACAGCTGCTCTGGATCAAGGGCTAGTGTATGACCAGTGCTGAGGTTGATATTAGATTTTCATAACAAAAACAAAAACATTACAAAACAATGATTAACAATGAGTCATTTAGCTCTAACTCTACTGCCAATCCAGTAATGCAATAACCATTATAGACAGACCAAAATATGACATAACGAGAGCTTAGAATTATACAGTTCTATCTCCGTTTAGGGTAGTTCTGACATATTGAGCATCAACGTGTTTAAATCCCTGCTGTTTTGTGAGATGGAACCTTTTTATTTTATTAATAACTACTAACAACATTTTTTTTTTACAAAATAACACCACACAGACATTAATAAACACCTAATGGATAAGATTATGTCAAAAATTCAATTTCGACCAAAAGTGGAGATAGAACCATATAATGCTAAGCTCACGATAACATAAATCATCCTATAGTTTAGTTAAACAGCAGGAACTGGTCAAACGTATGCATAGCTCTACCGGACCACAATATTTGAGAAATTCTTTATAAATCTGGTTATAGCCAGTTTAACAATACAATACAATACTAACTTAAAAATAAAAAAACTATGAATTATTCCAAACTTTTGACCGGTTATATTTCATAATTAGTATTGTTCATATATATATATATATATGAACTTTCATATATTAAACTTTTGAACAGGGTCATTTTGTTGACCAGAACTTATATATATATATATATATAAGTTGACCAGAACATGACATTGATGTTGAGATAGTATATAGTGTGTACCACAGAATAAATATAAAATAACTTTACCACAGATCTCATAAATGTAATAATTTTATTGGACTACTCCTACATATTCAAGTAAAACATTGCACAGGGAAATGAGAAAAGGGGAAATGTAGAAACAAACCTAATCTGCTTTATATTTGTATTATTGTAGTTCCTTTAGTTATTAAAAACAACATTATTCTATTTAAATATGTACTATATATCGGTTTTACCAAATGGCCAAGGCTGGTTATACCGAATGACTATGTCTGCTGCCCTTGACATTAAGAATATTTAAGACAATACACAGACAAAAATAGTTACAAAAGCACATTTTATTTTTAATATAATATTAATGTAAAAAAAGTACATCAAACATGAAAACATTTCTGTCAGGACCACTATCATCAAATACAATTGACAATTAGCATAGTTTCGATTGGCGGTATGGTTCTGTTCTGGGCAAGTCTAGCATGGATAAGAACAGGGAGCGCAGCAATAACCCCCCTTAGGGTACACAGAACAGAACCAACATGAATGTATGCAGATATCATTAATTCAATATTTTAATGTACAACATAATTCGAGAATTTATTCTGATTCAAGGGGAATCAGAATGCCAAATCCTGACTGGGTGAGAGGAGGAGCTGGGGAGGGAGGAGGGTAATTATCTCCTGAGAAACGCAATAGATGCTGATAATACTGAAGGAGCTTATGTGTACAGTGATAGGCATTGTATTCCTATAGTATAGGTAGACGTGGATCAGCTGAGAGTCACTGAGGCGAGATTGACTAACATGACCTGCCAAAACTGACACTACGCTTGATTTCATTGTTATTGGAACCAACATATTTACATACAACTCATATTGTTAATGTGATAATGTGATAATGTGATAAAGTAATTACATTGAAGCATTTAATTGTTATTGGAACAAATGTTTAAATTGTTAAACATTTAGATTAGATTAGATTAGATTAGATTAGATTAGATTAGATGAGATTAGATTAGATTGTTAGATGCTATAGATTCATCAAAGTCATCCAGTCTTTGGAGCATAATTGAGGAGCATTGAGGACCCTGAATTTAGAGGTTCTGGCTCACTAATGGTTGTTTGCACGTAGAAAGTAGAAGATTTTGACTGGCTCTGATGCCAAATGTGTTTCCTGTGGCAACTCATCCACTGGGATGTCAGGTGTCACATTTAAAGACTCTGGGTCCAGGTTCAGTATATTGTTTATGGTCCTCAATTTCTCTCTCTGCCTCCGTTTTGCCCTCATCCATATAAGACTCCTTTTTTCTTGATCCTTTTGGCCAAGTTCATCAATTGACCCTTGTTCTTTTTTTGCCACTGAGTTTTCTTCTTTGGTAACTAAAAACAAAAATAAAACTATACCACTACTACTACTTCTACTACTACTACTACTACTACTAATAATAATAATAATAATAATAATAATAATAATAATAATAATAATAATAATAAAAGTACTAATCATATAATATTGGCAGGTGTTCCTGTTAATCACTCAGTTTTCTTTAGTTACTAAATGCAAAACAGAGCCGGTTGTATGCATTCTAACAATGTTATGATGCAATTACTACTGTATATGTGACCCTGGATCACAAAACCAGTCTTAAGTAGCACGGGTATATTTGTGGGAATAGCCAACAATACATTGTATAGGTCAAAATTATAAATTTTTCTTTTATGCCAAAAATCATTAGGATATTAAGTAAAGATCATGTTCCATGAAGATATTTTGTAAATTTCCTACCGTAAATGTATAAAACATTTATATTTGTGAGTGAATGCAGCACAATCGCGAGCATAAATAGACAAATTTAAAGGCGATTTCTCAATGTTTCGATTTCTATATTATATATCCACCCTCAGATTCCATATTTTCAAATAGTTGTATCTCGGCCAAATATTCTCCTATCATAACAAACCATACATCAATGGAAAGCTTATTTATTCAGCTTTCATGTGATGTATAAATCCCAGTTTCAAAAAAATGACCCATAAGACTGGTTTTGTCATCCAGGGTCACATACAGTATTATAATAATAGTAATAATAATAATGAAATAATATAAATAATATATAATAAAAACAAATTATACTTTTCTCTTCTTTTGGAAAGTAGCTCTTCTTTTTTAACAGGATCAGCTTTGATCCTTTCCCAGTAGCGAGCTTCTTTTTCCTTATTTAATAAAGGCATCTGCAAAAGTGAAAATCGGTCAAAATGATGTAATAATATACTCTGCACATTTCCTATTAAAAAAAACAATATATATATATATATATTTATTTATTCAAGATATGTACAAATATGACCTACATACATTGCTGTCATTCGGTACAACCAGTAGGTCATTCGCTATAGCCACATTTTCGGTATTACCGAATTACACTTTTGGTAAAACTGAATGACAATATTTTCAAACAATGCTAGCTAGTTAGTTAAACCGAATGACCTTTTGACACTTCAAAATCTTTAAAATACCTTTATATGTAGTAAAATATAAATAAAACCTTTTGGATTCAATAAAAGAGACCAAGTTGTACTACCTTATATACTTTGGATGTCATATCTTTGTTTTTTATTATTATTAAGGCCTTTGGACAAAAAAATGGTCTGTCACGTCATTGACCCAAAAACGCCACACACACACACACACACACACACACACACACACACACACACACACACACACACACACACACACACACACACACACACACACACACACACACACACACACACACACACACACACACACACACACACACACACACACACACACACACACACACACACACACACACACTCACACAGGGACTCCCTCATAATTGCATAAATGCTGATGTCATGAAATTGAATCTGTTGGCCTCTTTTTGCCTGAGAAGGGAGTGTGATCACCCACATACAGGTTCATTAAATCTGTGTGAATGTGTGTGTATTTCAATTCACAGTCAATACACTGAGGGATCAGATCACAAAAGTGTACTGAGCATGTGCTTTACAGCACGTAGGCTACAGCTGAAAGGGAACGTGAGAGAGAGCCAGTGGCACTCCTGTTTCTGAGAAAGGACAGGAGAAATTGCTGAGCTCATTCTCATTCTTCTTAAAATTGGGCATGTGCGGACAGTTCAGCAGAAGCCCTGGAGTATCTTGACACCCAAAGGGTCAACATGAGGGCCAAAGCCCCATTACATGCACTCATCTAAAGCGCACATATTTGACTTCCTGAAGTGTTTGTAATAACAGAAAGATATTAAAATGAGAAAATAAACAAAATATTTGATTAATAATTTGAATCTAATTACAGCCATTACAAATTGACAATTTATCCTGACATTTTTGTTAGCAACATATGAATCAAATCATTTATGATTTTGTTTGATGCTTTTATCCAACTGCATTCAAGGTGTTATCAGATACTGCATTCCCTGTCAGTTGAACCCATGACCTTATCATCGCTAGTGCTATATGCTCTACTAAGAAGGCACATTTGAATTAATTTTAGTCTAAATTTACCTACATTTCATATTAGCAAATTTATATGAAATGGAAAAAACATATATGATATATATGATATATATCTATATGATGACTTTAAATTGAACCAAACAGCACTTTGATTCTATTAGAGACTATGCGGTGCAACCAAAACTCTCATAAATGTTTATGTAAATTATTACTCCTTTACTTTTGCTTATTTTTTACTTTTTAAATCTTATGTTGTACAATGTCTTTTTTTCTTGAATTAAGAAAGTGGGTTTTCATTATGCAGAATCTATAGTTACAGAAATTTATAAAGAATTTCCAAACCTTACCACATTCCCTATGGACATATTTATGCAAGTATGTATGCATATATGTGTGCATGCATGCATGGAAATATCTATTTATGTGCGTATTTAATTATTATTATAAATGATAAATATGATATTAAATAATATATAATTTATTTCAATATCGGAACTGTGAACATAATTGTAATTTTTGCATTGATGACATCTAAAAAAGAAAGCTGACAAATGTCAGAAGTCGTTTTTTGTGTTTTAGCAAATAGGCCATTTAGTAAACAATTAGTTGGCCTATATAAACACAGCCCAGTTTGAAATATAGAAGTAAAACATATGTAAACATGTGTGCAAGGTATTTTTTGATCTGACTGAGAAGACAGTTATAGTTACTTTTTTCCCCACTAATCAGATTATTTCAGGTCAACTCCAGCCCTTTCAATCCGATCAAATATGCAGTTGGATTGAGCTTTATCAGATCAATTGAGGTGTTTACATGAAGGCTTCTCAATCCAATAAAGCCATCAATCCGATTACTAACAGATTATTTGGGTGCATGTAAACATAACTCGTGTAAACCAGCCAGGACTACCAAGAAAATTCATTAAGGAAGACTGATGTTTCAAACAAAATCAAAAAGCCACTGGAAATTACACTATTCTCTTTAGATGTCCTCACCATTGTACCAGTGCCACTGAATTTGACTCGACCAGACATCAGAATGCCTCATTCAACCTGTCATCGAGCATTTTCATATTTCATATGGTAACATTCACACACTTTTATGGTTTTTCTGCAGCCTGTGGCTCATCTGAGAGGAGGTCCAAGAATGTGACTATGTCATACTGCATGAGAAGGTTGTGTAGTGCAAAAGCATAAAACACAATTTCCAGGAATGACGCTCATTTAGTTCATTTCGAAACCGCTCCAATCTACGAGCCAGACAAAAACACTCGCCAGTTTAATAGCAAAACATCATCAGTCCAGTGTTCTGTCGCAGAGGCATAACTCGTGCACTTGGCCAACATCTGTAATTATCACCCGCGCATGTATATATCACATGCCTCAGCTAATCGCCACCGCCTACGACTGAAAGTGTGTTCCAGCGCCGAATTAAACATGTCAAGAGTCTTTAAGAAAGGCATGTGTCATATATTTTACATTGACAGTCATTAAGAAAATATTTGTTTGCGCGATAAACCAATGATCTCCCCCTCATGATGGCTGTTAAGAGCTTGGCAATGAGACAAGACAAAATGGCACCTCATCATCGTCTCAAGAATCTTTTCTGGAACAAATTCGACATGAGCGAGAGCCACTATTTATTTGCTGCTAAATATTTGAGCCGAGATGTCTTTCATAGGGAGGTTGTATATTGAGATTAGGCCTTTTTTTTAATCCAGTGGGTTCAATTTATTCTCTTTCTCTTTCAGTTCACCTTTTGACAGCAGGCTTTGTGTACAGACTGTGGGAAAGTTTCCTTTCCTGATGAGGTCATCCCTTCAACCCCCCCACCCCTCCAGATCTGTTTCACTCACACACACACACACACACACACACGCGCGCGCGCAAACACACACACAAACAGGAAGGAGGTATACAACAAAGTCTTGGCTCTTCGGCTGTTTGTGTAGGCACACATATGATTGCGATGAAGGTCACGTGTGGCCTTTGTGGTAATACTGAAGGACAAAGAGTGTCCACGATAAAGGAAAAATATAGTTTGAAAAAATGTGCAAGTAGGCCTACTTCGAAATAAACCTTTTGTTCATGGTGAATTCACGCGAGATTTAAAAAACGTTATGTCATTTTTAAGCAACGATTCAATTTAATGACTCTAAATATGTTATGTGGTCTAACCATAAACCAAAAAAACAAACAAAAAGAAAACGTAATAGCATTTTCCTTAAACCTAGCATACATGTGTACACATCTTAATCACTATTTTCAAAAACATTCTTAACATGTTTTTGAAGGCAAAATATATATTATTTTTTTTACAAATATAATGAATTACTAAATAATAAATATTACGTTTTTTGGGGGGTCGTACCACATTCCTTTCTATCATTTCCTGTTTTATGGTTTTGTTTTGTTTTGTTTTGTTTTTGCACTTGACTTGATAGACAAAAGTTTTTCAAATATTCATAAGCAGTAAAGCAGTTGTGCTTTAAAATGATACACATACATACATACATATACAAACAATATTGAGGCTTTTAATCAGGCCTTTTCTTCATTATGACATCAAGATTGCATCACCCTGAGATTTTTGACTGCACCCCAACTAAATAAAAATTAGATATGTTTTATTAAGCTAAATAGTTATCTGAAATGAAACATGTTTAAGTAACTTTTTTTTTATGGTTCTAGTTTTAGTTTAACTATTATAACCCTGCATCCAACCACGTACTGCACGTACCCCTGTCTATCAAATTTCATTCAAATACAAATTTTCAGTGACCTTTTGCACCCCATCCCACAAATAATTAAGCTCAGGGTCAAAGTCTGCATCCATACAGAAAGTACCACCCTAGAGAACACTTCTGACACAGACTCCCCTCACAATGTGCCTTTATGGCCACAGCTCACACTCCTGGTGTAATGTTGGAACTCAACGGCAAGCAAAAACGTGCAAAACTAAACAAAAAATACAGAGCTCACAGTTGTGACTATGAGTCTGATGAAGAGGAATGGCTGACACACACACAGCTCTCCAGACGCTCACACACACACACACACACACACAAATACACACACAGGTCTTTGTTTTAGATGTGTAATACACTCACAGCGCTTAATCAAACTCTGTGACTCTTTTCCAATGTGTGCGTTTACGCAAACATGTGGAGACCTGCGGGGTGTTGAGATGAAGTGTGTGTGTGTGTGTGTGTGTGTGTGTGTGTGTGTGTGTGTGTGTGTGTGTGTGTGTGTGTCTGGAGAGTTGCATGACTGGCATTCCTCTCAATCATACTGAAGCCCATAGTGAGAAGGTTAAAGAAACAGAAAAGTAAGAGAACACATTATCAGAGCTTGTTGTATTTGGAAATGTGGGCCAGAAGGGGGCGCTCAGCTTAGCTGACTCAGAAAACTCGTTTTTCTTTCATCGTTTCTTTGTCTCATTCTTGTTTAATTTCCACCTCCACCCCCTTGCCCCGAGCCTGTATAAAGGGCAGTTTGTTTAATCAGTAATCACATCTGAACAAGTGAGACTCTATCTTTATATCCGTCCAAACCTCTGAATAAGCAAACCATTATACTAACCTCTCTCTCTCTCTCTCTCTCTCTCTCTCTCTCTCTCTCTCTCTCTCTCTCTCTCTCTCTCTCTCTCTCTCTCTCACACCAGAGAATATAGTGAGCTCATGCCACCTGCAGTCTACCACATTATGCTGAATCGGTGTCTTTGAAAGTGTCATTGTAATATTAAAGCTTTTCTTGTCCTACTACACATACAATGTCCTTGCTACCTGATAGAAGTGTCCTGATGAACCAGTTTTCAAACTAATTCCATCCCGTTTATGCGAGTTGTAAAATACCTGTAAAAAAGCTAGCCGCTTGCATTCCCATTCATCTCAATGGCAGTTGCTCGGCTGGTGCACACAGTCAAGTAAATACATGACATGGATCCGGCCATCAATGCTTCATGAGGATTATTTGAGCCAATCACCTAATTTCTAAATGTCATGTGACTGATCATGTTAAGAGCTTCCTTCTGCAGACAAGACAACACATAAGTCTATTTCATCAACTATATCATAAATACTGTTTTGTTGTAAAATAATAATAATAAATACCAATTTATTCAGAATACACTATACGTTTGAGAGGCATTAAATGAGAAACTAACAATAACTATACATTTTTAATAATCATTCTAATTCTATGAGAATTCAACACCACAAACATAACGATAATGACAGAGAAGAACTAAGCTGGCCCGGATGGCATCTCAGCATTATGTTGAAGACTTTTGCAGAGGAATTGACCCTAGCCTGGTGTTGTGTTTTCCAACAATCAGTAGGTACTCACACTGTTCCAAGCCTGTGGAAAAAATCTGTTATCATACCTGTCCCAAAAAAATCATGCCCGATGGATAATAATGATTACAGACCAATAGCGTTAACATCTGTGGTAATGAAATGTCTGGAAAAAATCCTGGTATCCCTGCTTAAAGCTGATACTGATCCGCTGCAGGATCCTCTACAGTTTGCGTACAGCCACCGGAAAGGTACTGATGATGCTGTCAAAAGTATTACGCACCTGATTTTAAAACATCTGGAGGACAGCAAAGCTTATGCACGTCTGCTCTTCGTAGACTTTAGTCCTGCTTTTTATACAGTTTCGACCTCACCTTCTGATCCAGAAAATGAGCCAGTTGAATGTTAACCCTTTCCTGATCAAATGGTATCATTAGTTTTTAACCAACCGTACTCAGACTGTGAGGATTAATAATATCCTATCAGACTAAAAAATAACACACATAGGTGCTCCTCAGGGCTGTGTGAGCTCACCTGTGCTCTTTACACTTTACACTAATGACTGCACAAGTTCACAAATGGGAAATTTCATCTTTAAATTCTCAGATGACACAGCAATCTTGAGCCTACTGTACTAAGGCAGCGATCCATCTTCCTATCACTCTGAGATAAGGATCTTTGAACAGTGGTGTGATGCCAACAAATTGATTTTAAATGTTAAAAAAACGGAAGAGATGGTGTTTGACCCCAGAGGAGTCGGTGCTCACAGCCCTGTTGTCATTCATGATACTCAAATCAAACAGGTGTGTTCTTATAAATACCTTGGTATCTACATTGATAACATGCTCACAGGTTCATGTTGACAAATTATGTTCTAAACTCCAACAAAGAATGTACTTTCTGAGGAGACTCAGACTGTATGGTGTCAACACAAAAAATCATGACTGTGTTTTATCAGGCTGTTCTGGAGAGTCTAATCAGGTATGGGATCCAAGCCTGGTATGGTAATCTCTCTGTAAAATTAAAAAAACAGATTTTTCCAACATTATCAAGACTGCCATGAAAAGTGTGGGGTGGAAAGAACATCCATCGCTCCAAACCCTTCTCACACCCTTCATCCTGAATATGTGCTCCTGCCTTCGGGAAGAAGGTACAGAGTGCCCAAATGTAGATTGAACCGGTTTTAAAACTATTTTGTGCCTGTTTCTATTGGACTTTCGAATGACAAGGACAAAGGCCTATGACTTCTCTGGTTTGGACTGATTACGTAACATTATTTATTGTTTTATATTATAATTTTTATTTATTGGTACTCACTGCTGGTCTTAGGTTTATGCACCGGTATTTGTGTGGTAACAGTGGTCTTTGTAGATGTGCAGTATGACGACCGTTTGCATGGTCTACATGTTGTGCTCTACTGTACAGATTATTTTTGTGAGCTACATCATGTGCTCGATTTATTCTGTGATGGATTTAGAATATTTTATGTGTTATTTTGTATTCTGGAAATGCAGCATACACTGAGCCCAAGACAAATTTCCCTAAGGGGACAATAAAGTATAAACTGAACTAACAATATTATTATATTTTTTTTCCAGCTGATAAATGATCAAATATTGGCAGCCAATCAGAATCCATCTGACTTCAAAGAGCTTAAACATTTAAAGCAGCAGACACCATACATACAAATAACGCTAATATCGTTATAGTTTTCATTCTTGGTGTGAACAGGGCATTACAGTAAAGACAGAGCAATTGTTTGCAAAAAATGGTTAACCCTTATGTCTGAATGCCTATACTATATAGTAGGTGAAAAATAGTATGTGAGCTAAGTATTATGTCAGAATTCATAGTATTCATAAAACAGTAGACGAAAAGTACCTGGATGATCTGACACTTTACTATCCCATAAGGCCACTGGAGAGGTTTTGTGATGGGCAGGTAAGTGACGCAACAAAGCTGGTAGGTCACATGATAAAGACAACATGACAGATGTTGTAGATGTCCAAATTGCTTTCACACACATAACATCTTTTAGCAGTCTTAAAGTAAGTCCCAAACCAAAAGCAGTTCCTACTATGTAATACATGATTTTGGGGGCAGCTAAATGTTTGTAGCTCGATAGATAGTTTTAAAAATATCATAATATTAATACACTTAATAGCACAATCATTTTAAAGAAAACTACCCAACTCTTGAAGTTTGTCACAGCCATAATAAAGTAAGAAAATAAGTCAGCGTAACTAGCATTAGCATTTTTGTGCATGTTTGTGGCTTTAACCTGCAAGTGAACCAACTAGCATGTCGACAGAACTCATGATTGATGTCCTTTCATGACAAACACTGTATCAATTTAGTACCATACAATATCTTTATTGTATTCTGTGCATGTATAGAGTCCATAAACCATTAGTTTACAAATAAACCAAAGAGTTAGACAGTACAAGAAAAGTACAGAACAGTTTTTGTAATATTTATGTCTGATTCCGATTTATTCCAAGTGAAACTTTTAGCCCAGAATCCTCTTTGATCAAGCATTTACACACTTGTTCAGTAAAAAATAATATGTCAGAAGTATTGAGTTTACATGAGTAATGTCATGTTGCTTACCTCAAATACGGTGATTCATCAAATAAGACGTTTTAACAATCATGCCGCATAGATGAGTAAGAGATGAATATACACACAATATGAGTTATATGATAAATATTTCCAAATATATAAACAAAGTTAAGCCAACATGCTTTTTAAGGAAACCACTTGTCATTGACTTAAAATGTTAGCTCCGCACTTATAAACAAAAACACTGATAAACAACAATGTACTGAATATTTGAGTTATAAAAACATTAAAGTGGTATTTGATATACACAAATATATTTATAAAATCGAAAACATTGAAGTTTTGTAAATTGATATGCAAAATGTTCTTTGGTCTGCATCTTGTGGATGTACGTATGTGCCCAGACACAAAGTAATCTAGTTACACCTCCATCATTATTATTTACAAAAGAAACCAGGGACCTCCGAAATACTGCAAATGAAACTGCTAAAAAGTCTTCTAGGCAGCTAAAATAATAATAATAACAACAATAATAAAAACAACCACTGTTAAGTCATTTTCCCCCTTAGGCCTTCAACTGCTTTGAGCAGACTCGGTTTATGGCAGTGCGAGAGTGAGCTAAAGAAGTGTGGCGCCCCCTATTGGACGTGTCACGTGACGCAACAGTACATGGATTTCAAAGACGTTCTGTGGAAATCATCCTCAGTACAGTCATCAGGAATGTTGTCCTGGGACTTGTGAAAAGGGTCGGCCATTAAGGTCCGCCTATAAATTTGTTCCTGGTCCCCATGATATTCAGCGATGCCCCATTTTGTCCAAATAGCAGGGAGAAGTTTCATCCATTACAATACTGATGTTTCATCTTCTCTCAGCACCATCAGCAAGCGAAACTGATCACATAACTGTAGCGAAGCTGAACATGTTTTGGTCTTCTACATTTGAAGTCGAGGATGTTCTCAGTGTGGATGTGACTCAGTTCCATCTGCCAGAATCTCTGTGTATTTTTTTTCTATTTGGTCTTCTGAGAGCCTATCATCACCTTGGACACAAAGTTGACAATGGCGCTGGCGGGCTGCTCTGGGTCGTGTTCGGCAAACAGGTGACACACATTCTCTGTGCTGCTCCCGCTTTTCCTCGCAATAAAGCCAAAGATCCTGTTACGCACGCACACACACACACACACACACACGCACAACAATGAATAAATGTCCAAGGAGCACGTTTACTCAAATAAACAACTAGCACTACTTCAAAACGGAGATTGGGACTCACTTTGCAGCTGTGCAGCCGTCTCGTGTCCATCTGTGAACAGATCAGTAGAGATGTCAGATAATCCCACAAAAATCCAATAAAAAAATAAATGTCGAATTGAATTAAATTAATTCAAATTGCCAAATAAACATACTAAACAATTTATAAAACAGCTTATAAATCATACTAAGTGAAGTTTTTGGAAACGTAGAATATACAGTTTGTACAAAATCATTATGTCTATGGAAAGTCCCCATAAAGCATGGAAGCCTAACGTGTGTGTCTATGTGTTACATACTTCCTGTCCTGAGGATCCAGGGCACAGAATATCACTGTGTTGACAACATAGTGTCTCCTGAAGAACAATCTGGAAACACAAAGTCATTTAAAAACTCAAGACAACATGGTATGTATGTATATACATGTATGGACATTGGTCACCGTGATTTTGCCAGGTAAGATGTTCCAGGATCAACATTTTTGTTCTGAAAATGTAGCAACTTTCAACTGTTTTTAACATTGATAATAATAATAAGAAATGTTTCTTGTGCAGAAAGTCATGTTCAGCTACACTGAAGACTGGAGTAATGATGCTGCAAATTCAGCTTTGACATCACAAGAAAGAGTTATATTTTCAAATTTTAATATTTCACAACATTGCTGTTTTACTGTATTTTTTATCAAATAATTGCAGCCTTGGAGTCTTTCAAAAAAAAAAAAAAGAGTAATAAAAACAACAACAAAAAAACAAATTATACACAAAACAACAGCTGATTATGAAACACGGAACAAAACATTTCACACAGCATTACCTAAATGTAACCAAATGTGCCATTTCATTTGATTTAAATTATGGCGTTACATTATCACTAAAACCCACCTGACCATGAAATATGAATTAAGACACAGAAACACAAAGAGAGCGAGAGAGAGATAGAGAGAGAGAGAGAGAGAGAGAGAGAGGGGGAAGGGAGAGAGAGAGAGAGAGAGAGAGAGAGAGAGAGAGAGAGAGAGAGAGAGAGAGAGAGAGAGAGGGAAGGGAGAGAGAGAGATTTTTTGATTTTTAGAAAAAACTTTAATTAACAAGGCAGTTTCATTGTATCATACAAACAACTTCAAATTAATAACATATCAAAAATGAGTTCAATATTTCCTTCAATAACAGTACAGATGATATTATCATAACACCACTCCAATTTAAAAGACTCTATGTCATTCATTACCTTATAATACTTGAATTCAACACCAACCCTTGCTTTTAAAAAAGCTTTAAAAAGTACAACATCTCGACCATGTCTGTTTTCCATTTCATTTCTCCTTGTGATGTAAATTGCAAGTTTAGCTTGTCCAACAATAAAATTAATTAGCTGCCATTTTTTTCTCTGTTTTTTACAATATCTCGATCCCAAAATAAACACTTTAAATGTGAAGTTTTCCCGAAATCTTAAAAACAAATCCTTCAATAAATCAAAAAGTATTTCCAATCTAGTACATTCTGTAAAACAATGAAAAAACGTTTCTCTGGTACCACAAAAAGAACATTTGTCAACAACATCTGCATTTATAACAGAAACAAAAGCATTAATAGCTATAGCCCCATGCAATATACGCCACTGCAAATCCCCGGTTTGCTTGTTCAATTGTTGGTTTGTATATCACCCTCCAAACTGGATTATCCTCTTCTTGTAACCCAAACTTTTCTCGCCACACAGTGTCTTCTTTCTCATTTAATGCCACTTTATTTAAAATTTTAACAAAACACCTATACAACAATTTTCCTGCAACCAAACCCAGCTCCAAATCATGCAACCCTTTTAAATCTAGCAAAATACCAGACATACCCTTTAAATCTGATGAAATGACAATTTTCGGAAATGGATCTTTCATATTTGGAACCAGGCTTCCATTACCAAAATTTTGCAACATGATTAATTCTTCCTCTGTTAATCTTCCTTTCCATGTTTTTAAAATTACCTCAGTTTGACGGGAATACTTCTGGCCTAGTGCCGTGGCCAATGCAGATACATCACTTAAATCAGGTCCTACAACATCAATTAAATCTTTTAGTTTTACCATACCAGAGCCACAAAGCCTTAGCGTAAGACCTGGAAAACACTCACTTGATAAGGCAAAACGAGCTCCTTTGACCAGCGGCTCCTCGAACAACCAAAATAAAGAATCTGTCTTTCCATTCCTGGTAAAATTAAAATGTCCCCACATTTTAAAAAGTCCACGGTAGAAAGAAGGTAAGTCTTTTAAGTTCAGCTGTTTATGATCCATAAGTATCAGAGTGCTGTCAAGTCCAAGACTATCAGTCTTCTGTAGGATAATCTGGGCAACTTTTCTCCATACCAGATCCTCAGGACCAGTTAATAGTCTCTGGATGAATTGCAAGCGAAAGGTTGCCAGTCTACTTGGAAGGTGTACCATTCCTTGGCCGCCTTCTCCCACAGGCAGAAAAAGTACGCTTTGAGGAGCCCAGTGGAGCCGATCCCAAAAAAAATTAACAAACATTACTTGCAACCTAGAAAGCAACCCAGGAGGAGGGTCCACACATGACAATCTATGCCACAATGATGAGGCAGTCAAATTGTTAATTATTAAAACCCTTTCACTAAAGGATATTTGTGGATGTATCCACTTCCATCTCTTTAGTCTACCCTCTATTTTTTCAACCACCCCAATCCAATTTTTTCCTTGCGTGACAGTATCCACGATAAAAACTCCCAGGTATTTAATCCCTCCTTTTTTCCAAATTAAACCACCAGGTAAAAATGGTGGACTCTTCTCCCATTTCCCAAAAACCAATGCATCACTTTTACTCCAGTTTATTTTGGCAGCAGATATGTTTCCAAAATCTTCAACAATTTTAACCAAAGTATTTATGTCATTCTGTCCATTAACCATAATCATTACATCATCAGCATAAGCTGATATCTGATGCTGCAAGTTGTTGTGAGGTAATACTAAACCTTCTATTTTAGAACGCAACTTATTCAACAATGGTTCGATTGCTAAAGAGTACAGCATTCCAGAAAGTGCACATCCCTGTCTAATGCCTCTATTAACTTTAAAAGGGGCGCTCAAACCACCATTGATTTTTAGCATACTTTCAATATCTCTGTACAGCACTTTAATTACTCCAATAAAACCTGGGCCAAAACCAAAAGCATTAAGAGTTTTCCAAAGGTACTGGTGCTCAACTCTATCAAATGCCTTCTCTAGATCAATGGAGATGAGTCCTATATTGATACCCAAAAGACCAGCAACTTCTATTATGTCTCGAACAAGAAAAATATTATCTAAAATAGACCTAGTAGGCACACAATACGTTTGGTCAGGGTGTATAACCTGCCCCATCACCTCTCTCAATCTATTGGCCAGAGCCTTAGAGAAGACTTTCAAATCAGAGCACAACAAGCTCACTGGTCTCCAGTTCTTAATTTCTTGCAAATCGCCTTTCTTTGGTAGAAGAGTAATCACAGCTCTACTACAACTCAGAGGAAGAGAACCCTCAGCTATGCTCTCATTGAGAACACCCAAGAAATCCTCACCCATCACCTCCCAGAAGGCTTTGTAGAACTCAACTGGCAGACCATCAATACCAGGCGCTTTTCCGCCCTCCATGTTCTGCAATGCATTCCAGAGCTCTTGCTCACACAAAGGCCTCTCAAGCACTGCCTTTGACTTCTCCTGTAGCTTTGGTAAACCCGCATAAAAACTAGCAGACATTTCTTCAGCTTCCTCATATTCACTCCCATTCAGTTCATTATAGAACCTCACAGCCCGCTGTCTTATTTCAGACGGCGCTGTCAGCTCTTGCCCATGTTCTGAGCGTAGTGGGTGAATATGTCGACTCTGGCCATTTTTTCTTTCTAAACTAAAAAAGAATTTAGACGGGGCATCCATTTGCGTAAGATTTTGATAACGTGACCTGACCAAAGCTCCCTTTGCCTTCGTGCCTAGTAGGTCCGCAATACATAACTTTTTGGACTTCATGGCATCAATACCACTCTGCTCTCCAGTGACCTCTATTAATGATTGTAACTCCACAATTTCAGCTTCAAGTTTTTGTTCTATATTTTTAGAGACACTAAAAGTATACTGTTGACATAATCTAATTTCAACTTTCCCATAGTCCCACCACTGGCGTAAGTTTACAAAACACTTTTTTTTTAATTTAAATTCTTTTCAAAAAAAGACAAAAACCTCTTTAAACTTTAAATCATTCAACAGAGAAACATTAAAATGCCAATAGGCACTCTTTGACCTAATATTTGCTATAAAAAATTTACATATAACAACAGCATGATCAGAGAAACCAGATGGACTAATTACACAACTTTTCATAATATTAAAATGGTGTTTAAAGCAGAATAATCTATCTAATCTGGCCAAAGAAATTAAATTCTCTCGAGTATGTGTCCACGTATATTGTTTATCATTTTTATTCAAACGCCTCCATATATCACACAATTTATGAGTCTCAATCAATGTTCGCATAGCGTGGCTTGAGGCTTGATGAGGCTCAGCATGATTTCGATCTAATACATAATTCTCAGTGCAGTTGAAATCACCACCTAAAAACAAATATTCATCTGAGTTACAGCAAGACCCCATTGAGATTATTAAAAAAACAAACTCTCTCAGCGCCATTAGTGGGAGCATACACATTAATAAACACAACATTGAATTTTTCAAATTGTGCCCGTATAGCAATAAGTCTACCAGGAATTTCTTGTTTCACCTCAAAAAAGGCAGGAGTAAAATGCTTGGCAAATAAAACAGCCACCCCTCCTCTTGTAGAACTAATATGAGAGCACACCACCACTCCTTCCCATTCTTTTCTCCAGTCAATTTCATTTAGACCATCACTGTGTGTCTCCTGAATAAACACAACATCTATTTGCTTTTGTTTTATTAATTCAAATAACAGTGCTCTTTTATACGGATCTCGTGCCCCATTCATATTAAGAGTGCTTACCCTCACTACACACATTAAAAAAATAAATGAGAAAAGGACTTGAATTAAGTCAAGCTTCAGTGTGTAGGAGCAAAGTAGACTATATCGTTTCAAACCCATCCTCTGCTTGAAGTTCTGATCTCAACTTTGCAACAAATTTCTTTAATCTGTACATTTCTTGAACAGTAAACTGTTCTTCACCCTCGCCTCGCATTAACATCCCCACAGAGTCAATGAACATTTTACGGTCTGGGAAGAAGTCTGTAACCTGGACATTTTTCATGTTTTTTGTAAAAAAGACCTAACTTTTCCAAAAGAGTAAGCACTACGCCTACTCCTTTTGTCCAAAATATCACTATCAGAATCTTCAGCAGTGCTGCTTTCAACATCCTTATGTACATCAGCTTGTATTTCTGGCAGTTGTTTTGACTTTGTATCCCCTTTTTTCATTTTATTCCTTTTCCTCTTAGCACAGGGCGTCTTAAAAATTGCACCATCACTCACATACTCCTCACTAACCCCATCTTCCATCACCAAATCAACTGTTTAGTCAATAACATTTGATGTTTCCCCATCTACCATTCCCGAACCTCCTATTCCTGCATCACTTGTTCCAGCCTCTGCTGTATCCCTCACAGCTTCGGCTTGTTCGTGCTCGACGACTGCTCTGACATCATCATTCTCCACAACTACTGCGTTCGCCACTAGTGTCCTCAGTCTGTCCCGGACACAAACTTCTAATGTGGCCTTCCCCTCCACATTTAAAACATTTCATCGTCTCAGAGCTTGCAAACACAACATAATCGAAGCCATCAAATCTAAATTTAAATGCCACATTTATTTCCTCAATTTCACTATTTAGTACCATGTAAACTTGCCGTCTGAATGAGAATACATGTTTAAGTAAAGGGGATTTACAGCCAAACGGAACTTTTCTCATTTGTGACACAATTTTTCCATGCCTAGACAATTCTGTGATCAACAACTCATCTTTTATAAACGGGGGGCCATTGGACAAAATTATATTTTTTGCCGGCTGAACTAAAGGCATTACTGGCGTAAACGTCTCTTGTATGACAATTCCGTTTTTGCACCACGCTGTTCACTTTCTCAATGTTATCTAAAAAAATTACTACCGCACTATTCATACGAGACGCTGACATTATGCTGTCGTGACCGACAACATTCCCAACTGCCAAACTACATTCTTCTACTGAACAATTAATTGCAGGTGCAATTTTAATGCCATGCCTGCGTGAAAGCCGATCATAACTGAGGCGTTCAGAGGACGCCATCGCCAACCAGCACTTGCTGGAAGACTGCGCTCCTTAGTTCACCTCAAAACCTGCTACCCTCTAACTTAGTTACACACAATAATATATATTTAAAAAATGTTATTTGGGCCACAAACAACAAAAAAGAGAGAAAAAGAAAGAGAACTCACTCTCACCGTAGAACTCTCACTCACACGCATCCACTCACTCCCGCATGCGCACATACACAGAGAGAGAGAGAGAGAGAACGAGAGAGAGAGAGAGAAAGAGAGAGAGGGAAA
Organism: Siphateles boraxobius; assembly: GCF_051911475.1. Classification (NCBI taxonomy): domain Eukaryota; kingdom Metazoa; phylum Chordata; class Actinopteri; order Cypriniformes; family Leuciscidae; genus Siphateles; species Siphateles boraxobius. Next base: position 16,335,627 of record NW_027509208.1, on the reverse strand, counting down.
GGGAGAGAGAGAGAGAGAGAGAGAGGGAGAGGGAGAGAGACAGGCAGAGAGAGAGAGACAGAGAGGGAGAGAGAGAGAGAGAGAGAGAGAGAGGGAGAGAGAGAGAGAGAGAGAGAGAGAGAGAGAGAGAGAGAGAGAGAGAGAGAGAGAGAGAGAGAGAGAGAGAGAGAGAGAACGAGGGAGAGGGAGAGAGAGACAGACAGAGAGAGAGAGACAGAGAGAGAGAGAGAGGGAGAGAGAGAGGGAGAGAGAGAGAGAGAGAGAGAGAGAGAGAGAGAGAGAGAGAGAGAGAGAGAGAGAGAGAGAGAGAGAGAGAGAGAGAGAGAGAGAGAGAGAGACTCACTTCCTCTGGTTGTCTGTAAGGGTGATTCCCTGTGCAGACACTTTAAAGTGAACAACAGTGGATGTAGTTGGTGGATCCATACTGAAAATCACAGTGGTGGCCTTCTGCACACCCTGAACTCCTGTCAGAGACTCCAGCTCCACACTGCCCAGGAACCACACGTTACACGCTGAACAACACACACCCACATTAGCACATGAAACACATTTCCTATACAGTGATCAAATTCAACATGCACACAAAAATTCAGTTACCTGCTCCCTGTTTAAGTAGCTCTGCTGCAGAGTTTGTAGATGTTTGTGCTTGAGATTCATTTAACTCTTCTAGAGGGTCTAAAAGAAAAAGGGCCCATCCAGTTAGTACAGAATAACTTAAAAAAAATAAAAATAAAAACACATGCAGACATACACTAATAACTTTACTTACCTCTGCCTGGGATGATAAGTTTGCAGGGTAAAGCCAAGGGTGTGATTGAATGCTGACACACCAAAGCTGTGAGACTTCCTGTACATACAGGAAACATTTTTAATTAGTTAAAAATGTTTTACCATAATATTTTTCATACAACAACAATGCACAGTTGTTGCAATTTTGCTTATTTAAAAGGACATGTAAATCCTTTTAGAAGTATTTTATACTACAGTATATTGTGAAATATTATTAGTGTATAAAACACTTTTTTCTATTTGAATACATTTTAAAATGCATTTTATTCCAGTGATGCAAAGCTGAATTTCCAGCATCATTACTCCAGTCTCCAGTGTCACATGATCCTTCAGAAATCATTCTAATATGATGATTTGCTGCTCAAGAAAGACACATTTCTTATTATCATAAATATTGAAATCAGTTGTGCTGTTTAATAATAGAATAGAACAGAATAGGAAGTTCAAAAGAGCAGCGTTTATTTGAAACATAAATCTTTTGTAACAATATAGAAGTCTTTAATGTCACGTTTGATCATTCTGCTTAACAAAGGTATTCATTTCTTTTAAAATGAAAAACCTACTGACGCCAAATGAGTGAAAAGAAAATGGAAACAAATAGCATGACACTCCTGATTATGGCCACCAGAGGGAGATCTTGACCATGCAAATGATAAGGCTTTAAATAGCAGCACTCAAGTCCTCAATTCATGCAGACAATGACATCAACAGATACTTACCAAAATAGGGTTCGTTGGGGCAACCTTTTAACCGCACACCTTTCGGTGTGCACTCGATCAGGAAATGCCGTACAAGCTCATTGGACAGATCACCCACTGTGCAAAGAGACAGGATATCTAAAATTATTTTTAATTATCAAAGCAATTACATGTTGTAGTAGCAATAGGAAATGCACTGAAATGTGTCATACAAACTGAGAAAGTAGCTATGAAATGATCATGGATCTTGTTATAAAGAGCATTTCAGCTACTTGTTTCTAATTTAGAGATCCTTCAGAATGATCTACAGGGAGCAGTAACAACACAAGGACAGATTTTCCTGCATTTTACTCTAATCAGATAGACAGACTTTGAGAAAACAGAGTTTGTTTGTTTGGTACAATAAACTCTTATCTCAAAATGCAATTTCTCATGACACAGAAAACAGTATAATAATACTGTATGAAACCCCCTCTTACAGAGACAACTAGAACTATGATAATCAGATGGAGACGGACAGTGTGTGTGTGTGTGTGTGTGTGTGTGTGTGTGTGTGTGTGTGTGTGTGTGTGTGTGTGTCCCTTCCTTCCTCTGATTGAGAGACACCATGTTTACGGAGGGGCTCTGGATATGAACGCTCCAGCTGTGTTCACACTCATTCAGCTGTTCCTCACACAATAGTGTTGGGATGTCCAGCTCTTCAAGGTCTTAAAGTCTATCAAATATTTTACTGCAGTTCGTTCAAGGAGTTGCCCTGTACATTCAGGCCGTTTAAGCCTGGTATTAAGATGCGTTTTGGTCGATTGGATCACAAGTAGACGAGGGAGACACATTCCTGTTTACACCTGGTGTTTTAATTCGTCTCTTTTGTCCACGTTCAACCACTTGTCCTGATTTCTTCAAGGGGAGGGACTATGGGCGGGTAAATGGTGAGGGAACATTGCTCTTTACATTTTAGACCCGGTTTACACCTGTATTTAGCGTTGTCCACTTCTGATACGATCGACCAAACACATCTCAATAGCAGTTGTAAACAGAGCCTGAGAATCTAAGGGCTGTTCATATTTACCTGTTCTACACAGATAAAGTGTTTAAAGTTAGCATGAAACAGAAGTTGCGATTGGCTTTTCTTCCCTATTGTCACATATATCTGCGTGAAACCGTTTCTCAAACAAGAAAAAATGTAGGGCGGGACTCGATTTAGTAAATAGATTGGATCGTTGGACGGTTGTGGTTTGCTATTGCTGTGATGTCATGTGAGTGACAAGTTCTCCTGCCCCAAAAACACGTCGTCAAAGAGAAGAGATGTCATTGCAGGTGGGAAGGGAAGTTATTTTGTTTTAATATTACGAGGGCACATGCAAAATAATTGTGATGTGCAGGATAAATCAGATATAATAAATACTGCAATATTCCATAAAAAAAAAAAGAGAGAATTGTCAAACCAGGAACCGGGGTCAGATATTTTCCACACCAAGGACTTGTTGAGGTACATAAAATATGGTTTTAAAACTCGTATAGTTTATGGGCAGGTTGTGCGTTTGCTCAGTCAATTGCGCCATCGTTCAGCTTAAGTCGTCATAAAAAGAAATGTGCAGCATTCTCTTACTTTTTTTGCTTTGCTGCAGAACAGAGGGTGGGGGCGTGGCCACCTTCATGGCCAATCCGTAAGCTCCTCTGAACGAGTGACTGTCTCTGATGATGAAGGAGCCCGGCTCTTTATCCTTGAGAATGCCAATAGCTATGAAAAAAACAACAAAAAAAACAAACAAACATGTATTATTCAGTCATCTTAAAAGCAAAGAGGATGTAACGCTTATAAACCAGGGCACTGCAGTGATGGAAGCTACTTTGAGATCCACTTTAAGAGACTTTGAGATTAGTAATCAGATCAATTTACATATAAATCCAATAAACAGAAAACACAAATTCTTTCACAGAAGTTATTGTGATAAGCAGCATTTGACTAAATATTATATTGTTTTAAAAAAATTGTCAGAAATATGTTTGTCAAAAATCAATAATATTTATAATGCTGCAAAAAGTAAATGTGGCGTTTACATCTTTGCAATGTGTCGAATACATTGGTGAACGTTTTACTATTTCATTTTTTAAATAAATGAACCATCTGAACCAATCGATTTACTAGAAGGAATTAAAAAGGAATATGATTGAGATTGCTTAATATGATTGAAAACATCTGTCACACTTTCAGTCTGCTTCAAAAAAGTAGCAAGTAAAAATAAGGCTGTTAGGGACAGAAGTAGATTCAGTGTTCATATCATTCAGCAAACAAACATTGAAAATCATCTTTCTACAAATTTTCAGTGGTCAACTAGACAACATAAGAAGTGATTTATGCTAAGTGTATGCTATATTAAACAGATTGTACTTACACCATCGTTTAAAAGCTTGGGGCTGTTTGGTAATTTTTGGTTTATTCGGCAAGGATGCATTAAATTGATCAAAAGAGACAGTAAAAATGTATATTTCAAATAAATGTTGTTCCTCTGAACTTTCTATGTATCAAAAATCATGGGGAAGAATAATAAGAATTGAAAATAGTAATAAATGTTTCTTGAGCAGCAAATCAGCATATTAGAATGATTTTGAAGGATCATGTGACACTGAAGACTGGAGTAATGATGCTGAAAATTCAGCTTAAAATTACAATATATATTTAAATAGAAAACAGTTTTACTGTATTTTTGATCACATAAATGCAGATGTGGTGAGCATAAGAGACTTCTTTCAAACTTTTGAATGGTAATGCATATGGCTCAGTCTCAATCTTGTTGAACTCATATTTAACAGGACCTCTACCTTCAACTAAGTCCTACCGATGATCTAATATTGTTTACCTTGGTCCCTCGAGATATCCGGCTTGTACCAGAACTTTGATGTATCCTGAACAAACTTCACGTTTTCCGGTTTACTGGCCATGAAATCTGCAAATAAGAATATCACCACGTTATATTTTAAAGCTGAATCTGGCTGTGTGTGTGCGCGCTTGCAGACAGGCACGCCACTCACCTGGACTCGGTGTAGATCTGGTAGGCGAGGTGTTGTGACTGGCATAGGACGTGCTGACAGCACTCCTGCTGAGCGGGAAACTCAACAAGGTCTCCGAGCCCTCCGTCCCACGTCTCTTCAGGGGCAGATGTGGAGGTAGATCCATGTCCAGACCCAGAGCCTCAAGACCCTCCACAGCCTCCAGCAGGCTACTCTCCAGTCCTCCCACATCCAGAGAGGAGGCCAGGCTGCGGGGAGCTCCTCGAGGGGAGCTGTGGGAGTTGGGTGCCGAGAGGATGAGGGGTGGGGAGGGCTGGGGTGTGTAGTGTCTCAAAGGGGTGCTGGATCCACCTTCTAACCAGCAATGAGCTGGAGTGGGGCTGCAAGGAGAAGAGAACACAGAACAGGGTTCTCTTTTACATCTCATTTACAACGACAAACACACCCTAGCATGTGTTTATAAATTGTTAACAGGGTTAGACATTAACAACCCGCCAAATGCGGGTGGATTTCAGCGGTGGCGTGCAACGCAGTCACTTCTACTAGCCACTTTGGCGGGTTGAATTTTAGATCATATGCATTTATCAATTGTTGTCCTTTAAAAGAACATCTGTAATCATAAACTATCTAGTGTTGTCAAAAATACTGATTCTTCGATACATATCGATACTGAAATATCTGAAACTCTTCAGCAGGATACACAATATCAGGTGCGCGTTCCCGCTCTCTAATATCTCTGACAGCGAGTTGACACACAAACCTGTGTCCCTTTACTCACTTTTTTAATTTGCTCCGGATGAATATTGTTTGGTTTTACAGGGCTTGAATCTCGGCGAGGGATTGCACGCGTTTGGCATAATTTTGCTCCTTCCAGCAGATTTTGTGCTAAAGACAATTATATTGGCTATATATAAAACAGTATATTGGGTCTGTGTTTCAGGTCTTAAAGTGACAGTAGCCTAATATACCAGTTACCAAATTATGAGAAAAGTCCATTTTGATCCACTTCAAATGTTGACTATTGTATATGGCGGTGGATGGATATTTTATTCTTTTTATATTGGTACATGGATATTCATTTTGAGATGGTTTAATATTACATTTAACAGCATGAATAGATTTTTAGCGTTCTAAAATAATAACTTTTATTGAGTAATCTAAATGTGAAATGAACATGCACAATTAAATATCCAATACAATCAATAACCAATATTGTACTGATATATAATGCATTCCTATTGGTTGCTGTTGCTTGACGGTCATTACCTCTCTGTGTTGACCAATGGGCTGGGGGTGGAAATAGAGTGCATGGATCCAAACATCCTCTGACAGGAGGTGGGACTTCCTGTGACATCAGAGTGGAAGAGCTCTCCGTCGGATGACATAGATGTGTGCGCAATGCTGTCGACGTATCCTCGTGACTCTAAGAAAACACAAAACGCAAAAGGAATTTCAAGACCTGAACACAAATCTAGGAGCGCACACACACATTGTGTTTACATGTTTTATGGAGACTCTCCGTAGAGATAGTGTTTTTTATACTGTACAAACTGTATATTCTATCCCTTTACACTAACCCTACTCATCACACACAACTTTCTGCATTTAGCAGAAAAGCAGTTTTGGGGACCAAAGAATTTCCCAACAAGGACAAGGATATATCGCCATCTTTCTGTCCCCATAACACAGGGTATACCTGACACACACACACAGGGTATACCAGAGACACACACACGCACGCTCACACTCACTTCTAGAAGATTCCATTCAGTATGAGCAATGTCTTATTGCAAGCCCAGAAAATATTTGAAGATCTGTGCTGTGCAACCTGCTACTAGTTGCCAAATCCAGGTAATAAATCAAGTGGTATTATTGGATTGATCATTTCTATGGGAGCTAGGATTGTGGGTTTGGCAGGAGCCCATACACACGCATTCTTCAGATTGTGCACATAACAAACCACAGGGGAGGGACCCTGGAGGAATTTCTCTCTGTTTGTCTCCTGCTCCCTCCCTCTCCGTCTGGTAACTGGCTGGATATAATCAAATTAATTTTGTGGTAAATCCTATTTGACCTTACCTGTAATTAAATATGAACAAAAATTGACGCTCAACATTAATACCTGTGCATTCATATTTATTTTTTTACCCATTGCTCCCAGAGAAATTACTTGATTCAGCATGTATGTGTTCAAAACTTCAATCATAAACCACAACTATCACAAGTTGTTTTCTTATAACAGCCTATTTATTAAAAATTGAATCGTGTGATCTTGTAGGCATTAGTTAGAAAATGAAGTGTATTTTCACTATGAAAATTTTAGCTATCATGGAATCAATATTTTTTTTTCTTTAAAATATTTTTTACATCAAAATAAAAATACTAAATACAAATTATAATTTATTGTTGCTAAAAAAAATAATTATAATTGTGGATGTGCCAGTAAAATTGGGCTTGCAGAAAAAAATCCTTACTGGAGGGACTTTTAATTTCTAGATCAAGAGAACTCAACAAATCTACAGTTGTTCAACATTTTGACCTTTTTCTAAGACAAGAGGTTTTGATCCACTTCAAATGTTGACCACTTTATTTCAATTTTGCAGACTCATAAAATGATCTTTAAATATGACGTTAAAAAAACAAGTAGTTCACGAGATGGAAATTGTACAATCCTGGGAAAATAAATAAAATAAATAAAATTATGGCAGAGCTCATTGGTCCTTGAGGTAATACTTTATGTAACTCCAACAGAGAAGCAGAGCTGATGTTTTGCAAATTTACCCAAAGGTCCCAAAGTAACAACCCATTCCATAATTACACAAAATGCCGTTAGCTTTTACAGACTTTTATGTTGGATTCCCCATGAATGTTTTCTTTCAACAGACATTTACCAATCAAACATATACCGAAGCATCATGATAGCTTCTTCTTCAGCCATGACCGCACCCCTAACCACATCATATGATAAGTTGTCATGGGGATGCGGTCTTTGAAAATGTAACTAAGAATACATAAACACATAAACAAATACACAAACAACATCTGGAGGCAGAAGAGTTTAAAGCATTCCCCAAAAAAGACATTGTGACCCGCCGCAAAAACCCTTAAACTCATTCCCAAGACGCAGGAATCCCAAAATTGCTTCACAGAGATTCATCTGGTCTGCTTGTCCCTGATGAAAACTGGTCACCAGCACATGTTTTGTTCTGGATGCAGGTGGTCAGCAAGGGATGCTGGTTTTCTGGTGTCCCACCATGGCTTCATAACAAGATTAACCGGCAAGGCTTCCTTTATCAATCAACTTCAGCTGGACTTTAGCTCCATTTCCACCAGCCTCCTATTTAACTTTTCTAATTGAAAAGCATAGCTATACTGGTCCACCTGCAAGATCAGCACAAAACCAGACTGGACTTGCATGAAAAGTATAGAGAATGGATTAAAATGAAGCAGAAAGGCATCCCAACATGACCCTCCTGAAAGCGGACGGCATCAACAGATGTCAGGGTCACATGAGGATTGCACCATCCGGTGGGCCAAGAGGTCAATGATCTGTTGAACTACACCGGTCCTTCAAAGAGAAGAGAAACGAAGATCTGGATGACCCTTCCAGAAAGAAGAAAGAGGCACTGAATTTAAGACATCAGACGCCCCAGTTCTGCATTGAGAAGATAACTTGTATGTATGTGAATGCAGATACTTCTAGCTATTCAAGCTTTCAAAACCCAAGTTCGGAGACCAGCTCAGTACTCCGGGATGAAAGGAGAGGGTACAACATGTCATCACAAAAACAATTCACAAATGACCCCACATGCCTCTTACTCAAAGAAAGTGTCTCATTAAATATTAGATGCAGTATTATTTTATTATATATTTTCTTTAATATTATTACTTTGAATGTAATTATTTAATATCAATGCATTTTTTTTATTTTATCATGTAATTATTTAAGGCAATTTTTAATATTAGATGCTTTGCATTTTTAATATTAGATGCTTTAGCATTTTTTATATTACATATTTTTTATTAAATTATTTAAGGGATGCGTTTCATAGATGCTATAATTGTGTCACCATTTCTGTTTTTCACCATTTTAATCATTTTTAGCGTTTTTTGCAGTTCGATACAAAACATTTTCATTACTTGAAATAACAAACATTAACTAAAATAAAATTTATATATATATATATATATATATATATATATATATATATATATATATATATATATATATATATATATATATATATATATAAACTTATTTTATTTCGGCTAATTGCCAAGGCAACATTTCTCATTTTAATTTAATTTAAGTTGAAGTACTACAATAACTAAAATCAAATAAAGTAAAACTTTAAAAATATTTAAAAAAGAATTATAATTATATTACATGCATTTTAAAATTAATAATATTATATAACATAGTAATTGAATATTAAAAGCAATTCATCATTTAATTTTAAACTTTCTTTTACTTATACATTGAAGTACTAAAATAACTAAAACCAAATAAATTAAAACTTAATAAAAACTATATAGACTTTACAAAAAGACAAAAACACACCACAAAATTACGAAAAGATACAGCAATGATACTAAAATAACACTGAAAAGTACCAATATTCCATGTAATCGCCAAAGGAATGAAAAGAGTATAAGAGAAAAATCAGCATGTCATATCAGCATCTTACAGTCGGGAGTTGGGGATTTGGCTGGCAAATGAAAGAGAAGGGCGATAAAAGTGTGTCTAAGCGTGTTTGTGTGTATGTCTGTTCTTTCAGGATTACATCTCCCGCATGCCAGTGAGACAAAGGATGACTTCAGTTTTACGGACTTAACAAACTTGCCATTCAAAGGAGGAATTCGCGCGCACACACACGCAGTGAGCCAAGTTGAAAAATGTCCAGCTGTTGTGATCAAAGTTGCAAAGCTGAACTAGATAGAGAATGTGTGGAGGGGAAAGAGAGAGAGAGAGAGAGAGAGAGAGAGAGAGAGAGAGAGAGAGAGAGAGAGAGAGAGAGAGAGAGAGAGAGAGAGAGAGAGAGAGAGAGAGAGAGAGAGAGAGAGAGAGAGAGAGAGAGAGAGAGAATCCAACACAGGAGAATTAAATACTTTCCAGGCAAAGGCATTATTTCAGCTCTATGATACATCTTAAACATGTCTGTAATAAGGTTTAGCTCTTATTTGAGCTTTATCTGTGACACCTGGGCTTCCTCCCTTCATGACCACATGCACATGATTTCTTTGCTGTAATAAAGACTCGTCCACTCGACATTCTGCACAACGGCGTCAAACACGCAGACTAAAAAATAACACTTTTTCACTGCATAGGTATTCAGCACATTAAAATAGCTAAGGAGGGTTTCAGTCATTTGTGGTCTTAATATGAACACTGAACACATGCAATCAATCAAACAAACAGCTGGAGGATTGAACTAACAGCCATTCATTTGTGACTCACAATACAGGAACCGAAATAGATCTGATAAGAAAAGTATTCAGAGATCTGCTGAACTAGTTGTGTGAATCCAAAATGTCCCTTTCTAACATAAATCACATTATTTGTCATTAATGATATTAATCTTTTGTTTTCTGACATCATGCATTTATATGAATGTTTATTTTTAAAGATTCACTGTACAAAAAAAGTTGCTGCCTTAAACATCCAAGTTGATTATATAAATATGTAAGTCATTTCAACTTAAATTAAACTGACTTTAAAAAAGAATAATAATCTTGTATAACTTATAAAAAAAAGTTAAAATTGAACTTATTTTGATCAGTTAAAGCAAAGTAAAAAGATTATGTTGTCAATTTATTGATCTCACAACTTTTTTAAATAAAGTTATTATTTCATAATATAAATAAAACAAAGTTTAATGTTATACAATATATTGGTTTTAATATTCAATTATTATTTTAATTTATTAAAGTAGATTGTAATTAAGATGAAGTATTTAATATTATATGCTGTATTATTTGTATATTTCTTTGCTTATGTTTTATAATAAGCTAAAATAAAGGAAAATAATATTTAACATTAGATGTTTTATTTATTCATAATGTAATTATTTAAGGGAAAGTATTTAATATTAATACGTTTATTGTTTTTATAACATTACTGAAAGGAAATTAAAATATTTCTGCTATATACTGCTATATTTAAATACTAATATTAAATATTTTTGTAATTATTTAAGGGAAAGTATTTTCAGATCCTGTCTTTTACATTTTTAATTTAATTATGTAATGGAGGAGTCAAATTGTGGATACTATAACTGGTCACCATTTCTTTTAGTTTCTTCACCATTTTTCACATTTGTAACTTTTGTAACATAAGCACAGTTTACTGATTCTGCTGCGGTTCATGCAGTATGTGAAATGTTTTGCTCCTCCATTCAGTGTTGCTATGTAAGCCTTTGTTTCTATTCTTTGTCAAATTGTGTCATATCCTAGTAAAAGAACAGTAATAAACAAACCATATTGTTTGCTTTGGATAATTTGGTTGTGTGCTTTTCATTCTCAAGCTCTAATTAAATTAATTTCAGTTCAAACTGACCCGATTACATAACACATTCTTTACTCGTCCACATTCATTTGGACAAAGGCCCACACAAAACTGTCTTTTGTCCAGGGACAGAGAGAAGAATAGTGTCCACTGTCTCCACTTCATCAAAGTGCTCACTACTACACACATCCACTCAAGACAAGAGCACCACATCCATCTCTTTATGTTTTAGTATCTCCCCCGGTAGCTTGATAAATCTCCTAGGCCTGATGAGAAAGTGGCCAAGCTTAAATCACCAACCTGAGGTAAATTACCGGACAAGTCAAGTGTAAATGAGCTTTAGAAAAGAGTGAAAGCAAGATGTTTTCCACAAAACACCCCACTGGTAAAGCAGTGCTCGGCTGTTTGTGAGAAAGCACATGAGGAATGCCAAACACTGACAGAACCAACAAAATATAGGGTAGTCCAAGCACAAATATTGGACCTTTAAATGTGTTTGTCTTTATCAGTAAAGTTTTTACAATGCAAATAACCAATTACGGTCCAGTGTCCAAGAGCCAGCTGAATCAGGAAACGTTCACATACAAACAAACTAAAAGTGCACAAACAGTGCGTAGACACAGACACACACACCCACACACACCTTTTTTTGCCATCACAGCAGTTTGCAGTACAAAATCAAGTAGTGTATCATGTAGTGTGAACACATACAAAAAAAAAAAATTTGTATCAGTATTTGTCTCGTTGTCCAGTAAAAATATCTAAACAACCTCATAACAAGATCAATTCAAGTTCATTTGATCATTTTGCTGGTTATTTTTATTATTTTTACCCAGGTGCTGGGTATTGGAAGATTTGTTTAATTTGTTAAGCATACACTTTTGATTGCATTTAATAATATATGATGAAACGAGAAATATTTTCTGCTTGATAAAGATACTTTCTCTGAAAACAATTATTCATGTCATAAATACAATTTCCATAAAAGAGTATATTTACATGTTTTTACTATAAACCGACCCTGATATAGTAATCCAAAAATTATTTTCGTTCTACTAAAGATGTAATAAAAAAATTAGAGAAGAGATGAGAAGAGAAGAGAAAAGCAGATAAAGTATTTTCAAGAGTGAGGGGAATGTTCACACATAGAAGACAATTCAAGTCTGCCAGAGATGGATACAGCAAATGGCTGATGTATTAGCATACAAACACACAGGCAAATGCTTAAGCACACACACACACACACACACACACACACACACACACACACACACACACACACACACACACACACACACACACACACACACACACACACACACACACACACACACACACAGTTGGGTCAAAATGACAAAATCTTTTCCTGCATACCTAGAGAAGCAGTCATGCTGAAGTGTTCCTCATAAGAGACTCATCCACAGAAGATTAGCTGGACTTGCCGGTCACTGCTGTGTCCTGACGCGCTTGCACGCTTACTTTGTTTCCCAGTGTCACTCTTTCATGGCCCCAGTCTGTACCGTTGCCTGCTTTGTCATTTATTCCACTTCACATTCTCTCTCTCTCTCTCTCTCTCTCTCTCACTCTCTCTCTCTCTCTCTCTCTCTCTCTCTCTCTCGTGCTGTCTGCTTCCCGGCACAAACACTGACCATGGGCAGCACGTCACACAGTTGCTGTTCTGTCCAACTTTGTCCCCTTCCTCTTTCTCTTTCTCTCTACTCATTTGTGTCTAGCCTGAATGAAGTCATTGAGATTTTGGAATTCTGTTAAACCCCAGATGGAAAACTACTTCACGTCATTCTTCCTGCAGGACTGGTTGACTGACTCCAGCCTTGAGGAGGGAGAGAAGGAAGGGGGAGGGCTGAAGGAAAGGAAGAGGGAGGGAGGGAGGGAGGGAGGGAGGGAGGGAGGGAGGACGACTGCCCCCAACTGGCATGAGGCAGAAAGGCAGTGAAAGACCCCCATGGCTTCATTAGCATATGAGTTCATGAGTGCTCTCCTGCCTTTGATAGGCCATTCAAGCATTGTTCTTCGCAGACTCTCACAGTCTGTTTCACCTAACCAAACGGCAGCGCTGGCTGGGGTCAGGGGTGAGGACGTCCTTTTATGGACTGCCTTATGTTCTACAGCGTACAACATCTGGTTCTATGCAAAACAGTCATTTTCCTCATCTGTATTTTGGGCTTGTTTTGGAGTAAAAACATGCAAGCATCCTTAACTTGACATGACAAAGACTACGTATTATGACTTTGTTCCTTTGGCAGAAAATTTCACTTATTTAAATATCGATCTAACTTAATTGAATGAGGTTTTATGATCAAATTAAACTGAACAAAAGCTATCGGGATCAAAATAAACTTACAAAAAACCATTTGAGACTAGAAGAAAGTCTGTACTTCAAAAAAATAAATCTAAATTACAAGAACAATGTTTAGGATTTTGAAATGTGATGATTAATTAATCGAACACATACTTTAGATTCTTCGCTTTTTATAAGTCACTCAAATTATATAATAACAATTTGTAATTATTTTTTAAATGCAATTAGAGAAATGCAAAACAGGAGGCAAAAATATTCTATCATTATCGATCCAAGACACATTCTCAAGTACCAGGTTTCTCTGGTGAATTTATTTTGTTTATAGATGTTTACATATTTTTTACACCACTGTTCAAAGGTTTGGTTCAGTACGAATTATTCAGCAAGGATGCATTCAATTGATCAAAATTCACTGTGAAGATGTTTATATTATTGCAAAAGATTTCTATTTTAAATAAATGCATTTTTTAAAATAAACTTTCTATTCATCAAATTTCTATTTTTTCTTTCTATTCCTTTGAAAAACAAAAGGAATCCTGTTTTGGGGTATTTGCAATGCAGCCTTGGTGAACATAAGAGATTTCTTTCAAATACACTTAAAAAAATTGAACAGTAGTGTATATAAAAATAAATAAATAACATTTTCAAACAACTCACAAGAAAACACTAAGGGGGAAAAATGCTCTTAAATCATAGACAAAATTCCCAGCTAAATTTAACTTTATATCTAAATTCAATTGCTAAGGAACAAATTCCTATTTAGATTGTTGTTATGAAAAAATACTTTTCCTGTCTCCCCTTTATCAGACCGTACTTAATGTGACCTCATCCGCTGTAGCACATAAATACATTTAAAGGGACAATGCTTTTAACTTCCTTCCCCCTCAAAAGTCTGTGTAAATATTTGCATTTGTCTGTCAGTGAGAGTTTGGATGTGAGAGCTTCTATTTTCTCCTGTTTATTTAGACACTAAAACATAGATGGATTGAAGTTACATAACCTTCAAATCTTCCCACATCAGGAAATTAAAATATACAACGTCCTCTGGGCCAACTTGTTGATGACCGGATGTGTTAAACATAGAGATAATGAAATCAATTTGTTTCATTATATAGTTTTTTTGTTTTTATTATTTTCATTTAAAATACTAAGGAATCTTGTAATGACCAAACTTGGACTGTTAGACAGGTACTCTGACTTAAAGATTAAATATTATGGAATTGTAAAAACATTTAAAGCTGTGACTTCAGTTTGTTGCTGAGAATTTATGTCTATCTATCACTGTTATTTATACAGTAAAAGTAAAATGTATAGTATAAAAAGGGGCAACAAAAATCCACAAATAAAATACAGTCTTTTATAGTCTATAGATCTGTGAGGCATGTTGTAATATAATGTGACATAATGCGGTCTCCATAGCTCTTGCAATCTATCTTTATTCCCATCTTTTCCTTTGCCTCCTTATTAAGATTTAATCAGGCAATAGTATTTCCCTCATTAATAGTTACTTGACCGACTGATGGAATTATTTTTTTATGAGTGATATTTGAATCTTTGTCTGGGTTTTTTGTGAAAGTGATGATGTTTTAGACTATACTTAATATTTATCTTTGTTTTTTTTTTCTTTTCTTTACCAAGTCTAACAAATATGGAGTTGACTGGTAAAAAAAAAAGAAAAGTAAAAAAAAGAGAGCTTCCTTTTCTTTTCACGTTTATGCAAACTGAGTTCACATTTCGCCATCAGATGCTTGGCTCAAGTATGTGTCATGAATTATTTTTGTGTTAATTAGTTGCTCGACAAAGGGAGACAGAACAACAACAACAAGCTACTGGAGATCGCAAGAACAATAGACGATAAACACAGTATTGTGTGAGGGGGTTAAGAGATAGCTGTAACATTTTTATCACTAACTTCTGGAGATACATAATGCAAACAATAGACAAATGAAATTTTCTAGTGCACGTGTAGAGCGTCTGTGTTTGTGCACAATATGAAATGGAATGTACTTTAAAAGGCTATGTGTTTAAAAGGCTGGATGTATGCATACTGTAAGCGTTCGCGTCAAAACTGAAGTATAATTTGGGGTTAATTCTAAGCACCCACTTCCAGGTTCCCAAAGCACTGAATGGCCAGGTTTACAGGAAGTATGCATCCTGACCCAATGGCCACATCCTGTTGCAGAGTTATTTTGAACAGCACAGATTTTGTGAAAACAGCAAGACAAACTTTGCTACTGGGGACCATTTGTAAAGGTCAAATTTGTGCAAAATGCAGTTAAATTCTATCCTTGAATGGATTGACCAAAGACATACACAAAATGATATCCACACACATTTTCATCTTCTCATGTGGATGCAGACATAATTTTGCTAAAGTAAAAGGAAGTAGCATAAGGATGTAGCCACTATGGTAGTTGATTACCTTGCCATATTGGAGAGCTCATGTAGTGTCTACTGGTTTGAGAGCCAGGTCTTGAAGGTATGAAGTCATGTGCACTCTTCACTGTGAGGAGAAAGTGACATTAAGCACATTAAGTAGTGTTGTGCCACAGGGTTCTATCCTTGGACCAATTTTATTTTCATTGTATACATGTCCATTAGGCTAAAATGTTCATAAATACAACATTTTGTATCATTTATATGTTGATGATACAAAACTATATATTTCACTCAATCCAAGTGGGTCTCAATTTTGTTCACAAGTACATTGCTTTGGTGAGGAGAAAGCCTGGTTGCCAGTCATTTTCTCCATCGTTACCCTAGTAAGACAGAGTGTGTTGTTTTTGGATCTCTTTCAGCCACCAAGGAGACCAAGAAGGCTAGCCTTTATTTTATCAAGCGTTTCAGATCGTGTTAAGAACCTGTTATTCTAGACTCTTGCATTAGTACTTCATAAGCAGGTTACAAGTGTTGTTAAGGCTGACTTCTACCGACTAATCTCCGAATTGAAATCGATTCGTACTACTACAGACACGGATAACGTAATTCATGCATTTGTCTCATCACATATTGTTTAATTTGCTATATACAGGAATTCATCAGTACCAATTATTAACCCATCCTGACCTTTTGGTTTTTCAACAAAATGATAGAAGATGGAGATCATCTAACTAGATGGTGCTCCTTGTCCATAAACTAAATTAAAATCAAAAGGGTGACATGGCTTTTTCTGCTATTGCTCCCTAATTGTGGAATTCTGAGAATACTGTTAAATTAACATTGTGGTAAAGGTATTACTTTAATACTGCGCTATATTTTTTCATAAGTGACCACAAAAGGGTGCTCTGATATCTTAAAAAAGATTACATCAGCAGAGGGTAATAAGACTGTGAAAGGCTTCACATGCCACACAATTTCAAACTCGCATACCAAACATTAAACACTGTGTCAGACTTACAATATGGAGTGGGGGGTGTCACAGGAAATGCCGGTGTGGGTGGAACTTGATTAAGACCCACCCACAGTGGGTTGTCAACCTCTGGAGGGTGGTCACCAAAGTCAACAGTGTCAGTGTGATATAGACCTCTCTGGAACAGACAAAAACAGACAAGGCATTGTTGTAGGAATGTTCCAGGTTCAATACAAGTTTAACTTGTATTTTAGTGGGCAGAAGTTTGTACAGGGTTAGTGAGCGATTCAATTGGACTAGTTTTGAGGCTATACACTTATGAAGTAATTGTGCAGGTATAAATCTGTGTATATTTATACCGGAGATGGTGTGTCAAAGGCAAATCTCTGGATGTTCTGGATTTGATCACCACCCGCACTCCGCAACACCGAGTATTCAGAGACATCACTGAGCTGTTTCTGTCTCCAGCCTAGACAGACACAGAGAGAGAGAGAGAGAGAGAGAGAGAGAGAGAGAGAGAGAGAGAGAGAGAGAGAGAGAGAGAGAGAGAGAGAGAGAGAGAGAGAGAGAGAGAGAGAGAGAGAGAGAGAGAGAGAGAGAGAGAGAGAGAGAGAGAGAGAGAGAGAGAGAGAGAGAGAGAGAGAGAGAGAGAGAGAGAGAGAGAGAGAGAGAGAGAGAGAGAGAGAGAGAGAGAGAGAGAGAGAGAGAGAGAGAGAGAGAGAGAAAGAAAGAGTTATTTAGCAGGCATTCACAACTGATTTTCACTGAATGGCAAATCACATTTGACTGTGACCAGTCATTCAGAAATCTCACTCTTATTCATACTTTTCGAACAACAACATTTAACAAAGTTAAAGCGTTTCATAGAGAATGACCTGAAATAGAATGTTCTTATACAATGCTTGTTTTGATAAGATCCATGAGAACCCATTTACGTCAGGTGTGTAAGAAAATACATTCCACAGTAAATAGATAAATAAACATTAAATACAGATACATGAAATTTAATAAAAACAAATAAATAAATACAATTTTACGACACCAGTGAAAATGCTTTCGTTTTGCATATTTTTTTAAACAATTTCCATCATAAATTGTATTATTGCATAACAGTATGACCAAAAAGTTTTTCGTAATGTCTTTTTTAGTTTCTGTATTTTGCTTTAGTAGCAGCACCAAATGAAAAAGATGCATGAAAAAGAAAACTAATGAATCATCTTCACTAGAATTGTTTGAAATTCTGAGTGAATCTTGAGCTTCAGTGGAAGCAAAAAAATCAGACTGTCTGTACTAAGACTCATATTATCAATAACACGAATTTGCTTATTTGATAAGTGACAATCCAGAGTCTTAAAAATTCCTATTCATTTTACATAACATTTCTTGGTTATCTAATCTTTTCTTTGATAATCTTCTTAATCCTAAACTTTGATTATTTTCAGGTTAAAAAAAACTACTTTGTATCCCAGTTTTTCATAATGACTATAAAACATGGTAATAATTGATTACAAATGGCCAACAGTACAGGCACTGTTAACTATCACTTTAAAAATCCTCAAGACTCAGCCATGGGGAAAGACAACATATTTTGTGTGTCAGGAGACGGTCACTTCAAAAGCATTCCTCAGCCCTTACACATGTGTATTCAAACACACACACATACACACGCACCCCACAGGGCATATATCTAGTGACATACTATAGGAATAATAACACTCTGCATAGATTTCAGTACAACAGGGTGAAATCACCACTCAACTAAAGGACTCAATTCCAGGTGCCAGAGCTGCTCTGACATGGGCTGAACCTGCTGAAAGGATCTTAGGATCTTATTAAAGAATAGACAGGGAACACATGCAAGGCAGAAGACACACTTCAAAAGCAACAAGAGTATTGAGTTCATGGGGGGACTGCATCAGAGATGATGTGTTTGGTAAAGAGCAGCAGTCAATATAACATTATTAGGAAGTCACCAAAAAGTTGTCAACGGCAGTGTTAATACACCACTAGAAATATGATTATGTTACATTTTAAACAAAAAGCCAGCTCAGAGGTCATTTGCACGATGCAAACACTCCATACTAGACCTGGATGTTTTTACATTCAAACACAGTCACACTTACACACACGCGCACACATACTCACTGAAATGAAAGGCAGGACTTTATTTTCTTTAGAAAACCTGTCAGGAGCTGCACATAGAGAACCATTGTATGTTACTTGTGTGCATTTATTAACATAATTTAGGCCCCTGCCAATAGAAACCTCAATGGAAACATCAGCTAAGTCACTAGACTGCAGGCTCAGAAATGAACCAGTGAACAAGACAAAAATGCCACTGAAAGCTACAAAAATGCATATAATTGAAATATGATGGTAACATATATGCTTATATACATACACACTACCATTAAAAAGTTTGGGGTCGGTAACATTTTTATATATTTTTGAAAGAATTTGAAAGTGAGTTTATTATGCTCACCAAGGCTGATTTGATTAAAATTACAATGAAAACAGTAATATTGTATAATAATATTACAAATTAAAATTTTCATCATCATTACTCCAGTCTTCACGATCCTTCAGAAATCATTATAATTTGCTGATTTGCTGAGCAAAAAACATTTCTTATTATTATCAATGTTGAAAACAGATGCTGCTTAACATTTCTTTCAGGATTCTTTTTCATGCTGTTATTTTTAATGTTCAAAATAACAGCATATTTTAGATAAACAAATCTTTGTAACATTTTAAATGTGCTTACTGTTACTTTTGATCAATTTAATGACAAATACCTTACTGATCCCCTTCTTTTGAACTGTAGTGTAAACATAATAAACACCATATTGTTGGATGCACTATGATATCTTTTTATAGTTACTTTTATATTTTATATTGAATTGATTTTACAAACATAATGAAATGCTGAGCAATTAATTAAATTAAAATTATTTGATATAAACTGACAGCATGCTATGGGTTTTAGGTTTAGAAAAAAAAAGAAGAAGAAGAATATATATATATATATATATATATATATATATATATATATAAATATAATGAACACTGTGTCTACACCGGATGTCGAAAGTGAATGTTGGTGGATTGCTGGTCAGTTGAAATTAGTAAATGGATTTAGAATTGGTGAATGTATTAGGATTTGTTCTTGCCTGATTGGTGGGATTTGGCCCTTCCACCTGATTGTGTCTTTCCATTGGTGTGAAGGGAGGCTGAGCGGGTCATGTGACTCCTTGCCTGTGTGGGGATTGGCTCAAAGTCAGGATCAAGGTCCAGGATCAGCTGATTGAGCTGTTCGATTGATTGATCTATATCCAAAGCTAGTGTTGCAAACTCATCGTCCTTCTCTGGCTCTGACTGCGCCTCTGGAAAGCCGTTGTCTGGTAGTGAAGGTTTGCTTACACCTCTTTGGAGCTCCATCTCCTCCTTGTGTTCCAGTCTGTCTGATGGAGTGTGGGTGTAAGAGGTGGACTGCGACACCGACTGCTGCTGTGTCACCCATATATGTGTCTGATTTCCAGCAGGTACTGATGAGTGTATAAGTGTGTTTGAGGAACTCACATTATCTCTAAATATGGCAGGAGGAGCACCAGTTTGACAGTCATCTGATTGGATAGAGTTCTGACATTCACCTGAAGACAAACCAGACAGTTCCATTGAAGATAGTGTGTCTTTAGAGTCAGCAGCAGCAATGGCGTCATTAGGGGTGGTGATGTCGTCGTCATCATCTATAATGTCCGTCTCCCGTTCTGTGAACATAGCTTTACTGTTTAAATGACTGGAATGATCAAATGCAGCTTGACTGGCTATAGGGTCATGTCTCGGGATGCCTAGAGAAGGTTGTTCCTCCTCCATTCTAAGCCCAGGATTACCTCTGTGGAGCCGAGTATGCTCCTCAGAGCTGTAGCTGATCGTGAGCCCAGAGGCTTGTCCTCCAGTCCACTGGGAGGAGCTGGAGAGTCCAGAGTCACTGCTCAGAGAATGGTCGCCTTCATTTGGCTTGGCTGTGAAAGAAAGAACGAAAAGGATCAGTACAATAGAGTGGTGCAGGAATGACATCAATTTGTAGGCCATCCCGGAAGTTAGCATCATACTGGTTCCCACAACAAAAACCCAATAGGGGTCCTTTATTACAAAAAATAAGTTTATGATGCTTACACATTTTTGTCCATCAAAATCATTTTCACAAATTAACATAGCTTTTTTGAATTTATGTCTAAATACAATAGCCAGGAGTAAAAAGCTAAATGTAGGCTCTAAACTAACTACATCATGGTCAACATTACCATTACCAAAGCCTGTATACGGAAAGCCTGTTCACTCCCTATTAAGCCCTATTGTACCGAATTTTGGTTGTAGTTCCACCAGAGTTCCACTGGGGGGCGATCGCCCTGAGTGCAAAATGCATGGGAGTCTATGGAGCTAGACGGCTAAATTTGTCTCTTTCACCCTATTGCCATTGAGAAATCTCAGATTTGATTGTAGATTTTGCAAGTTCAACATGGGTTATAGGTCGAAAGTTGAATGAACGAGTACTTATGTCCTTTCGATTTCTTACAGGTTGAGTTGTTGTTGCCCATTACACGCTAGCATTCTGCTAATGAACGCTGATTGGTTAGTGAAGGACTGATTACGACCAGAGATACCGCTTGATGGCATCCTGGCATCAGAAGCAGGACCAGAATGTGTGTGTGTATTTTCGGCATGGTCTTTTAAAACAACAAAACAAAAACTCTTCTAGCGCGTGTATTTACCTGTGTCAGCAGTGTTGTCGATGAAAAGAAAGTGCAGAGCGCGAAAGCACCAAAGTGACTGAAGGATTGCCGTAAAGCAGTATCTCTGGTGGAACGATGTGTATGACGTCACTGACATTTTAAAAGACTTTTTAAAGCAAATGAGTGACTCTAAAAAATCTAACACCCAGCAATGAGTAATTTCTTTGCATCTCCTTTCGAATACAACATTCAAATTACTAGACAAAAAAATTATATCCTGAGAAAAGTGGATTTTTAGGGGTATAGCTCCATTGACCTCCATTCATTCTGCACTCGTCTTGTGAGCGCCCTCATATGGAACCAGAGTGGAACTGCAACCAGTTCAGAAGCCGGAAGTTTACTGAGTGAACGTTCCCCCCATATTAGACATTCTCTGCCATTACTAAGCTTCTGACAACTCTTTCAGTTTTTATCTAAAGGAATAAAAGTCCAAGTTAAATCTGTTCATCATATAAAGTGATCGTGTCTCTTCAGAAAATTTGGACTAAACCACTTAATTCATATGGATTTTACGAACTCTTCATAAACTATTTAAAGTGCTAAAGTTGTAATTTTGTAGCTGTCAATGGAGGGACATAAATTGTTCAGATTTTATAAAAAATATTTTCATTTGTGTTCCGAAGATGAGCGAAAGTCTTATGGGTTTAGAACGACATACATGAGGGTGAGTAAGTGATGACAGGATTTACATTTTGGGGTGAACTAAACCTTTAAGTAATTTGTGCATCTATGTGCATCACTCTCTGGCCTATATGACTTCATACTGACACCTGTTGGTGTGGATGATTTCCATTACACGAGAGTAGATGTTAAAACTTCATGCCGATTTGTACTCGGCTTTCGCCAAGATAAGCGCCAACTAAGACGTAGCTTTACAGTAACCTATGCTTCTCCATCCATTTACGCTTCTTTCCATCTGGTGACGTGAATCTCCTTCTGTCTGGTGTTAATAACTGCAGTGTATTTGCGCGTCAGCACACACAACGGCTGCAACCACAGTGCGGTCCCCCCATAACAACCCTCTGGATTGAACGGAGTAGGGAACATCTCTAGGGTCTTCAAAAGGCACCTTCCGTCCTCAGTGTTTCGTCAACTAGCCCACGACACCTCAAGAGGGCTCGACAGTGACTCTGGCGTCCCAGAGTCACCCCCCTCCGTCCCCCACTCAACTCAGCCCAGCTTACTGACCTCTACTTCCCTCTTGCTGCTGAGACCTAACCACAATCTAACAATCTCTCCGCAACCCAACCATACGCGCCAACCCGTTTGACTAAGGCTGTCGAGCCCCACTGGTGCGTTAATATGCAGTTTCAGTGGCAACAGTTCCGTATGGCATACCACCTACCGCAAAACACAATATCTGCCCAACCACCCGTCATTCACGCAATATACACAGGAACGTAATGACTGTAAATACTATACAACTTATACAAATAAACCAACAGACTCTTCAAGTTTTCAAGAATCCTACGAAACCGTAGCATGGCGGCCTGTACACAGCCAGTTAGAATCTTTCCGTCAACCACAGCCAGTTGCTGCTCCTTTCTGCTGCTTCAGATAAGTTATTTACTGTGCGACGCAACTCTTGGCCACTGAATCCGACGTCTCTGAGGAACCGGGTTGTAGAGTGTGCCACAAAACCTCGACAACCCACTTCCACTGGGTAAACTTGGACTCTCCATTCTCGCTGTTCTGCTTCAGTGGCCAGATGAGCATCCCGCAGTTTCGCGAGAATTGGTGTTAGCACCTTTTCTTGGTGGTTGCTCGCCTGGGTGGAGGAATATTGTCTTCTGCGTGTAATGTTTTGCTAGAACAGGCGGCAACTTATTGGTCATACTACGCTTGCCTTCCAATGCTAAAGCCAAACATCGCAATACTTGGTCATGGCGTCAAGTAAACCAACCTTGGCTAAGAGCCACCTTACATCCTGTCAAAATGTGCCTTAATGTGGCAGGTGATGAACACAAAGAACAAGAGGGATCCTCTCCTACCCAGAGGTTTAGGTTATGTGGTGATGGGAGAACATCATACGTTGACCTAATAAGGAAACTGAACCTACTCTCTTCCATTGACCAAAGGTCTTGCCAGCCCCCATGATGTAACATCATGCAAAAGATTTCAGCAACAGATGCGGTTGTATAGATTTTCCCAGTTGGCATCGATGATCTATGATATGTGAATGCATTTCATTTTAAACATGTTTATCAGAAGTACTTATCTTCACCCACTCCTCCTCCATTTAGCCCTGTGTGTCATAGTCTGGGATACAGTGGTGATGTTAACACGTCTCTTGCGAGTGTCAGACACCTTAGTCATCACGCAAATACACAGACCTAGATGTCTTTGTGTGGCCGTTGTGTGTGTTCTAGCAAAGACACATCAGTCAGCCAGCGGCAGCTGAACACAGATCGCGGCAGATAGCTTCATGTGTCATGACACACTCACACACACTCGCATTGATCATGACTGATAACACATATACGTTCAACGTGAAGCCAGCAGGCAGCATCACACATGCAGGTTGTACAAATGCACGTAAACACCAACATTTAGCATCACGCCACACTCTATGATCAATTTTTACAGTTGAGAGCTGCAGGAATTAAGTATTTTTATAGGCCAAAACCAGGAAACGAGTTTATATTGTAGCACTACCGGTTGCATCGTCCTGAACTTAATGAGTTTTTGGTTAAATGCCTGAAACAATGTCTGTGGTGAACACAAGCTCAAGACATTTTCATGTTTTATTCTACGACATAAAGCTTTAACAAATCACAAGGGGGTGTTATGAAATATTTTTAGTTGTCTTGAAAAAGGCGATTGCTTACAAGTGGCTAAATAGGACTGAAGAGGTGTTCGGAGAATTTAAACGTCATCATAACAAAGAGATGTGTAAATTTACTTACTCACTGGTCCGCTTTCACAGCCTTATAGTGTTTATAATCACACTCTTGCAAACGATTCTAGCTCAAACTTTCATGGTAAAAGTTTTTTTTTTTTAAATAAAGACTGAAAGAGTTTAGGTTATAGCCTAAGTTTAGCTTTTTACTTCTGCTGACTGTATGTGGGCTTCAAAATTCATAAAAAGATTAATTTGTGAAGATTACATGAACAAAACATTTAAGATTCATAAACTTTTGTTGGTCACAGAACTTATTTTCTGCAATCATATTAAAATCCTAAAATATAAGTTTGTCATTTGTTATAATGCACTGAATGTTGTGTACATATGTTTTACATATGTTTTCTGCAATTATACAATTGCAGAAACTACCTCTTAACCAACCTTTTAACCTAAACATACCAAACCTGTCCTGTTCTATACCTGTACCCCACCTCAACAGCAGCAAAAGTGTTTTGCAATACAACATGAACACATTAAGTACACTGTACAAGTATATAGTAGTTAAAGACGCCTAGACTGATCAGAAAATGGCAAAACTGGTCAGTATGTCAACTGATGAAAAACAGACTCTTTTTAACTAAACCAGTAAAGCTTCTCTAGTCTCAAGAGGCTGAAATCCAAATACCAGGCATGCATGATAAAACACCACAGCTGGCAACTCTCTCCTACACACACACACACACACACACACACACGCACACAACAACTGTGATTCAAGAGTCACCATACTATCATACATAATCATTATCTAAAATAAATATATAATAGACCACTTGATCAAAACTAACTAGCTCAAAGCCTCAAACGGACCAATGCATTAACGACATACTTGACTTTGAATCTGTCAAAAAGTCCTTTCTTGGTCATATTTCTTAATATTCTGCCCATGTTTCATCAAAACTACATCAAATGCAAAACGGGGAACTCTCAAAAGTACAACTGCATTAATTTATCACAAGAGCTTTCAACAGCTCACAAAACAAATCACCCGTTTTCCTGTTGAAAGCGTATCCCACCACCTCGCACCGCTTCAAAAACGCACGGCGCGGGACAAACTTAATGCTTTCCAGAAACATCCTCTCGAATTAGACCCCAAAGGTATCTGAGAGGACAACAGATGACTTTGACCATAGAAACTATTACAAAGAGCAAGAGAAAGAGACATCTGACAGAGTCAAAGTGAAAAGAGAGATTATACAATACACACAAAAAATAAAAAATAAAAAAAATATTCCTTGAATAAATAAAGAAAGGGGGGAAAGGCAAGCAGTCCTGACCGTGTTTATCCTGCAGGCGACTGTTCCCATTTTTTCCTGCATGCTTCTTTTTCTGTCCTTCTCTGCTCATGCAGTTTTAAACAGACAGGCAGCTTGCATTCTTTCCCATAAGGTGATAACAGCTCCCCTGGGTCTCCTTTTCTTTCCCCTTCTACTTTTTATTTCTCTCAGTCAATCTTTTTCCTCCCTTTCCCCTGTTTTCCCTCCTCCCTTTCCTCTTACAGTGCTGCTCGCTCTCCCCGTCTCTCTCTCTTTCTCTCTCTCTCCACCTCCAAACACAGGTAACCCCTTTCAGGTGCCCCTCATGGGTGTACGGGAAAATCCTGGCTTGGGAAGCATTATTCCGCTTGAACCAGCCAATGCTCCTCGGAATACAGCTGCACACACACACATATGCTTGTTGTAGAGCGCGCATGGACCTCCGAGGACCTTGAGCCCTCCAAATTTGGAGTGGGGAATGTAAACACAAGGGCGGAGTTATGTGTGGGTGGAGAGACGGAGCGCAAAGAGAGACAGAGCGACAGAGAGAGAGATAAGTGCGCTATTGACGTACTAAAGAACAAGAGCGCCAGGTAAAAAGAAACACAAAATGATGAAAGAAAGATTGAAAGAAAGCAAAAGAAAGATAACAGGAGAGATAAAAAAACAGTATGAAACTTACCGACTAGCAGTAACATTCCTTCAGACTGTTTGTCGCTGCGACTGGCAATAATTACAGACATACAAGTGTGTGTTTGTGAATGTGCGTAATTCTATATTTGAGCTTATCTGTTGTAAATTGTAAAGGCTGTTAGTGCTCCAACCATGAGACATCTCTAAATTACACGACTGCTTGGGACGGAATCACACAACCAGATGTGCATCAAGACTCAGTCCCATATGACACACACATGCACACACACATTAAGCTGATGGGATTGATTTTTTTACAGTTGTGAAAAGAAACTGCCCGCCTTTAAACATCCGGCCCTGGAATTTCCGATTCTTGTGCAAAGGGCCACCATAACAAGTGTGACTTTATAAATCTCTGATCACTGAACTTTAACTGGACAAGGAGAACAAAGTTCATTTTCATAAAGTTAAACACTCACTATGTTCCGCTCCCTGAAGCGGAATTACTTCTGCAAAATTCTATATTATGTGTACGGGAAGATGGGGTAAGCAACCCCAAATTTTATTATGTTACTCTATACAATACTCATAAATAGTTTTAAGTTCACAAGATTATATATATATATATATATATATATATATATATATATATATATATATATATATATATATATATTTAAAGAAAAGCAAGGATGCATTAAATTGAGCAAAAAGTGACAGTAATGTCAGATACTGTTTTAAATAAATGCTGTTTAACTGTGCTATTCTGAAAAAAAAACATATTTTTTTCACAAAGATATTAAGTAGCACGACTGTTCAACGTTGATAATATCATTAGAATGATTTCTGAAGGATCATGTTAATGATGCATCACAGGAAAATAATACATTTTAAAATATATTAAACTGTAAAAGAGTTATTTTAAATTGTAATGATATGTTACACAATTATGAACTGTTTTGTGTCTTTAAAAAACATTAAAACCTCTTAGAGTGCCCTAACCTTACAATAGTTCACCATATAGTTCTCATTATCACCATTATATGGTGTTTACATCTTTAATATTTATTTTTGAGGTAGGTAAATTTGTTTAGACATTGTTGGCTTGTAAAGAAAACGAATAAACTGAAATAAAAGCTTTTTTTTTCTTTTAAAGTAACAAACTACTCCCAAAATAACAAAAACTTTGTTCTAATGCCACAAAATAAACTTGTCAATAAAATCATTATCCATCAAAAACATTATCTCTTCCAGAACAATTTTACTGTATATATTATGTTTTTCAGTACGATAAAATGTCAACCGTGTTATCTTGATTTTACATAGTAACCATCTGATAACTTAAAAGTGGATATTTGTAAAAATATCAATATTAAAATAGCTTTCTAAAAAGCACACATTAGTTGTACCTTACAGGGGCTATCTTTATCGATCTTAAGAAGGCTTTTGATCTAGTTGATCATTATTTATTATTATACAAGCTGCATGCAGTTGGGTCTTTCTCGAAACTCTTTATTGTGGTTTAATTCTTATTTACGTAACAGAAAACAATGTGTTGTTATTCAAGGGAAACAATCTGAATTATTTATTCAAGAAAGAGGTGTACCACAGGGCTCAACATTGGGTCCTCTTATTTTTTCTGTTTTCATTAATGATCTTCCCTTAGTTATTATACTCTGTTCAGTTCTTTTAAATACCCTAATTATTTGAGACAGTATTTGATATTATATTCTTCATCATATCATTTAAAGGAGAACTCCGGGCAATTTTTAAGTTAATCTTGATCGTTAGACCTTTGTGAGTACTGACTATAGAAAAAAAACCGAACCGGATTGGTGTTTGCTACGCGGAGCTGCGACCGCGAATGCCCAGAGCTCCCCCTCAGCTAAAACGGCAGCTATGGGGGCATGGACATAAAGAGCGTTTTTGAGCCTCTTAACAGACACAAAATGCAATTAAAATGTCTGTCCAACATGAACAGGGACCCTACATGTGAACAAGATGCGTTTAGCAACTTAGCCATTGTTTCAACTCACCTAAATAGTCTTTTAGACGGCAAGCTGCAGTCTCGAGCTGCAGTCCCGTGCTGTAGCCGGAAAAGGTAAACAATGTCCAGGTGGGAGGAGCGTTGATCATGTGCGACGAGTTATGATCAGAGTTGCTTACAAGTGAAGAAGAAATGGTTCGTGTTTGTGCCTTTACGAATTGTGGCAACAGAATGCGAAAATATAAGAGCTTAAATTTTCTTCGTCTTCCTTTTCATGACCTTGAGATTCTGCAGTTGTGGCTAGTTGTACTTCAACTTGATGTGCAAACTCCCGTAGAAGTACTACGCGCTAAAGATTACCGCATTTGCAGCGAACACTTTGACAAGGATGACTACACACACTCAACACAGCGGGGCCGTTTGAAGAAAAATGCCATTCCATGTACGAAGACTCGTCGCACATGATCAACGCTCCTCCCACCTGGACATTGTTTACCTTTTCCGGCTACAGCACGGGACTGCAGCGCGAGACTACAGCCTGCCGTCTAAAAGACTATTTAGGTGAGTTGAAACCATTGCTAAGTTGCTAAACGCATCTTGTTCACATGTAGGGTCCCTGTTCATGTTGGACAGACATTTTAATTGCATTTTGTGTCTGTTAAGAGGCTCAAAAACGCTCTTTATGTCGATGCCCCCATAGCTGCCGTTTTAGCTGGGTGGGAGCTCTGGGCATTCGCGGTCGCAGCTCCGCGTAGCAAACACCAATCCGGTTCGGTTTTTTTTCTATAGTCAGTACTCACAAAGGTCTAACGATCAAGATTAACTTGAAAATTGCCCGGAGTTCTCCTTTAAGACATTCTTCACAAAAATTTTTTCTTACCCCTTTAGTTAATAAAGTTTCTGGGAAGAAAGCATTTAGGTTTAATCTCCTGCAGATTGGAATAATTTACCTTAAATGTACGATCTTTGACTTCAATTTACTGTACATGTTTAAAAATGGTTTGTTTCGTTGTTTTGAAACTTGTTGTAATTGCTTTAAATGATATATCTATGATTATATTTATTAATGCTAGGCAAAAATTCATAGGCAAAAAAAAGGAAATGTTGTAGTGGTGTGTTTGTTGTTTTGAATTCGGTGACTGTTGTTTTTGTTTTGTCCTGTGTATTGTTTTGTTTTGTGTTATGTTATTTAACTTTTGTGTATTAGGACCCCTAAAAACGAGATGATGCATCTCAAGGGGCTTATCCTAAAGAATAAAATATGTTTCTGTAGTTTCACAGTCTTGAGCACAAGGCTTGTAAAATCAAATCTGAAATATACAATGATCAACCCTGTTGTCGTTAAATCGGTTTGCTTCAGAAGACATAATTATATCTCAAAATAGATTATTACCTTTTCACGTACAATTTATTAACACATTATTTGTATGATTGAATAAATAAAATCTTTTAAAACTATTATTTTACATATCACCATATTATACCTGATAGGGAAGCATTAGATAGAATGATCCAATTCCATTATGCTTGCTTTCAATGATATATCACACACTGTACATTCGTAGGAATCCAACATTTTCTTCTCTACCTTTTTTCTCCTTGTGTAAAAGACAACTTGAACTAAAACCGGTAGTAAATGTTAGCCCACTCTACCCTATACATGCTGGCCCTTGAATATCAGGACTCATCATCTGGGTCTTTTATGTCTGAGCTCCATCCCACTGCTTTGATATTCTGACTCACTCTTCAGGACAAAACATCATATACTTTGAGCAGCTCTCTATTACTAGGGTTCATTTAGTACAGCAACATTAACATTTACAGTAATTACAAACCCTCAAAGGGAAACAGCCAAGGCAATAGCATGGAGCACTGTGGTGGAACTATGGTAACTGGCAGGTCATTATGGTCTGGAGGCCTCAGACCAAACAAGATTAGATTGGGGTCAAATACAAGAATTTTACTATTATTGTATAGGAGGTTAAGCTTTTCCACCCACCCTGAACAGTCCCGCACAGTTTCATATGTTCCAATTAACCTCAGCAAACAGTGTCCAGACTTAATAATGTCATTAGAGTTAAAACGTGTTTCCTGTAGCAGACCGTTACTTAACAATTACTAGACCATTACATAGACTTCATGTCTCGATGAAAACTATTCTTTGCATCCTGAAAAAAACACTGCTTACATGTGCATTCATGCTTTTGTTTTCCTCTCCTAAAAATAAATATCCACAATCCCATGGTTTCACCACGGAAGTCCCACAAGAGGCCTATGAAGTACTATGAAAACATGTTCCGATTTAGTGAATCCAAAGCCAGATTTAGTGTGCTTGTATGTTAATAAAGACTAAATGTATACAGACTTGTCTATTTGAAACATGCCTCCACAACACTCCAGAAAACAAAATAGATGTGATTACAAAAAAAGATAAACTAACTGTGATTCATCACGATTCATATCATGCGATTCATGAGCAAAAAAGAAAGAGATGTGGTGGATTAAAAAACTTGGGTAACGCTTTAGATTACAGCCCGGAAAGTACTGCGTAATTAAAGCGATTTTACAGTGTAACTTTCTGTAATTATAGCGTACCTCTAAAGTACTTACATGTAAGTATAAGGGAACAATATGTTAAGTTTGGGGAATAAAGGGGTAACCACCAGGAGAATAAAAAAAAAATTATACTGTAAGTATTATAGAACTAAGAGGTACTTATTCTACTATTATGATACAACAATCTAACATTTGGGAGCAATTTAGCAAGAACATACACAGTGTACGTTTTTGTAATAATCGTGTACTAATACATACTGTATAGGCTTTTTAAAAATTACAGGGTACATATCTATGCATTTATACAGTAATATTTTTAATAAAACTGCACTGAAAACTAAAACAATTGCAACTTTTGCTTAAACATTGGGGACAGATACTCTTGTTTCATGTAGTTGTGCTTGTTACCCTCTTGTTCCATGTAGTTACAGGGTAAGTACAATAAAATAACATACACAATCTTATATCACTGACTCGGAAACCTTTATTTGAAAAACAACTTAATTCAAAACAGATTTTAAACACATCTTTTTCATTTAAAACTGCTTTTTTTAAATCACCAATTCATTTCAAATGCTTAAGACTTGACAGAAAGTAGTAATTTACGGCCCCACAATCTCACACGTACCCTGTAACTACATGGAACAAGCAATTATTACAAAAAGGTACACAGTGTATGTTCTCGCTAAATTGCACCCAAATGTAAGATTGTTATATCATAATAGAATACATACTTAGTTCTATAATACTTATAATACTTAGAGTATAAATATTTTTTTTAATTCTCCTGGTTGTTACCCCTTTATTCCCCAAACTTAACATATTGTTCCCTTATACTTACATTCAAGTACTTTATAGGAACACTCTAATTACCGAAAGTTACGCTGTAAATTTTTCAACTGTAAACGCAGTACTTTCCGGGCTGTATTCTAAAGCGTTACCAAAAACTTAGTGATAATCGTCCAATATTTGGGCTTTTAGACTAATATTTATAATCACTTTGCCGCTGTGTTGCTGCTTCACATTTTTGTGGAAACCATGATGCTTTTTTCAGTATTCTTTGATGAATACAATTTTTTAATTAACATGTATTTGAAAGAGAACTCTTTCGTAAAATTACTAAATGTCTTTACTGTTACATTTGAACAATTTAATGCATTCTTGGTGAATAAAAGTATACATTTCTTTAAACTGACCCCAAACTTTTCAACATCTGTGACAACATGCCTTGCTTCTTCCCAGTATATACACATTTATAGTTTGCTAGATATCAGAATCAGGCATTGGAAAACTCAACTCATTGGTTCTATTCAAGATGACTATTCTAGACCTTATGAAGAACTGGAAGTATCCAGTGTTACCTGCTGCTGCTGAACAATTTTCACTGAAGTCCCATTGAGCCTGTAGTGAATCCAGAGGGTCAGTTTCAATGACAACGGCTGAACTGTTCCTCCAGTAGCTACAGTCTTGAAATAGAGAAACAGTTTTATAATTTATAACTAAATCTATTAACACCTAACCCAGCCATATTGGATCATACAAATTCACAAAGACCTATAAAACATCTTCCATTGCAGAGAAATGTAAGGATACCTGAAGCAAAGGATGGATCTCTCTCCGCAATTTCTGAAAAGAGCACCTCCACCATACCGTCCTCTGGGAATCTTGGGTCTTGAATGGAAACAAAAAGCAAATGATGACTTAAAAGGTATGGAAAAAAACACTCCGCAAAGCAATGTGGGAACATCAACACACATGAGTTCAATGACAGTTGATGTATCTGTGACTTGTAAGCACGCTCACCACAGCCATGTGACTGTTTTCACTTCTGTCCATCTACATTACTGTTGTCTTCATTGTGTAAGGTTTCCCATTGTGTAAGGACCAAAATTACAGGAGTGTTTGTGTAAAGAGTTAAGTTGTCTGTCTGTTTCTCAGATCTGCTTGGGCCACCGTGCATCTTGCCCGTCATTATTTAGCAAAAACATTCGACTCGCTCACATGCTCAATCACGCACCCTCTCACACACCAGGAAACCACAACCTGCATTCAAAATAATGACGTACAAACATATGTTGGCCCCAAACCGTATGGAATACAGATAACGTTACTGCTGCAAGAGCTTTTCTCAGAGCCAACATTGAACTAACTATGAACATTTTACAAAAACATTTGTCGACCAGATTTCTAGTACAAATACTTTCAGTAATCAATATGAACAATATATCTATCATTTTATCAGTCCCACTTTATATAAAGTGTCTTTATCTACCATGTACGAACATATGAAATAACCATTTGATAGAACGCACTTATTGCTTACATGTTTACATTGTACTTATACATATTTTTTAAATAATAACATAATTACATAATTAAATAATTACATACTGTACTGTGTGTAATTACAGCTCTATTTAATTTCTGTTATTACATAATTACACTATTGACCTTTGCCTTACCCTTTAACCAACCTTTAACCTTAAACATACCAACAAACCTGTCCTGTACCTTACCCGTATCCCACCTCAATAGCAGCAAAAGTGTTTAGCAATACAACACGAACACAATAATCACATTGTACCTAATATAAAGCGTGACCATTTTGCCTTTTGACTGAAAATTTTCGTGCTAAATACAAGATAAATGTCATTTGGTTTGTTATTTTGCTGATCCAAATACTTTCTTAGATTTTTATCTTCAAATACTTTTGGGCCAGCTTTGTGTGCGCAATGATTTTTATCAAAAAACAATTTGGGTACCTTTGTTGGCATGATCAAGGTCTTGTTTCTGCAAGGAAAGTTGGTCTCTAGACAGAGCGCCGGTGTGAAACTGCACACGAAACACTGTCTCATTAGTCCTCACGGAAACATTTTTATGATAACACGCGATCTGCAGAGAAAGAAGAAATGAAGATGATACAGTATGCAGTTTTAATAAGATTAGTGTAACAAAACATGTTTTGGGCAATTTATAAGCCTTTTAAAATAGTGAGGACAAAGAAAATGTCCTCACTAGGTGGTTGTCATATTTCACTTTATAAATGAGGACATTTTGGATATATATATATATATATATATTCAATATATAATCAGTGGCTGTAGCAGCTTGTGATGCCGTTCGCTGAAGAGATGCTTTTCTGGCGACAAACTTCTGTCATTATTTTTTTTTTTAAGTTAAAGGACGATTCAGTGTAATTGGCGTTCGGTGTCACTCTATAAAGGCAGAGCGCCAACCACTCTTCACGCTCTGGAACACCATTGCAACGACACTTTTTTCTTTTTCTGCTGATCTCCTGCACCCCCTGCAGTTCCTCTGCACACCCCAAACATTTACCACTGGGTTAGGGGATAGGAAAAAATCGTTAACTGAACCTGATATAAAATGAATGAACGTCTGCAATGTTCTCAATAATATATTGAAACAAACGTGTGTGTGTGTGTGTGTGTGTACAGGTATATTACCATGTAAAAAGAAAAAAATTATTACACATGAGGGAAATGGATTAATAACGTACTTGATGCTTTTTTTTTTAAATGTAAAAATGCAGAAAGTTTTCTATGATGGGTACGGTTATAAAAATAAAAAAACAGTATAAAAATAACTGTCAAGAAAGAAAGAAAGAGAGAGAGAGAGAGAGAGAGAGAGAGAGAGAGAGAGAGAGAGAGAGAGAAAAAGAGAGAGAGAAAGAGAGACAGAGAGACAGAGAGAGAGAGAGAGAGAGAGAGAGAGAGAGAGAAAGAGAGAGAGAAAGAGAGAGAGAAAGAGAGAGAGAGAGAGAAAAAGAAAGCGAGAGAGAGAGAAAGAAAGAGAGAGACAGAGAGAAAAAGAAAGAGAGAGAGAGAGAGAAAAAGAGAGAGAGAAAGAGAGCGAGAGAGAGAGAGAGAGAGAGAGAGAGAGAGAGAGAGAGAGAGAGAGAGAGAGAGAGAGAGAGAGAGAGAGAGAGAGAGAGAGAGAGAGAGAGAGAGAGAGAGAGAGAGAGAGAGAGAGAGAGAGAGGTCTCACCATGAAATCACCATTGATCATCTGTGGGGGTTCCAGAATAAAACACACACTGTCCGTCTGACCTACGGCAACCTGACTGAGTTATACACAAGCACTAAATATACACATATTCTAAATATAATCACATGGATAAACATGATGAAAAACAAGATACACAGCATTTTACAAAATGTACTTTTTAATATTGTATTTATATATAATATCCAGTGTCTTACTGCACTCCTGATGTGTATATTGTCTGCGTGCCATGATACACTCTGATAAACAGCTGACACACTGAAAACAAACAAACCCAGGGGAAAAAATTGCATTACACTTGTTTAATAGGTCAAGTTAGGTTGACATTTTTAACATTTCAAGTTGTATAAATAAATGAAAAAAAAAACTGCTTAAAAATACTGCTTCCATCATTTAAACACATTTGCTCATTTCATTCCTGTATGACGTTCTTTCTTCTGTAAAACGCAAGAGAAGATATTTTGAAGATATTTTTGTAAATGATCTTGTTTTAAAAATCTTTTGTGTTCAACAGAAGAAAGAACGTCATACCGGTTTGGAACGACATGAGAGTGAGTAAATGATGACAGAATTGTCATATTTGGGTGAACTAATACTCAAGACAGGACATAGGATATTGGTGTTTTCCTCACCTGTAGGGTGGAAGTCAGGAATGGGATGGATATGAACGCGGTGGATGAAGAGAGGGGAAGGGTTTATGTGGATCTGGTGAGCAAGCAGCCTGCCAAACACCTGCACATACCTGAACCATCCACAAACACCAGACAATAATAAATCAAGCCTCACAACCCCACAACAACTTCAGATGTTGAAAATAAAACAGCAAAAAAGCATCAGTCTGGTCTTAATTGGCAATTATCAGCATTTGAAAACAAAAGGATTTAGGTGGAAGAAAGAATGCATGAGTATTTTAAAGGGATAGTTCACCCAAAAATGAGAATTCTGTCATTAATTACTCACCTTCATGTCTTTCCAAACCTGTAAGACTTTTATTAATCTTCGATTACAAATGAAGGTATTTTCTGTCCCTCCATTGACAGCTACGCAACTACTACTTTCAAGCCCCAGAAAGGTAGTAAAGACATTATTAAGTAATAAACAAGTAACCCATGTGACTCCAGTGGTTTAACCTCAATTTTACAAAGCGACGCGAGTGCTTTGCGCAAAAAAACCCAACATGATTTTCCACTGTATTTACACATTATTCATCGCCAACGTGTTCACGAGAGCACCACAACACATGCGAGTTGTGTTGACATGTTGTAGATTCATATTTTGTAAATACAGTGGTAAATTATGTTTGGGTTTTTTTAAGCAAAGCACTTGTGTTGCTTCATAAAATTGAGATTAAACCACTGGAATCACATGGGTTACTTTAATGATGTTTTTACTACCTTTCTAGGGCTTGAAAGTGGTAGTTGCTTAGCGGTCAATGGAGGGACGGAAAGCTCTCACATTTCATCAAAAAGATCTTTATGTTGTGTTCTGAAAATGAACAAAAGTCTTATGGGTTTGGAACGACATGAGGGTGAGTAATTAAAGACAGAATTCTCATTTTTGGGTGAACTAACCCTTTAAACCAAACAAGGTAAAGGTGTGAAAAGTGTTACTGACTCTGAAACCTGAAGGAAAAAAAAACATTTCTTAACATGATTTACTGCTATTCTGGGTGTGCCACATTATCAAAGAGAATACATAGCTTCTTTACAATGTTGCCAAAAACATCATCTTTGTGTTGTTCCAGCAACAGATCAGAGCTGAATATTTATGTTAAAGCTTTACAATAACTCATTTTATTGAAAAGTGTTTCTAGAGTCAATACAGATGGTAGAGCATAAGGCAAAGGAAGTGATAATATACTAAACAGCAGGGAAAGGAGTT
Source organism: Siphateles boraxobius (assembly GCF_051911475.1). Taxonomy (NCBI): domain Eukaryota; kingdom Metazoa; phylum Chordata; class Actinopteri; order Cypriniformes; family Leuciscidae; genus Siphateles; species Siphateles boraxobius. Next base: position 16,298,920 of record NW_027509208.1, on the reverse strand, counting down.
TAGAGCAAAAACTCTTCCACAGTTTGCACATGCATGAAGGGTGACGGTTTTAAGGATGATGTAAAAAAAAACGGACCAAAGTGTAAATGAAGATGTTTCAGAGAAAAGGGAAGTGGGAATAATGTCAGGACGTCCAGACTGCATAGGGGGATTTCCTCTCGTGTGTGACCCTGAACCACTGTCCAGAGTGTAACCTTCACTCATGACAGACTGCTGAGTGTCCAAAAGCCATAACATGACCAACACCTCAGTATGTTTTAAGAAGGCAAGCAACAGATTTAATTTGTAACACTTCTTCACAATGGAAATGCGTATAAAGTAGGGGGAGAAGATGGATCATTTGGTAAGCATGTGTCAAAAGCAAATGCAAAATTATCCACATGACCATATAGTATACTACCTTTCAAAAGTTTGGGGTCAGTAAAATGTTTCAATGTTTCAAAATGTTTCAAGGTCTCTTATATGCTCACCAAGTGCCAAAAATGCAGTTATATTAGGGAAAATGATTGCAAAATTATATAATTATGCACAATTTAGAGTAATTATTATAGTAACTAACTACATGTAACAAGGACACTAAAATAAAGTGTTACCCTGATTTGAATCATCAGAAATTAGAATTTCATTATTAGAATAATCAGAAATCACGCTAATAAGAAACTGTTCTCATTATTTACATGGTTGAAAACAGTTGTGCAACTTTTTATATATTTTTATACATATTTTTCAAGATCAAAAAATCAGCATTTATTTTAAACATAAATATTTTGTAACATTTGATGCATCCTTGAAAAATAAAAGTATTCAATTCTAATTTAAAATAAAATAATTTTACTAATCACAAACAATAATTTGGCAAATTGTGAATTATTAAATTAATAATTTTTCCCAATATAGTAGCAGTAGGGTAAAGTGTATCAGATGGTTCTTGTTAATTTCCTTTTATACCTAACTCTCCCCTTCTGTGTACTGGACAAAGGGGAAAAAATAAAAGTTAATGCATAAACAAATGAGCCTTGCCTTTTCTGAGATGGAGTCATGAGGTCAACCATTTTATCACTGCAGAACTTCTTCATGGAGTAGAGATCTAATGCATGTTCCTCACTAGGTACAAGAGAACATGAAACAGGTCACAAATTAATGTACAAACCTATCAAATCTATTTGTTTAGCCACTTGTGCAATCAATTAACATACAGTACATGCTACAAAATGCAATTCAAAATAAATTCACAAAACTTCCATGTATTTAAAATATAGACTGATGTGAAAGGGAGCTATTATGATAGCATACTGTCATAAAGCAGAAGTGTCAAACAATCAGCCTCTGATTGATCGGCATCTATTCATGTGTTTCAGTCACGCGACTTTTTTGTTGTGGCCGCCATCTTTAGGACCTTTACGTTAAATTGATCCTTCGCTAAGCCACGCCCGAAAACCGTCACTGGCCAATCGTGTCTTAGCAACCTTAACTAGGCACGGGAGGTCTTGCAAGCTTTCGAGCAGGGGGAAACATCCCGAAGCGTTTTGCGTATGGATTGTGCAAATCTGATACCCAGTATCCTAAAAGTTTGGACGGGGAGTGGAATTTTTTGCCTTCCCGAAAATCTAAAAGCCAAGGGGAGAAATGATGGGGTGGATCAAGCAGTGTGGGAGACACCATTCGCAACTAAATGTCCACAGGATTAACAAAAACACCTATTGCTTGGAAATAATGACAGATCTTTTTTCATAATGCATATATTTTAACCCAAAATAAGACAATCAAATACAAGACGGAGGCTCACTGACATACTTTCAAATATATTTCAGCATTTTTTTAATCGACAGCCTACTACCCCTGACTGAGTAACTTTAACCCAATCCGATCACGGCTCTCCTGGTTTATAGCCTATAGCCTTATAATCCTGAAGACATTGGCTGAATCCGAAATCCCCCCTAAACCCTCAATCACTATTCCCTATGTTAGTCCACTAATACAGTTCACTTGAAGGAGTGAATGAAAACCAGCGAGAGAATTTGGACAGCCATTGAGCATACATCGGCTGTCCACTCGTTATTGCGATACAATGTTGGATAGAATGAGTGAGTGCACTCAATTACATCCACTATGGTTTCGGACACCACTACAAATGGCTGTCCCTTCAAATAATGCCTTATTTGAGGGTGTAGTGGGCGCTTTTAGATTCAGCTGTTGATTAGCTTGTTCAGGTGTGTTTGATTAGGGTTGGTAACCACCAAAAGAGGTTTTGCGCTGGCGCAAGCTATTAGTAAATCTGGCCCATAGTGTAGGCTATAATCCATATATTGTACATTTGAATGTTTTTCAAAGCTTGAAAGCTCCAGTGGCCATTTATTATAATAACAGAAAATCATGCAGATTTGGAACGACATGACGTTGAGTAAATCCTAATAATAATCCTAACAACTGTCATTTTTGTGGTGACCTATCCCTTTAAGCAGCTTGTCTGAGAAAGCAATTGTCTTATAAAGATATTTTGACTTGTTAACAAAGGATATGAATTGAGTTGTACCTGGTTGAAACATTAGATAGTTGGATGTAAGAGGATATTACCACACCCACCCTGTCTTTGCTGCCCTATATGAAAGAGACAGGAAAAAGTTAACCAAGCGTGAAATTCCTATAGGACGCAGAGACAAATAATGGACTTTAAGTTTAAACCAGAGAATAAAGTGCAAATAACTTCAAATCTCACTTTGCAGTGCAGCAGCAGCACATTTTCAGGATGTGCGCTGAGCCAGTTGTTCATGTTTTTACACAGAGAACACAGCAGATGGAGAGATGGAGCGTGACACTCCGGCCAGCCCAAATCCACCACCTAACAGTCAGAGATGTGAGCCAACAGTTATACATATACTATCGTTCAAATGTTTGGGGGCAGTTTTCAACACTGATAAGAAGACATTTCTTCAGCAGCAAATCAGCATATTCTAATGATTTCTGAAGGATCATGTGACTGAAGACTGGAGTAATGATGCTGAAAATCCAGCTTTGCATAACAGGAATAAAATAAATTTGTACAATATTAAAATAGAAACTAGTTCTTTTAAATTGTAATAATATTTCACAATATTACAGTTCTTACTGTATTTAAAAAAAATTATTGCAGCCTCGGTGAGCATAAGAGACTTGTTTCAAAAACATTAAAAATGACCCCAAAGTTTTGACTTGCAGTGCACAATCCATCACACATCTGTAACATCAGTCACATGACACATCTTAACTTTACCCTGCGATTCATCCTGCTGAGATCATCACTGTGTTCGGATAAGTTGATGACCTGCGTGCAGGAAAATAAAGATTTTGTTTCACGTGTCCCCAAGAGTAACACTCTGACACAATCAGTCAACAGACAAACACAGAGACATGTGATGTGTTTGTTTTTCTCACCATGTATTGATCCGCATGTTTGGACTGCAGCATCTGCGTGATGCTGCGCAGGTTGTGCCGGTACGTCTGCTCTGCGCAGGATCGGTGGAATGTGACGCCAATGATGCGCTCCGTAACGTAGTTCAGGTCAAATTCATATCCCTCCGCCATCACAGTGGTGTTCCCTCATATGAGGAGATCTGTAGAGAGGATGAGACAACTGAGATTCAGTTCATTAATGTGCAGGACTCTTTACAATTTTGGCACGTAGGGATGAGCAAATCAGCAAGGATCCATGGAAGAACGGCACTGGTTGGAACTACAGGCAAAAGACACTTTCGGTAGAGCTTTGTCAAAGACAATGAAGCTGAAACACCTGGTTTTAGACCACAATAATTTATTAGTATGGTGTAGAGCCTAATTTTTCAGCCAATACAGCATCAATTCGTCTTGGTTTTTTGGAAACTGATATTTGTTTGTTTTTTTCTCAAGATTCTTATTTAAAAGTTCAAAAGAACAGAATGTATAGGATAAATATATCTTTGTAACAATTTAAATGACTTTTTTTTATCTAAATGTCTGTCACTTTTTAATGAAACTTTAATTTAATCCAAATTAAATTTGGGCCCCAAACTTTTGAACATTAGAGTACAGAAAGGATATTTGAAAATACATGCATAAATGAAACTGAAACCACAGTCTGAATAAGCAACCACAGTTCCCTCATCAAGGACTCGGAGTCACAAGATAAAAATCAATCTTTTGCTTGGACACATTCTATCTTTCACACCAAGGATGCTTTCTCTATTCTATAAAGTTCAAATGAATAAAAAAAGAACTCTAACAAATGTAGCACATACGACTACACAGCTCCCAATACATAAACACATGACAGCCAGTGAGTCTCTTAAATGACATTTGTCTGACCCCTGTCTTGTGATGGTGGAGAGGTAAAACAGATCCACTGAACTGAAGTGAGACTCAAAATTACCCAATCAGACCACTTCTTTAGAGTTGACCTGACAAAAAGTGGACACACCTATTGACAACACAGAGACAAAGAGGGCTTCACAATGATTTCACTTCTCGCTTCTATTTACGTCTCAGTATAAATACCTGCTTACAATCATACCCATTCTCCACTTCTAGCAAAGGTTGTTTTTTTGTCCATTTACTGCAAAATGGAGAATCATACAACTTTAGATTGTGTGTAAAGGCTTACAAGACTGATCTGCTCACAACAGATTAGATTTCTTAAAGTTCATCCACCTTCACGTTCAGCACTGCACACCTACACCATGTGCTCCACGCGGACGTGCATCTGGTCACTTATCTACAGTATGTTTAATCCGCAGCCTGTTTAACCTTCAACCTCAAACTAGATCCGTTAAGAAAAAGAAACAAAACACAATTTATCGCACACCTAAATGCTGTCTTCATTGAAATACTATATATATAGAAACCAGCTAAAAGAACTCACCCTTCTGTCTGGTTGAAATCTCCTCTCAGTAATCTTCTGAACGTCTGCGAATACGGAAAGAGAAAAGAAAGGTAGCAAAAAAGCTTTGTCTGGTCCGTGACTGAGCTCACATGTACTTTGGCCGTTGTTACGTATGTGCGTGTGTTCACCCGTTGTCAGCACTTGTTGTGTGGCAAGCATGAGTAAAGAAACACTACCAGAGGAACACACCTCCCTATTACAAAGAAAAAGCCCTGAGTCACACAATGGACATATGATGTAGTAATACTGGACACTTCTTTTTTCCTTTGCGTATTGAAAAGGCCAGACCTGATATAAAACAGGTAAAATACAAACATTTATCATATTGATCCATTGATTTCTAAATAATTGAAAATATGTGAGCCCATATGTTTTTTTTTTTCCATGCTTTGACTGAAACTGGGTAATAATGGTTAAATATTACCAGCATGTGCATTCTAAATTCCTGCTGTATCTAGAGCTGTGAGATTATGCCGGTCAATCACAAACTGAAAACAGCTCTAAGAGTATGTCAGCTAAACAGTGGCAACACACATTTATTTGGAGGTTCATCCAGTTTTATCCAGAATTAAATAGTAGATATATTTATAAGGAATCTTCAAAATAATTTTTAATAACACTGTGAAAAACATTACATTTGTCGCAGTGGGGGGAAAAAAAGATTGCATCATGACTGCTAAAGTCATGTTCAGCTGTAATGCTATTTAAGGACATATATCTTTGTAAATGCGAGGTCAGTCTGGGGGGCCAGAATTGTATGTGTATCTGCTGCCCCCTATTGGACAATCAGCAATATATGATTAATATAGTTCACCCACAATCATTTATTTAGACACATCATTCTTTTTGAGTTTATTTTAAGTGTTTTTTTTTACCCTACATTGGAAGTCAATGGTAACCAAAACAAACCATTGCAGATTCTTCAAAATATCTTCTTTTGTGAGTTATACAGGTTTGTGAGTAAGTGTGAGTAAATGATGACAGGATTTTCCTTTTTTGGGTGAACTATCACCTTAAAATGTTTAGCATAATTCAATATTCAATGCCAAATTTGAAACTTAATATCAAAAAATGAAATAATTCTACTAATATCTAATAAAATTGAACTTTTTCATTAAAACAGTATATAGAAATTGTTATATTCACTTATTTTTACAACTTCTTTTTATTCATGAGGCTAAATGCCACAGATTCATTTTTTATTTTAAGCAGGATTTATTCAATATTAACTGAAATATTTGCTAAAACAAAACTAATTACACTAATAAAAATTCTAAAAACAGGTTTCTCACAGTCAAAAATTTTAGAAAGAAACAAGATATTAAACTCAGTTTACAGTATGTACATCCAGTTGGGAAGGTTTCAGTCCACATTTCTGCAGCACACCTCAGACATAGAGGTCAGAATTCAAAGTTATTTCTTGGACACCTCTGGTTTCTTCTCTTCGTTCGACTTTGTAACGGTCACGCTCCTTAAAGTAACTTCTGACATCCTGGATTGTTTTTCCCGTTAAAAAGGTGCCAACAGCATACAGAACTGCGGTTATGATTCCAAATAATGCGACGGATGCATCCCCCCCATTTACGCTACAGTTCATCCAGGTATATCCGTTACGAGCATACAGTCGTTCACGTTGAAGGCACATGTCGGTTGAGTTCACATAGATCACGAAATGCAGGTACAAACCAACAGCAACCACGTAAGCCACAGCACCAATGATCTGGAATGCAAACTGTCCAATCAGGATCTTCCGTGGAAGCCTGTGGGCGGGTTTGTTGCCGGACACAACGAACAGGAGTGAAAGAACACCAAATGTGAGGCTGAAGGCCACGCCTCCATAGACTAGAGGTGCTCTCATTTGTCCGAACTGCATGTCAAGTTCACGCACCTTCTGCAGCTCTGTCCCCTCAAAAGGAATCATGGCGTTGATAAAGCTTCCGCCGCCCATACCCATCGCAGACATTCCCATCTGTGACATGTGAGCAGCCACCACGCAGATGAGCACCAACGCATTGGTCAGGATGGAACATAACATCACAATACCTGAAACACACACAGAAACACATGCAACTACATAAGAATCTGCAATCTTGTTTAGAGCAGGAGTTTTCTAACTTTTTAATGCCTAAAACCTCCAAATATGATGATCATCTGGTTAGGGACCCTCTTCTCAAAATTAATTGCAGCTATATGTTTTCAAGTACACAGACATATTTACAAAAATTGTAAAAGCAGTATCATAAACATGTTTGCAAATTTAAATTATATTAATTTACGCTCTCCTGTAGGTCAAACAGAAGAGCATTATGCTAGCAACAACACCAAGGTCATGTGATCAATGCGAATGCATGAACTTAAAAACAATGAAATATTATACACTGCACTAAAGATATATATATATATATATATATATATATATATATATATATATATATATATATATATATATATATATATATATATATATATATATATATATATATATATATCACATTTGTCATATTAAGTTGTCATGGTATCTAGTTTTTTATCCAATATTAGAATATAAAAAAGAAACATTATTTAAATTAAAAAATATTATTCAAAAACAGAAAATCATTCCATACAATTATTAAGCAAGGTAAACTTGAATTTAATGGTGAAAAAAATACTATTTTTTTTTTATCCCTAAAAAATATTAAAAAACAGAAAATCATTCCATACAATTATTAAGCAAGGTAAACTTGAATTTAATGATGAAAAAAAATGCTATTTTTTTTATCCCTAAAAAATATTAAAAAACAGAAAATCATTCCATACAATTTTTAAGCAAGGTAAACTTGAATTTAATGATGAAAAAAAATGCTAAATCTTTTTTTTTATCCCTAAATAACTAGTTTTTTTTTGGAGAACATACATAGAATGAAACATGTTTAACATATTAATTTAATATATGAAAAGTTTAAAAAGCATCAAAAATAAGAGATGAATTACGGGGGCAATATGGGGGCCCTAGAATATTGAATTGGACAATAAGGGGCCTTTGAGTCAAAAAGGTTGATATCCCTGTTTAAAAGACAATCAATATATCTGCCAGTGCTCTTAAATTACACAATGTACTGTTATTGTGTACAACTGACCATGTTTGTATCATACACGTGTGGAAGAATGACAAAATGTGCATGCGTGTTTTTACAAGTATGCCAATAGAGTGCAACAGACAGGTTCTGGAATTAAAAACTCCATGGGGAAATTGAATGAATATTGATTGAATTTTGAATTATAACTTATAAACCTTTAAATGCAGCCCTGCTGTGAGCTACGAGAATGTTAATCCATGGTATTTGCTTTTACAATTACAATTATTTTATTAATTATTCTACAATTTTATAATTATTTAAAAAATAATAAGATGAAGTAATGTGAGACGTCAGCCCACATTACTTCAACTTATTATTTTTAAAATAATTGTTTAACAGTGAAAAACTACATTTCGAATGATGCTGTACAGAAAAAAACACCAATCAGAGATTTACTGTACAAAGTAAATATAAAATCATCATTTGTAAATGAGTAGTTTTAAATTTCTCCATAGTTTTTAATTGTATTATGCTGTTCGCAATGCTTGATGGGATTGTAGTTATTTCCCTCACTAAAGCCGTTAAGTACACAGTCTTGTAGCTTTTTCTTTTTGTCTGATTTTCAAAAACGTTTTTGCTTCAAATCAAGCAAAGTTTGTAGTGTTGTGATTCACCTTGTCGCAGATTGGCTTGGTTCGTGACTTATAACTCTTTAATGAAGATTTATTTAAATCTTATGGAAAAAATGTATGGAAAATATACTTCCCGAACAAGCGTTGCTGAAAAAGAGGGCCAGGTGCTGTTGCACTCTATAAAGGTCACCAGCTAACACAATATCAAGTGAACAACAAAAATATTTTTAATATTTAAAAAATATATAATTTAATTTTTGAAAAACAATATAACAAAAGAATATAACTTAATACAAGTTTATACTTATAATATTGACGATATAATTTTATAACAATGTGAGACAATGTTAGAGTTCATTTAAACAGTGATATGCATATGCTATACCTGGTGTATGCGTTTGTTTAAACAAGAGTGAGGAAAAAAATGTTACATATGCCTGCTCGATGGAAAACAGTAAAGGTCTGTAAATGAAAGATTAGTATCAACAAGCTTTAAAAAAAAAAAAAGCTAAACCGGTTAGACCAACTGAGATGAGGAAAGGAGTAAATGCATAGTGTCATGTCAAAAGGTGCGGCTTGAGCTAGAGTAAAACCAGACCTGTGTGAGATCAAGTTGTTTGAAAAAATCCTGATCCCAAACTTGACACCTAAATTCAGAGAATTACTTGAAACAGGTTTAGACTCTTTGACGCAGTTGAACATTTTTCTCCCATCCATCCATATTTCTGGCTGTCTGTGAATGCCTACCTCTCCTGGAACAGATGTGAGAGCACTTTGACTCCCGTTGTTGCTCTCGAGGAGCGCTCCTCACAGATCTCTGAGCATTTCTGGGGTAGAACGGGGGCTGGCTGGAAGACCTGGGTCAGATATAGCATATACATGATTTAAAACAATGGCTTGTAATGACATACAATATACAAAGCAAAAAATGTCCGGTGAATTTTTGTGTGTTGTTGTTTGTTTGAACAGTTAGTATGTCGTCTCACCTCTCACTGCCTGATCGCCGGTCACTAGGACTGTCCCGTCGGCTGCGGGGATCTCTGTCTCTATTATTATCAACATTTCTCTCTCTCTGTGCACGCTGGTTTCTGGACGGCTGGCTCATCGCTTCATGAGGGAAAGATGCTTTGGTGTGTTATGTGTTTATAGCAGAGGTTTTCAAATTTTACATAACCTGGGGACCCCGGCCAGACTTTGAGGGAATCGAGATATCCCAATATAAAAAGGGATATAATACTTTTCATTACACGCATGCATATTATTTATATATTTATTTAGTACAGGTCTATACGTTTTTATAGCCTATAAGTGAATGATTTATCTGCTACAGACTCACTGTAACATCCAGGGGTTCTTGGACTTTGGATTTATAGAGTAATATTAACAAAACAGCAAAAAAAAATTCAATAGACTGCATTTTAAAAATACAAGCCTGACAATCATATCATAGCCTAATCAAAACTGTCCCTCCTGAAAATTAACCTTGGTTTAACGACAAATAAAACCCAAACACTAACCATTGTTTAACCATGGGGTTTGTAGTAAAACTGTGGTTATACAAACAGTAATCAATCCACACAAAAAAAAACATGGTATACTTTTACTTTAATAAAAACATGGTTAATTTTCGTAAAGGGTTCTTTTAACACAGATGTTTCAGCTTTCTGTCTCAATTTAACGCAAAGCAACCTGAGTGTCAGTATCGGTAAGTTTCACCTGTCTTTTGTTTCGGTTCACATCAGCAAGAACAACATTAAAATTTCGTTTTTACTTAACAAATATGTACCAAACAATGTTTGTAAAAACACCGCACAAAGATAACTTACTTGCTTAAAAGGTGCCGATCACATTTGTTTTGGTTTTCCAAATCAACTCCACTTCCCACAGACACGAGACCGAAACCCGTCAGTGAAATCTCGCGATGATTACCTGTGACATGGGTGGGGTTGAGCAGGTGATACTGGGTGACAGACGCGGCTACTCTGGAACGAACTGTCAAAGCTCGTTATCTGTGTGGTCGATCATTCGATCCGTCCTAAACGATCCAATCCGTGATAACGGGAGCAAGGGTCACGGCAGACCGCCGTCTGAGATCATAAACTTGTGTCCGCAACAGAAGTGGCTCTCTTTGGATCTTATCCTACGCTAGTGAAGATGAATCCATGGGATTTGATTCATCCAATCGACTCAATTATTTTGAATCAGTTCACTAAAAAGATTCATTCACTGAGTTGATCAGTGTGAGGGTGCACACACTTGCAAGTTTCGAAACGGGCCACGGTTCCCATGAAAAATTGCTATATTTGCTCATGTGAAACCTGTCATGACTCATGATGACCCGGGTGCACACCGGGATAGACCGATCCCGAGACAAGACCACCTGGAGGAGGTGGTCTGAGTTCGGTTGCACTCGAACGGTGGCGCGATCTCAAGATCACGTCATTACACTATGTGAATGGCGATAAGGGAGTAATCATTGACACAAATTATTATTTAAAAAAAAAACATTTTTTTTTTAGAATGTCAATCGGAACGACATACCAACTCGTAGCCTACACACGGAAGAAACGTTCATCCAGCTGCTTCAAGAACTCTAACTGGAAAGTGGGCGTGTTAGTTCAACAGGTCCAAGCATTTGAATACTGAAGACAGACAGGGACGAACAGTCATACGCATCTGAGTCTTGGAGAAACGAGGAAAGACTTGATCATTTAAAAGATTCGTTCAAAACGCCGCATACATCGCAAGAAAAAAAAACGAAACATAGGCTGCGTCCGAAATTGCATGCTCTCTTGAATATATTGAATAAGTATAGCCTATTTCACTACCGCTAAAAAAGCATGTTCTAGGCCTATACCCAGATAGCACAAGATGTCTGCTAAAGATCTGTTAAACTGGAAATCATCTGCTGTGTAAAACACCTGATAAACATCTTAGAAAATCTGTTTTACATACATTCTTAAACATTTTAAAGACTTCTTCTAAATTGTTTATGTGACATCTAACTGAAATGTCCTACGTATTGCAGATGAGCAAACACTCTAAAATACATCTTGCAGACCTCAAATAGACCTCTGCGAGATTTAATTGTGCTATCTGGGTATGAATGAGTAGCCTATGTGTAGTTTGAATGTAATCTGGACGGACTACATCCGCCATGTTGTGACCCAGCGTCGGGTGTTTCTCAAATGGAAGGCTGCATCCTACGAGACTCCCTCTTAGTTCAGTCCTTCAGTCCAAGTAAGACTTGAAGGCTAGTCTCCTCAGCATTAAACGCTAAATTGACATGGTCTAGTCAGTGCGCATGGCTATGTCATAAATGTTTCCGCCGACTGCAGTCACGTCACGAAAATACTATTTAAACTTAATTTTGGAAAAATACTTTGTATTACACATCTTTATTAACTGGCTTTCTATTAATGCAATACAGTGAATGACATGCATCTGCGGTCTCCCAGTGGCTTACATTATTGATAATTTAGTGTTAAGTGAATAATTTACAGCAAAACAAAAGATAACATTGATACTTTCATGTCCAAAAACATACTTTTTTGTCTTGCATTTCTTAATGAACTCAGACGAGCTCAGTACAGACAAGCTTTCCGTCACTTTATTTTCGTAAATTTAAATGTGTGCAAAGGATTGTGGGTGATTTAAGGCCACGAAGGATACATCCGATGCATCATTCAAAACAGCCCGAAAGAAGGATGCGAAACGAAGACTGCATTCCAAGGATCCTTCAAATTGAGATGGCTTTCAGCGACGTTTGATGACGTGGCAACCGAGATATGCAGCCTTCCGTTTGAGAAACACCCAGTGTCGCTCCATAAATACTCACCCGTGGCCTCATGAGATAGAAAAGTATCCATTATATGCACACTTCATAATCTCGCCGGAAGTAGGTCATCCGGTTACTTTTTGCCTACTCTTTTATGAGTGCTGAATACAGACGTACTACTTTTGTCACATACTGTTTTTCACCTACTTGGGAAATAGCCTATGTGATTTTGAATGCAGCCATATACACCACTTGAAATGGGTTGTTGCCTAAGACACCTTCCTTCTGGAATGTCGTAATAAAATAACATTAGGTCATTTATATGCGCATTTTGCAACTATGTGTGTCAACGGTAAATATCTAGCAATACGAAATAAACTCAATGAATAAGTCATTGTCAGATTTATACACTGTAATGTCTTTATGGGTTCCTATTAAGAGTCCATGTAAATGACTCAGATGTGTGTTCACTGGCATTGTCAAATACAGTATAAAATAATCAATTAATTCTATGGGGGTTGTTACTGTGTGTGACTTGGTATTTCACAAGGACCACATTCATCTGCTCTGCCATTGTTTTGGTTCAAGCAAGCGGTGCACTTTAAAGAGATGAATGTCTTACATTTATTGTGCTCAGTGTCCAGTGACTTGGATCTTTAAAAAGAAGACACTTTTATCAAATTCAGCTTTATGTTCAACAGATAGGTCTCTGTAGTTGTATAATTGATAATCAGAGGATCTGGATAGGTTAATGCGCCTAATTAACATAATTGATTAGCAGGCCTGTGGTTCCACCTGGTTTCCAAGACAGACATTTGATTGTGTTTTATGTTTGTGTGTTTGGTTTTTTATGTTGAATTCCTTTTTTGTAATGTATATGCTTCCACGGGTGTAGTAGAAATGGAATCTGGGCTTGAGGACCTTGAGCTGAGAGAGTCACAGAGGGAGTATCTGGACTTTTTGGATGATGATGTGAAGTATTTTGTTCTGTGTCTTTCTGTTTTTTTACCTGACGTGGGTCTTTTGATTTGTGCAAACACTAAATAATTTTGTCATTTACAGCAAGACCAGGGTATTTATCATGAGAAAGTCAGGAGTATGGTGTCTGAGGGCCAGTGTCGCCTTATTGTTAACATTAATGACCTGCGACGAAAAAGTGAAAAAAGAGCTAAAGAGTGAGCATTATTTTAAAAATGAATAAAACATATATGTTCTCGTTTTATTTTAAAAATATTCTCATATCATGAAGAACTTTGACCATGAATTGATCCCTGAATCTTCTGACACTATTCTGATTAATGTCTCTTCTCAATAGATTACTGAAGAATGCTTTTGCTGAGCTGGTGGCGTTCCAGAAAGCCCTAAAGGACCTTGTGGCTTCAATAGACGCCACTTACGCCAAGCAGTTTGAAGAGTTCCACGTTGGCTTTGAGGGCAGCTTTGGGAACAAACATGTGTCTCCACGTACTCTAAGTGCACGCTTTCTGGGAAATCTTGTGTGTGTGGAAGGAATCGTGACCAAGTGTGAGTAGGATTTACCTCATTTTACAAATTATTGTTAAATTTAACTATTCTTTTCAAATAGTTAAAATGACAATTTTGTTCTGAATTTTAGACTCTGATTTTTAGATCGTGTTTAGGTCAGAGCCATGGATTAGATCTTATAGATCTATGTGATGTGGATGTTCATTTCAACTCATCGTCATTATGCATTATATTAAGTTGTGCACAAGGGTACGGTCTCAGAGACATGGTTAAGATTAACCCAGGATTAGGCCCTGGTTCAATTAGGACATTTAAGTGGCTTTTATAAAGGTGCCTTAAAAAAAAAAAAAAAAAACATTACTGGTGTGCATCTTGAAGACAAAACAATGGCATTGACATATTTTGAGATTATATTAGTGCAAGTTGCTTTCTGTTAAAACCGCTGAAACATGCATTTCATTCTGGGACTACACTCTTAAGAAAAATGGTTCTAAACAGTACCAAATTAGGGTTCTTCGGTTTGTAACAATAGCAGAATCCTTGTTGCTGCTAAACCGAATCCTTTTTATAAGGTTCCATAAAGAACCATGCTTTGAAAGTGCTATATAGGACCTTAATGGTCTTATAAATAACCTTTTCAATTATATGTATTTTCATTAATATTAGTATTGTCATATTATTAATATTACCATTATTTATTAATATTTTTTTTTTTTAGCCCTCTATCTGCCGGGTCTTATATCTTGTTGCCTCTAATTTGGTTTCACATGTTGTGAGGTTTTTAAACCGCATGTTGTCATTTAGGTACTTTTATTTGTTTTTATTGACATGGCAGATTGTAGAAAAAATGACAGTGCTCTAACAACAGAGGTACATTGAATACATTAATAAATATCAATTGATACTGAACCCTATATTTATGTAATGAAGACCAAGTTCCAGTGAAATATCTTCACAATCCCCTATGATGTCTATGTCCTTCATTATGTATTCTGAGCATTTTCTCTCTGCAGATGATGAGGTTATGATGCGTGACCGCATCTGAAATGCACAATTGAGTTTAGAGTCACATTGTGTCTCTTCCATTTGATTATGTAAAAAAAAATTGTTCATGAAGGCCAAAATTAGCAAAAATTGACAGAATGAGCCCTTTATCATGTTAAAAGGAAGAAGTTATATAAAGTCATGGTATAGGTTTAAATGGTTTTTTTTGTGACTGTATTTTTAGGCATGAAGTCATAATTAAAAAATATGGAAATGGATCATAAATTCCATATCTCTGTTACTTACTTTGTGGAGAAGAGAAGATGAGTATCCTTAAAGCAACAATATGTAAGATTTTTGTAATATAATATCCAAAAATCACTTGCATAGTATGATATATTTCCTGTAGTTGTGTACTTACAATATCCCAAAAGTTCCCAAAGATTTTTAATTTCAGAAAAATTCCTATTTTAAATAATGTCTTGTCCCTGTTCACTTGTCGCCTGTCAATGACGTAATATCCGCGTTATCCCTGGTTTCCACTCGTACAGCCATAGTAACCATGGCGACAGACGTGGACAACTGTTACGTCTAGCGGCACGCTCACACTGTTGTTGTTTCATTACTGCTTACTGCTAGTCTCATACAGCCAACAAACTAACACATAGAATAACATTATAACTTTCAACACACTCAAATGCAGTTTAGTGTGATAGTGTAGACCAAGTGAAACAGCGCTGCTGCGTTACCTCACGAGTTTCATTCGTCTAATAAACTGACCTGTTTGAGTAGTAATTCTGCACCTGCGGGTCGTTCGGTTGAAAAGGTGGGCATAAAGAACCCTAATCTCTTTCACAAAGAACCATTTTCAGCATATAAAGGGTTCTTCAGGACGATACAGTACTAAATAGAACTGTTACTACGTGTAAAGAACCTTGAGTGTAGGCTTAAGACTTGCCTGTGAAACTGGGTGAAGTTGTCTTTTCTAATTTGTATTTTCATGTGATCTGTAGGTTCCTTGGTCAGGCCCAAGATAATGCGTAGTGTCCATTATTGTCCAGCCACCAAGAAAACCCTGGAACGAAAATACACTGATCTTACATCATTGGATGCTTTTCCTTCCAGTGCCATCTATCCAACCAAAGTAAGTTATATTTGTTTATTTATTAGTTTTAAACTATTTAACTATTCATTTTTAACCATTAAATGTAACCATTTAACAAAATAAAAGTTAAATATATTTATTTATAATTATATTTATTTATTAAAAGTTAGACATCAACCTTCTTAGTATTCCTCAGATCATTATAAACAATATAACAAGATTTTTCTAAAATGGCTGTTTTTCCATAGAATTTTGTTTTTTTTGTAAAAATTGTATAGGGTTGCCAACAACGCAAGGTGTGTAACAGTGTAAGAATATTTTTCTGCATAAAAATAATTTAATCTTTGATTACTAAATAAGCACAATTCACCTTTATTCCACAAGGCGGTAATGTCTGATACACAATGACGAATTGACGTTTCACTCATAGTCACCGCTGGCAGAAAACAAAAGAATAGGAAGTTTCATCAGCAAAACTTGAAATGACTCAGTGATTTACTGCAAAGCAATTACTGAACGCAATAATATATTAGTGTCACTTGATGGTGGATCTGGTGAAGAAGCTGTCAGTAATCAAAATATGGATTTTTAAGACGTTGAAAATAGTTTTAAGAATATGTTTGAGATTGCAAATATGAGCCAGATGCTGAATGTAAATGAGCTATGAGGACAGTGATGATGGTATAAAAAAATCCAATCTCCAAAAAGTAACAAAATATGCTTTATTTTATTCTTCTGTAATTGTTACTCTAATATCAGGAGTTTTTTTATATTATTATCACGACAGGTATATATCCATTAGATAAAGACCCGAATATGTAATAATGATTGGTGAAACATTCATGCATTTAAGGGTTAAATATATTTATTTATAATAGTGTAATAAATAAATAAAATTTATTCCACCATGTAATATTTAACAAATGAATACATTTATTTATTAAGCTATTCAACTATTTAAATAAATATTAATAAATTAATATAGTTAAACAAATTAATATAGATCAAATTAAAAATACAGATTTATTTATTAAGCTATTTATTTCATTTAACAATTTTAACTAATTACATAAATGATATAATTAATAAACATTTGAATAAATGTTGAAAGTTGTTGCTGGATCAATGTCTTTAGTTGCTCCTGTAACCCATTCTTATCATTGAAACATGGATGTTTATCCAGGAGCTAGTTGACCAAATTACAGTAAATTATCATGCCATGATAACCACTGATTTAGTGTTATGATGACGCAAGAATCAAAATATATCTTGCATTTGTAGGATGAAGAAAACAATCCTCTGGAGACGGAGTTTGGGCTGTGCTGCTATAAGGACCACCAGACGCTGACCATTCAGGAGATGCCTGAGAAAGCCCCTGCAGGACAGCTGCCACGCTCTGTCGACATCATCGCCAATGATGACCTCGTTGACCGGGTGAAACCAGGTGACCGTGTGCATATTATAGGGGTCTACCGTTGCTTGCCTGCGAAACAGGGTGGCTTCACCTCTGGGACCTTCAGGTGTGTGTACATTTAAACTTATGATCGGGTTGGAAGGTCATGTCCTCAGATGAACCTCTTGATTCTTTGCAGAACAATCATGTTGGCTAACAATGTTAAGCTTATGAGTAAAGAGATTGTGCCGACGTTCTCTGGAGATGATGTTGCCAAGATCAAGAAGTTTTGCAAAGCTCATTCTAAAGTAAGAGAGATGCATATGTGATTTTAAACTTAGCTGCAATTCTCAAATTAGAGTACTAATGGTTCCTACAAAGTGTTTAGGCTTGCCATGTTTTTGTGAAATGCAGCCCTGGTCAGTTTCAGCTTTGCTGTGCGAGGTAAGATTATTGTTGCGTTTCAGGATGTCTTTGAGCAACTGAGTCATTCTTTGGCTCCCAGTATCCATGGCCATGAGTACATTAAGAAGGCTATTCTGTGTCTGCTGTTGGGAGGCAATGAGACCAACCTGGAAAATGGGACGCGCATCAGAGGAGACATTAATATTCTGCTCATAGGTTTGTGATGTTTATGATTATGGTTTTCTGAAAACGTATAACAGAAAAAAAATTGAGAAAAAATAAGTAAATCCCAAAAAAGTTATATAGGTTTATGTTTATGAAAATTATTTATGGACATTATTTTATATAAAATATATATTTTATGAAACAAGTTGAACTCTAAAACGGCGAGAAAATCAAAGCCATAAATCTAAATAAGTTGTTCCAAATTTGAGGTTGAAATCTCAAAAAATGAGCTTTCGGTAAGATTTTGTTTGGGCGCAGTAACAGATTTTCCCCATTGGGTGCAGCAAAACTCCACTGGTACACACAGTAATTGGATTTGTTATTTGCAGTTGAGTTTTTCTCTCTCAATATTACAAACACACACACACACGTCTGGTTCCCTATCTTTGTGGGGACTCTCCATAGGCATAATGGTTTTTATACTGTACTAACTGTATATTCTATCCCCTTACACCAATCCTACCCCTAAACCTACCCATCACAGAAAACTTTATGCATTTTTACATTTTCAAAATTCAAAGTTTAGTAGATTTATTAAACCATTTCCCTCATGGGGACTGCTGGCTGGTCCACACAATGTAGGTGATCTCAGGTTTACCATCCTTGTGGGGACATTTGGTCCCCGTCCCCGAATGTAATATAAACACGGACACACTTTTTTTTATTACACACATACAAACCACACTCAGACATCCATACCAACACACCCACACAATTGTCGTTGCACAATTTATCTAATTGGCTCTATAATATGCCGAAGCAGAAAACAGGAATAAAGCAAGTATTTGCTTTATCGGCCAAACCTGGAAAAATGGCACCATCTGGTAAAAAATAGTAAAAATTTAAATTTTGAAGCGTTGCCAACAGAATGAAAGCCTCTTAACAAAGATTGCATCATGTTATAGTTAAATGGCCTTGGGATTAAAAATTGCAGCTTTAATGGGTTTCAATGGGGCCATTTTTGTCCAAAAGGTGCTGAGAGGGAAGTCTTTTTGTACCTAGTGCAAAACAGATTTTTTTTTAAAGGAAATGGCGGTGAAATGGTAACATTCCAATAAAAATACACACCTGTGCCAAATGTTATGCAGTTAGCATTAACACAGGCAAAGTGATAAAAAAAAACTGAAAAAGCCAAAAATGTCCATAGGATGCACAAGGGTTAAATAGATTAAACTTTTTTTTATTATTTTTTTTTTATTGCTTCTATAACTTCTATTATTATTTTTTTAATGTGTTTCTAAGTAATTTCTGGCTCCATATTGCAGTGTTTTTCATTTGACTGTTTTCAGGTGATCCTTCAGTAGCGAAGTCTCAGTTGCTGCGCTATGTTTTGTTCACGGCACCAAGGGCGATTCCCACCACTGGACGAGGCTCATCTGGGGTGGGTCTGACAGCAGCGGTCACAACTGATCAAGAGACAGGTAACGATTTTATCATTTGTTGACAAGTACACATATGTTCACCCAAAAAAGCGGACACTTCTAGACAAAAGTCTAAGACAAATCATTTCACTCATTGTGTATAGTGGAAATGCCCTTGAAGTCATTTTTCTCTTCCTGCAAGTATTCAACTTTTTCAAGATTTAATTGTCAAAATCATGAATTAAAATCTGACAACAATGGCATCTTAAAATTGGCATGATGAAGCTAAAAACTTTAAAGTGCGTATTATCTGGCTAATCCAGGTGAGCGTCGTTTGGAGGCCGGAGCGATGGTTCTTGCTGACAGAGGTGTGGTGTGCATTGATGAATTTGATAAGATGTCTGACATGGACCGAACAGCCATCCATGAGGTGATGGAGCAGGGTAGGGTCACCATTTCCAAAGCTGGGATTCAGGCCAGGCTGAATGCTCGCTGCAGTGTGTTAGCTGCTGCTAACCCAGTGTATGGAAGGGTACATGACTATTGGCTTGATTGGTTAAAATATATAGAGGTTGTTGGTTTGCTTTATTTTCTAATAATCTTCCTGTATTCTTCACCCAGTATGACCAGTATAAAACCCCAATGGAGAACATTGGGCTCCAGGATTCCTTGCTTTCCCGATTTGATCTGCTCTTCATTGTTCTGGATCAGATGGATCCAGATAGCGATCGGGAGATCTCGGAGCATGTGCTGCGGATGCATAGGTACAGAACGCCCGGAGAGCCGGAGGGAACAGGTGAGACTCACGGGCGCAGCTTGAGGGGGGGCAGACTCGCCTGGGGGAAATTAATAGAAATGACCATTCTTTAAGAAATATAAAATAAACATTGGGTAATGCATAAATGTTTCTCCAAATGTCACAAATAAACAGCAAGAGGCAAGACTGAATATTTATGCGTCGTTATTTGATTCGAAATAAAAAGAAACCTGTTTAATTCAATGTTATGGTTTTAACGAAAACTGAAACTAATTAAAGCATTTCAAATATGCTAAAATAGAATAACATCGCCTATGAATGTTAGATTAAAAAAAACTAGAATGAAAACTAGAATTCTTGCCTTTAAAACAAACTGAAATAAAAATGCACCTATAAACA
Organism: Siphateles boraxobius; assembly: GCF_051911475.1. Classification (NCBI taxonomy): domain Eukaryota; kingdom Metazoa; phylum Chordata; class Actinopteri; order Cypriniformes; family Leuciscidae; genus Siphateles; species Siphateles boraxobius. The sequence goes on along the minus strand of NW_027509208.1, from coordinate 16,278,446 downwards.
TGTTTACACTTCTACCACCAATGTTATCTGGTGTCAGAACGAACACCCATGTATGTATGTATGTGTGTGTATGTATATATATATATATATATATATATTAACTTAAAATATCTATTTAAATATTTTTAAATAGATATTTTAAGTGCTATATTTTCATATCATGTGTGTTTGCACACATGTGTTTGCATATATGAGCGAGAGAAACGTTTTGTTTTATTTTACATCATATGTACTTGTATAGAGAGAATATATAAAAATGATGTAAAACAACATTTCATTGCACATACTGTGTACGTGCGTCTAATGAGAGCAATATATTATGTAAAATAATTGTATATACACGTGTATAGACAGTAAAATATTTGATTTTCATTTACATAATAATTATCTCTCTATACACACACACATTGTAATTACATTTATTGTAACCTGTGCATCACTTGGAATGTCTCATGGACCACAGTTTGAGATCTACACTCTTCAGTTTTCAGCTTTAGTCAGCTGTTGCTCTCATTCTGTCATGTCTATACCAACAGCAATGCCACTGGGAAGTACAGTAGATATATTCGCCACGGAAGACCCAAACCTCACAGAAGCAGCTGAGCAGCAGCTACAGATCTATGAGAAAAAAGACAACGTCCTGCATGGCCACAGGAAGAAAAAGTACTTATTTCTTCATATGTTTCCTTAGAAAGTTGTGTAACAATGTCAGTCTATCATAATCTATTGGGTTTTTGTGGTGCTCGTCATAATAATTTGAAAGGGAGAAGATTGTTACCATGGAGTTCATCAGGAAGTACATCCATGTTGCTAAGCTGGTGAAGCCGGTCCTCACACAGGAGGCGTCGGACTACATAGCAGAGGAGTATTCCAGACTCCGGAGCCATGACCAAGTCAACAGTGACTCCGCCAGGGTCTGTAGAGCACCACTGCATCACATCATACAACAAAGTTTTGTACATAAATGAATGCGTTTATATTATGCATCATACTACTTTTACTCTGGAATTGCTTGGTTCGGTATAGACCGACTGTGTGCATTCCCACAGACGATGCCCGTGACTGCTCGAGCTTTGGAGACCATGATTCGATTGTCTACAGCCCACGCCAAGGCCCGCATGAGTAAAACCATCGATCTGGGAGATGCAGAAGCTGCACTTGAACTCATGCAGTTTGCGTATTTCAAAAAGGTATGTAACTGTTCACATCTAGAACTGATAGCAGTTCGTTGTCATTTGCGTTTAATGTAATTTGGTATGACTTTGTAGATTCTGGAGAAGGTTAAGAAGAGGAAGGTACCCGAGGACTCGGAGATGGACATCTCTCAGAGCCAAGAGACAGAGAGTCAAAGAAACCTCAGGTGTGTGAATGGGAGGTTGACGTTACAGTAAAGTGTTTGAGTTGCAGGTGTGAGCTGACTCTCTCCACAGGAAGCGTTCTCGCATCTCTAAAGATGATGATGTGGAAATGACTCAAGGAGAAGACTCTGACCCTTATGATTTCACCGAAGAGGAAAACAGTAAGTCAACTGATTCAGTTTGACTTTCTCAGTTAGCTTAGCTTGAAACCAATGCAGGTTCTTGTTCAGTTGTTGTACTAAATGTCAAGGCTATTCAACCCAGTTAATATTTTTTTCTCTACACTGAATTTTAACCCTATAAAGCCTACTGTATCATATCTGTTTCGTAAAATTATACGACTTTTAAGCTTTCAACATTATCAAAACGTTGCTGAAAAAAAACTGTTCTACATGCCTTTCGTCTGATTCATAGAATTATACTAAAAGGCCTTTTACTTACATAAAAGTAGAAACTATTTCACTCCCTTCATGTTGTGGTATAGACAGTCTTTTTGAGCTGCAAAACTAAACGTAAAGAATAACTTATTTTGCCAGCAATATTTTTAGATGAACATTTGCTGGACTAAAGCAACTTGGATTTACTTGATTATCCATTTTATAATTTTTTTAGAAAAATTTCATTGAATGTATATTTGTAGATCTCTCAAAGGTCATTGTATTGAATTGCATTATGTTTGTCCTAAACAATAAAAACTACAGATCTTTAATCATATAACTAAGCATTTAGATATCATCTAAGACATTATCAGGATATATAGAGTGATACATTTATGATTTATCTTACTTTTTCTGACTTTGTCAGGCTTTACAGCGTTAATATTTTGAATATATTCTGTGGTATTATAAATTTGAAACTGGCCCAAATGTGGTGATGTTGTTGATGATGATGATGTTAATGACGACAGCCCAGCCGAGTCAGAAGAGCAAGCCAGGGTCTCAGAGGAGCAGTCAGAGGAAGAAGGTTGACATCAGTCAGGACAGGTACAACAGAGTCTTCATTTTCAGATGTCACATTCTGGGCTTTGGCAATATGATTTTTTTTATTGTTCCCACATTATTCTTCCACTAATAGAGTTAGCACTACATTGATACAATTATTCCATCAGACTACACTTGGATTCTCTCCCCCAAATCCACTGTGGAAAACTGTCAAAATGATAGTTTATATTGGTGTTCCTACAAATCTGTTTTTTAAATAAAGTATGAAAAATATTGTATGCTCCTTGACAATGATCTCTGTCCAATAATGACGTTAATAATATATTAGAATTGGGTTGGTTCTTCTCCTTTTGCTTTTATTTTTTTTGCTTTGTTCACTTCAACAGGCTAACTGGACATTAGATATGGAGACTGATTTTTGACAGACTTTCATGTGACCTTTCGCAACATTTTTAGATTGAAAGTCTTCAAGGCGGCTCTACTGAAGACCTTTAAGCTGACCCGGACTCAGTCTGTCGCAGTGCCTGATCTCCTGACTCACATTAACAAAGACCAGGATGAGGACTTTGACCAGAACGAGATTAACCTTCTGCTGGAGCGCATGCAAGATGACAACCAGGTCATGCTCTCAGAGAATGTGGTGTTTCTCATCTAAAGGATTTCCTATAGACCGCTGCAGCTCTTGCAAATTCAGAAATGTAGATAACATTGCCAATATGTATATGCCAGCACTTTGTAACAAATGACTAATAAATTGTGTGAGCATTAATGGTTGTGATTTTTTTTATTTTTTTTTATTGTGCATTTATTTTATTATTTTCATTTATTCTTTGATTTCTTTTTTTATTTTAGGTTTTTGAGTTCTATACATTTTAAAAGCAAGCTATGAATCCATAGATCCAGCTCAGTAGTGAAGGGCAGATTCCAGAAAATATTTTTCCTCCATTGAGGCTTCATGATGTCATTAGGGCCTGCCTTTTAGTCCACTGTCCACTGTGGACATTTGGGGTTCTGTAAGAGAAAATTCAGTAGAATAGGAGTTAATGCATTTAATAGTTCAGTTATCAGGTGTGGAATGACAGAACTGAATTGGGTAAATGGATGCTCACAACCATCTGTCCTCTCTGGCTCAATCTCTCTTTCCATCTGTCCTCTTCTCCTTTGCACGTAGAACAGCACACTTGCAACAAGACCAAGGAACATGGCAGCACCCACAAAGATGCTTACTGCCACTGTTGTTGTAGAGCTTCCATTGGAGTCCTCAACCTGTAATCGCTGATCTCTGAATTCCGGTCTCCAAAACTCTCTCGACTGAGGTTCCAAAAGTCCAGTCACATCTATTGACGAAGTTACACATTCAAACTTAAGTCAACTTCTGTCATGTTTCATAGGAATTTCACAGGAATGGAATAAAAAAGCTGCTCACAAACCTTCAAGGGAGAGGAGGAAGATGACATCATCTCCTTTAATGAAGCTCCGACTCTTCAGGCGATCAAGTGTGATGTAATTGCTCGTACCATAACCGGGTCCCCGGTAGAATGAACTGCCATCTGTGTCAGTGACACGACTGCCTACTTTTCGTGGGTCATCCCAATAATACTCCACATTACCCATGGCTGCGCAAAAGAGAGAAGACAATATCTATAAAACTTTTCTTGTCATTTATCTCTCTAAGGCTACGTCTATATTGATCCAGATAGATTTGAAAATGCATGTTTTTCTTCACGTTTTGTCTTGTGAAAACTGAGCTTTTTGAAGACATTTTCCTAAGTGGATATATCAGAAAATGTTTCTGCTTTTTAGAGTGGACTGCCAACTATTACGGATCTTTTGTCATGTGATGCATATTGTACCCACAGTCATAGTAGATATATGGTTATACCAGTGTTGTGCCGAATTCCTCCCCCCCCCCCAAATATTGATAGGTTTAGGATTAGTTGTGGGGGAGGGGTTAGATTAGGCAATCATGTAGTGACCATATTTGGACATTGGCTGTTTCACTTTCTACAATTTCTACTAGAGAGTAAAGGTTTGTTGTCCATCTTTTTTTTACAGTCTATGTGAGAAACTCATGGAAAATGTTTGAAAACACTGGTGTGGACGGAGAGTATTTGGAAATGAATATGCAGTTTACAAACATATCTGAAGGAATGTAGCCTAAATCTGGAATCACGTATCTGTTGAAGCATTTATTGCTCATAAAAATGCCTAATATCTTGTGCTTTCAGCCTCCCTAACTCTGTTTATATCTTACAGTCAGTGGAGGTCTTGGTTGGATCAGTAGTGATCATCTTCATGTTGTTCATGCGGTGTTGGATGTCTGGATTCTGGTCCATTAGCTCCATGGATGCTTGTCGCCATGGACATGGCCATTGGAGATTGTCATCATAAGGTCCAGAGGTCAAGTGGAGGTAGATTGCCATTTTATCAGGGCTATTCGTCAAGCCATTAATGTATAAACCAATCTGAAATGAGTAACCATCTGAAGTTAGGAAGCGGGGGCTGTAGGTTTTGGCGCCGGCATTAGTTGTAGCAAGAAGAGTGGTAAAATCTCGAATACGCCAAGTGAACTGAGGACACTGGGTCTCTGAGAGGTTGATGTCATCCAGAGAAAGACCACCCTTTGATGCATCTCTTCCTTTAACTCCTTCAAACACCATTCTGAATTTATCAGAGACATCTAGCGTCACATGGTATAGTTCCCAGGAGTCTTTAAGTCCACCTAAATAGCACATGTACAGTATACATTACCAATAGCATAACAATTTATCCTTAAGGTGTGGTCACAAAATTTTGCAGAAGTCACTTTCAAATCAAGCAGCTTTCTGTTGGTCAGTGCGTCGAATCCATGTAACCAACTTGGACACGAGCGATACATTTGTGGGGAACTTTTTCGCCCCCACACAAAACTCACAAACTTGTGGCTCCCTATTGGAACAACTAGATACTGTTTCGCCGCAACAGTAAATGTGAGCGGCATGGTCACTTTAGTCAAATTTAAAAATGTCTCAATGGTGAGGGACGTGCTAAAGCGCAGAACGTGATTTCACCAAGTACAACAGGTTCCTGGATCTTTGTTGATCCTGGAACAACATTCCTGTTCGAAAATATATTCCCACAAGTTATCCCTAAAATCAGAGGGAAATGATAGGGGGATAACACTGATTGAGAGGAGCCTAACCCTGGTATTAACCCTAAACTTGACATAAACTGTAAATTTGTCCTTTAAATCTGATTAGTTGATTGGAATGTTGTTCCAGGATCAACGAAGACGTTGATCCTGGAACATGTTGTTCTTGGTCAAATCTGGTTCTACTATAAAGAAGTTCACACAGCAGTCACTTTCAAATCAAGCAGCTTTCTGTTGGTCAAGACGTTGAATTTACATGGCCAACTTGAACACAAGTGAAATCTGCCTGCATGGGGAACATTTTTGCCCTCACACGAAATTCCCAATCAAGCAGATTCTTATTGGAACGACTGGATTTTGTCTGCCAATTTTCGCTGAGCAACGGTACATGTGACCTCACCTTTTACAGTAAATAATTCTTGATTTGGGGTTTTAAATCATTGGATTTATTACCACTGATCTTCTTAATGAGTCTCAGGTCTCCTTTGGGATTTTCAGCGGTGTATTCGCGCACCCAGATGTTTAGCTGGTCATCGGCGCCCCCACTGCTGTAATGATAGAACTGCAGGCATTGGGAGCGTCTTTTGGGATAAAAGAGGCGACTTTCCAGGTAAGCCTTGTTTCCTTGGGTACCTGTGGCTGTGCTGAAATGCATGAAGAACCCAACCCCTGTAAAAGTATACATTTTATCAGATAATAAGCTACTAAGCCAGTCTTGTCGCTTTCTCACACCTCTTTGAACCTTATAATGGGCATGTCATATAGCAACCCTTGACAAGAAGAGTCTAGAGAAGGTCAAAGAATGAGATTTTCTTATTGTGTCGGTAAAATGTTTATCATGAAGACCAAAGTGCCACCACAATAATATCATAAAAGAGTAATCAATGCAGGATTATGGACTTTGAATTATACAAATGTTTTCCACATGATACCGTCCCATTTAAGAGAATCTTTGGCCTAACTAGGTATAGGCCTATGATAAGACTGTTTTTGTCACGCATCGTTAATCAGATAGTTAACATTACTTTGTGTTAAATAAGCTTGAAAAAAGATGCAAATAAGTCAAATGAAATTTTTTTTCTTTTTAAGTAAATTTGGCGAAAATATTTGCTATGTGAGTGTTATTCACGTGAAACCCCAGCTAACAATTTTTTTTTTTTTTGGTAACATTCCCATTAAGTAATGAAAATGTTTTTTCTGAATCTTCCTTGAACATTCAAAATGTCCAGTTTTTAAATGTTTTAAAACATTTTTTTTTTTACATTTTTGAACAAAAATGTGAACATTTAAGGGAACATTCCATTTTATAATTTTGCAAACATTATGGGAAACGTAACTTTTGAATGCTCTGTGAAACAGGTAGTAACATTTAAACGTTTTGAGAACAATAAGGATGAGTTATCTTTGAACGAACATTCTATTAACGTTACTGGAAGAACAATATGAGAAAAGACAATTATGCCCATATTTATAAAATTTATAAAACAATAGGCTATACTGGATGACTTACTACTTCCGATGAAGTGCGCATGTGATGAACACTTTACTATCCCACAAAGCAACATGAGAGGATTTATGAATAGCAGTGAAGCGTCGTAACTGATCGCCAAGTAAGTTTCAACTAGAAACTTAGAAAACTAGTTCCGAATGGACATTATGCAATTTTGGACGCAGCTAATTACAACCAATCAGAAAATATTAATAATAATAATTTGAGGTTATGTTATGGGGATTTTGGACCAATGAGATTTCACAATGGGTGGGGCTGCACGATAGCTCTGTTAGCATCTGTTAGCTCTCTTATGAAGTTGCGTCACCAACAGTCATGTGGTTAAAAAAAAGGACATTTTCAATGCAAAACATTGTCGGGTTGAATCCTGCTTTTGTGTTTAGGGGTGTTCATACCTTGACATTGACCCAGAGTGGTGTAGTCCGTCTTTGGACCGCTCTCTACTGTTTGTACACGAGCCCACTTGGCATTTCCATCTCCCTGGATCATACCACAGATGTTTGGTTCCTCAAAGTGGCAAGAGTCCAGAAAAGTTGAGGTTGTAGCTGGAATAATTTTGAAAGATATTTTAGAAGGAGATGAGTGAGAGAAGCCAAGTATTAGTTGAGCAAGTAGTCTTTATCTTACCAGTTAGACTAATTTAATTATATCTATAAAAAAATAATGGAGGATTATTTAAGCAGTCAAGGTCCCACAGAAAGTGTTATAAACTGTAATCATAAACTTACTACAATTGTATAGCCTGTTCAGCTTGAGCAGGTCACTGTCACTGAACTCCATGCGTTGGCCAATCACATCCAAGAATTCTGGTATCTTGGTAACGATGGTTGGCTCTTGGCCTTTGCTGAAGGACGTCTTACTGTAGTGCATGACCGAAGCATAATCATAGGGCACACCGAGAGAGCTTGACACCGTTTCATCATATAAATTGAAGTTGTGCTCTTTACCTAAGTGATGATTTAACAAGAAAACAGCTGCATGTAATAATAGGATATATAAAGTAAAGAGTTGTTATTCGATGGCATGAAAAATGTTAATGAATTCAGTTATTATACCTTCTTGAATCTGGTCCCTCACTATGGTGACGTAGTCGTCTCTGTCAGTTCTGGATTGCTCGTGCCACAAACCCAACGCATGCAGAAACTCATGCTCCACTGTTCCTAAACGGTCACAGTTTGCACCAATTGACAACTCCTGTTTCCCCATCTGTCGATTTCCCACCTTCGAGTAACATCTGGAACAGAGAAAAATCCAGAATTTCACGTTTTTGCAAAAATAAACACCCCATCGGATTCAGTCAGTGCAAGGGGGAAAGAAAAAGTCCCTCGTACTGTTGCAGCTTGCACATGCCTGAAAAGTTTAAAAATGCTTTTACTGGCATAAAATGTTAGTAACACATTATTTCGAAGGTCGACTTTAGACATTTTACTATGTAGGCCTGCTTTGCAACTACGTCAACTAACTCTCTTTAATATGGAAGTACATGTCAACTACCCGTCATATTAGTAGACTGTTTGCTTAATATCTGCTAACACTTTTTGTTGCAAAGTTACTTAGTAGAATGTCTAAAGTGGACCATCAAAATAAAGTGTTACCAAATATTATTTAATACTTTTAAATTGTTACATTTTTAATTACTTAAATCAAAAAAATGTATATGTTTAAAAAGGGTAGGACTTTTTCTGTTTTTGTATTGAAAAAATGTGAGCACAATATGTTTCATCCATATGAATGTGGATAGACTTGATTATTGAGTTTAATGTTTGAAGTTTCCTCACCCGCTGCCTTTAAACACAAAAATGTAGTTTGGCTCTCCACCCCAGGGTTTGAAGTCAATACAGGTCTTGAGTCTGTATTGCTCAAATGCTTTCAGTATCACGCCTTTGGCATTGATCTCTGTTGAAATTACATACGAACAAGTGAAAGAGCATGTAAAAGAGAGAAAGACAGTGGGTGAAAGATTTTAAAAGATTAAGGTAGAATGAGTATGTCAGATAAAGATCAAAGCAATAATTCATCTGAACTGAGTCAATTATTTTATAGATTCATCTACCAAGGCTATTGTCTAGGAAGTACGGCACAGTGGTAGGCCAGCGATACTGTTCACCCAGAATAGTGTTTCTGCTTTCTCCCTGTTAAACACAAACCAAACATGGATTTAGCTTCATTCAGCTTCAACACATCCCTGTTATTTAATTTGCAAGTTACCTTTTATTTTATTTTATTTTATTTTTTGCTTGAAAAATAATGGAAACTTTATTTAAACATGTCCAGATTTTATTTACAAACAACAGCAAAAAAAAAAAAAAACCCCAGCTCAAATAACATTGAGTTTGACAGGTTTAAGCATTTTCTGAAGGTTAAGCATCTCCTAAAATTATATATATATATATATATATATATATATATATATATATATATATATAGTAATTTTGACGTTTGTCATGTTTATTGCTGGACAATTTAAAAGCAATATTTTTTCAGATGTCCAAGATTTAAGTTACAAACCTCATAGAAAACAGCTCGTATAATATTTAGTATGACATTTTCTGAATGTTATTGTTACAAGTGAGGCTCCCGCACGGCCTCCTTCGCAACACCAGAGGGAGCCATCACCCGAATATTGACTTTCTCATCCGGAATTATTGGGACAGATTGCACTCTCACCTGCATTTCACCGCACACACACTTCTTGGGCAGATCACTTCACAACCGCGCACATTTTGCGAAGTCTTGATTTTCCCCGGTGATATTTTCTGAGCATTTATTCATTGTGTAGCCTATTGTTATACCCGTGTTTGATTTGATTTGGACGACTCCTCGTATTTGATTCTTGCCGCCTGCCTTGACCCTTGCCTGCTTTTTGGACTCTGTATGTTTGTTTCCTGCCCGAACTACTGTTTGTTTCTGTTTACGCATGTCATTGTAGAATGTACCTTTATAACTCTGTTTTTTTAATAAAACTGCAGATGGATCCTCATCCTGTAGACCCGTCATTACACATAGGCTAAACATCTCCTAAAAGTTTTTTTTTAATTTAAAAAAACTTTTGAAGTTTGTTAATCTTGGTTTATTACACAAACTGTTTTTATACGTCCTATTTTTTTAGTTACAGACCTCATTATAAATGAATAGTTAAAAAAATATCTTTAAAAGTAAAAACATCCTGAGGTTTGTTAAATATTTTCTAAAAGGTTAATTATTTCCTAAAATATAATGTTAATGGAAAGTACCATGAGAACCTGATTTATAAAACACTGACCTTCTCTATCAGAATGTCTCCTTCCACCAGGTGAAGTCCTGCCTCTGTTGAACAACACAGCAGTTACTGCAAATGTATAATCAAAATAATGTTATGATTTAAGACGCATATTAATGTTTCCACAAACCTTCATTTATTTCAAATATATCCTGGTCTTTTCCATTATCTACATCAATCTCTGTTTTGCCTATAAAAGAAAAGTCAAAATCCAGAGCATATAGAATATAAAATCATTTAAAATCAAATGTTATTTTGAAAGAATGTGACTGTAATGACTCACCTGACAGTGAAGATGTTGGCTTTGAAAGAAAACATTTGAGGAAAGTGTCAAAGGTGCACATTTACATCAACAAATAATTACAGTGCAAACCTTATATTCTATGAAATAACCAATTCATCATAAAACTCATTCAGCCCTGAACACGATCAATACATTTTAGTACAACTATATGTGCTCTAACTATAGCTGTGCTCTAAAATAATTTCCTTTTGTTTAACATGTATTATATGATCAAAAAATGTTGGTTCTTTATGACATACCCCGACACTGAAAGTACTGATTTCTGGACTCACCAAACCCAGGACCGCGGTACATAAGAGTAGAATGAGAAATGTATGGAGAGATGCCATGAGATCGGTTTAATCCTGAGTTCTTCTGTTCAAAATATCAGTGTATATGTCTATGTACCAATTTCTAAAGAGCTTAGTCTGCAATGATTTACAGCCTGCAGCTGATAGGATAAGATTTATTACACTGATGGTCACCATGATATTATTACATGATAAAAGTAGTTATTGATAATGACTTGGCTAAGAGTTTGAGGTTTAACTGCACATTATATAAATTATAAACACACACTTCCTGAAGTCTGCCATGAAAACTTTTCCACAGAATGTTGTTTCACAGTAGAAACTTTTATTTCACAAATATACATTTTACAGTGCAGGATGCAGACCCTGAAGTCATTTAAATAATTAATTCAAACATTAGTCCACAGATACATACTAAATCCTACAAAAAGTGTATATTGCACACTAAAAAGTATATCTCATATCTAAAAAGAAAGTGCAAGAGCAGCTAAATAGTGCAAAATGTTTCCAGCTGATAAATCTTGTTAAAGGAGTAAGCAATAGCCTATATCATAGAATGAACATGTGAAAAGAACTTACATTTATATGATGAAATGGTGTCATATGAAAACAACACAGCTTAAAATAAATCTTGGTCTGATAATCAACATTTTTTTGTTGCTTTAATAGCAGTTCAATCAATTTCTAACCACAGCATTGGTAAATAGTTCAATATCAGATATTCAACTTATCTTTCACTTCACAACTGCTGTTTACGATTATGCCATAATCTTGTATACAAACTTATTTTAGATCTCCAGAAAAAAACGCAGAGAACAGTGTTGTTCATGTTATGTTTCTGAAACTGAGCTCTAAATGTTTTTCATACATGATGCTAAAATTGCACACTGAAGGTTCATCTCATCGGATTGGTGCAGGTTCTGCAGATCAGATAAATAAAGGATTACAGTTAAACATGGACAGTGTGTGAGAATATATATTTATTGGGAAAGTTCTTTGATTTGTGTGCGTGTATATGATTTACAGTTATATCGTCCATGTAGTAGCAGTGGCGCAGGTTGAGATGAGCTACGAAGTCGCGGCTGTAGTACTGCGGATCACCGTGAGGTGTCGCCACACACACTGGACACACCTAGAGGGCGCCAGAGGACACACAACAGTCTTGAGAGAAGCAGTCAGCACTGCCGAGGCATTTCAAAATGAAGGGTGTAGTTAAAATACTTTCTCAAATTAGAATGCTGAGATAAATATATGACTGAAAGGAACTAATGTTTCAAATGAATGCGCTGCAAGTTTAATTCAACACATTGGATATTATTAGAATCAATCACTCTATGAACCCTGACTGACCACACGTCTGCTGTCATTGACATGACGGTCATTGCAGTGATCGCGTAGATCGAGTTCATCCAGTCCGTTATCCTGGCAGTATGGACACACAAATGTCCTCACAGTCAAACTGAGAGAAAGAAAACAATCGGGAAATTAAGTAAAATACTTTTACGTTTTTTTTTTATTTTAAAGCTTAATGCCTCAAGTCTTCTAAAACATTTATTTTACAGACTTGAAGTATTATATAGTAGGCTATGCAATTACAGACATATATAAATAAACGCATGTAAATTTGAAATAACCATATTTTTAGAATTATGTAGCCTAATGGTGCATTATTTGGCCAAAATGTTTGCCGACAAGAAAAATCTGAAAAATGTTCTATAAAATGAGCACCAACTTAACAAGAGGTAGCCACAGCAAAATGTTGCATAGGCTATTAGTCCGGTGAGATATACACAGATTTGATTTAAATAAAATAGATTAAAATAAATTGAATATTAAAAAAATTATTAAAATAAATAATAAAGAATAGATTTTATATATATATATATATATATATATATATATATATATATATATATATATATAACTATTGTGAGAAAGAAACACTTTTTTGGCAATAAACATATGTCATCTAAAAAAGAAAACCCCTGCTCTAGAATGTAATTTGTAGGTTTAGGATTTGTTGAATTACTGGAATAGTGAAAGGGGTTCATTGGAAGGGGTTTTCCATGCTTTTTTGGCAGTGCAGTGTGTTTATGAAAATATGTGGATAAGGAAGTGGATATAGCCTACAGATGTCCTCACCCTTGAGGTTGAAGATTATTTTCCATTAGAGTGATCTCCGTTTGCCATGGCCTGTGAATGAAACAAAATATGAGTTAGCCAAGCCATAGTCTAAGTCAATCAAATGATTATCCTCTTGATGGGACTTACCAATCATCAAGCATCGCCTGCAAATCTTGCTGGGGCGGGGCAGGGTTTGGCAGCAGTGGAGCCGGGGCAGGTCTTTGGGCGACTTGTAAAAGACTCCTTGGGGCAGCATTAAAGGTTGCATTTGCAGGTTGAACTCGAATCCGTGGCATTGGAACGGGCCGTGTGGCAGGAATTAAAAGAGGATGGGCTTGGTTTTGTGGGGCAGGTGCCAGGGTAGCCTGATTGGGCAGACTGACTTGAGAGGCAGTGTTTGTCTGTTGCGCCTGTGAATCTTGAAGTTGGCTGATGAGACTGTTTGTTTAAAATCATGGTAAATTCTTTGGAATTTGACAGAAAAGGCACTAAATGTTGAAATTTGCGCATGAGACTTACGCATGTATGTTTGAGCCTATAGGTCTTCTCAAATAAATGGCATCAAAATTCCCTGGCAGGATTTGGCGCAGTTGCCTTCTACTAGGAGGCTGCAAGAAAAATATTCTTAAGCATTCAGTCTTTAATGAACTCCACTTACAGAAATACTGGTATTAATCAAAGGGCATTTACTTATTACCAATGAATTATTTGCAGAAACACTCATTCTGCAGTATGGGCAGTGAGTCCTGTACCGGAAAGATTGATTGAGGCATCTCTGGCAAAATCTAGAAGTACAGAGAAAGACAAAGAGTGTGTGAGAGAGAGTAAAATAATCAACTATCATCAGGAAGAAGATAAAAGTGGCTGTCAATAGAGGTAACCTTAGTCAACACGTCATGTGATGGAATTTCCCTTTAGAAATACTTTCACTTTTGATAGCTCAGGTTGTTTATCAGAAATTTTAGTTATATGTGAAGGAAAGAATGTAAATGTAGCGCATGAAAAATGAGCTAAATAAATGTCCACCATAAACACTGTTTCCAAATACAATGGCCTTTTTGGAGAAATTGTGATTTATTCAATGAGTTCCATCTGCGATCACCTATCAGTTATATAAATATACTGTATATATTTTTTATATACAAGACATTTCTGTATAAAATTACAAAATATTTAGCATGTTAAGTTATGTTCAATATGTCTTAAAAACTTACAAGATTGATTTAAGTTTGTCTGTTTGAAGTGTCCACATTAAGGCACCAAAATCACTATTTGAAATATAAATCACACTTACACCTTTCCACAGCATGGTGAAGGTTGAGAAGGATTACTTATTTCCCCTCTGCACACAGGACACTCTTCCTCTGAAGCTGACATGTCCAAATTGTCAGATGTCTGCTGGCTCTCTAGTCTGTTGATATCTTCACTTTCAGATTGCAATTACTTAAGTACAGTCAACTTCCTCATTGCCATAAAAAGGGAGTGTATTCTGTAACGTCAGCTTACCCCCTTTTTCTTGGTGATAAATATGAACTGCCTTTATGGAACTCATCTTCTAAATAAAGTGACTTGACTCAGTGACTGTGAAAGAAATGTGACTATCTTTTAAGCTTTTTATGCAATTCAAAATCTGTCTAGTTAAGGAACATTTTTGTATAAAAGCAACATACTGATAAATTGATAATATAGAAGTGAGTTTTGTTGGTAAATGAATACTTACATTATACATGCAATTTTTTTTTTATTATGCCATTTAAAAGGCACTTTTTTTCCTGGGACACTGTAACTTTTCTTTATAAAGTTTTATGCAAATGTTTTGGGCATCCCTGATAATTATAATTTCAGTTTATAATCTGGGCTTTCGAAGCAGCAACTTCATTTGGATATAATTTATACCTTATGGAAACAGTACGATTTCAGTTCTGAAATAACATTTATTGAATCAACAGAAAAAAACACTGTGACGATCTCCTAAGTTACCCCTGGTTGCGGTGTATGCCCTGTGTTTTTTTGGTTTATATTCTTTCTATAAATGTTTGTTTCTCATTGTTTGGTAACTTTTTCTAGTCTGAGTTGCACATTAGACTGATAAAAGACACCAAGAGATTTATTTCTTTATTTTCTTTATTTGGAATTTACATAAATTATTAGTTTTATCCTCATTTGCAAAGCTAACCTTCTGGGTACATGTCTGCAGCATGGTTTCCAGGAGTGGGCGTTTAAGAGGACATGCGTCCTTCCTGTTCCTCATTTTATGCCATCCCAAAGAATTCTGGGTGTAGGCCACTCAAAAACATTATTCATTGGATGAACTCAATTAAGTTGTGGGCAGGATTTCCATCCAATAAATATATGTAGCCCCAACTCAAACTGAGTACATCCATTCAACAGAATGTAAATTAGCTAACTTAACTCATTTGTATCAAATAGATCAAATCCAGGCTAGATTTCTTGATTACTGGTTCCACTGATGCAACTGCCACCCCCCCCCCCCCCCCCCCCCCCCCTTTTGATAATTGACATTAAAATGCACTATACAAACTTAAATGGTTGTAATTCAAGAATGCTTTGGAATACAGACCTAAGTTTGGTCTAGTTTTAAAGAAAACAATCAGCAGATTATTACTGAAGTGAAAGCACTTCAATAAATGACAGTATGAAAAAGTTATGGAAGTTATAATTTACAGTAAATCAAATATACTTTATTAATATATTTATTTTAATATTTTACAAAATATTTTTACTATAAAATTACTATAAAAGGAAAGCTATATATCTAACCAAGTTATGTTCCAAATTTCAAGTTGATATCACAAAAATTGAAGTTCCCATGAGATTTTGTTTAGGCGTAGTACCAAAAATAGCCACCGGGTGCCATTTCATTCCATTAAATTTAATTGTATGCAATCTGCTGTAACAAATTCATAAATTTCTATCCAAATATCACTTCTGTCACTAAATATGGTACCTTGAGACTCAGACCTTTCTGACAATATGTGTTTTGTCAATATTAGAAAAGGTTTTGATAATAAATTATGAAAGATGATGCACAAAAGGGAGGGGCCTAATAAAAAATACTGTTTCTATGGTAACGCAACATCCAATTTCAAAACGGTTTTCACAGGATGAATTCTGAGTCCGCAAGCTTTCAAATGATACCTAATTTATGATAAATACTGAAATATGTGATATAATAATAATAAAAAATGTATTAATATGTAATATATATTATACTTTTTAGAGGACTTCTTACTTTACTTTTTAAAATATATTTTTATCTTTTTTATTGACAAATACTTGATTATGTTTTATTATGAACTTTTAGCATTTAAAACCAAAGTTTCAATTATTAAAAGTGTGTGCATCGACTTTTTGTGACAAAGGTCCGAAACTCATGACGTCGATTTTTTGAGGCGCACTCTTGTCATAAATTCATATATTACTGTTTAAACATAATTTGTAAGAAAAAAAACAGCGCTAAAATATCTATTTAGGAGTCTTAGACCTTTCCAATGATATATAGTTTGTCATAATTAGATTAGGATTTAATAGTAATAAAGCGAAGTAAAGTTAGATATCCCGTATACGGGACCGTGACAGTTAAGAAGACTTAGGTACAACTCCCGAGGCCAGGCTGCTATTAATAATTGCAAGAACAGTAGGACCAATAGCATCAAATGAGTCTTTTAGAAGACGTGGAGGAACAATATGCATGCAACATGAGGATAATTTCATTTAAACAAAAAACTCCCTCAGAAGAGACAAGAGACATCGGCACAAACTGATCAAAAACAGCAGGGCACTCAGAGGAAACGAATAAAAAAGTCAAAGAGGGGGGGATATATTAGATCTAATAGCCTCAATCTTATCAATAAAAAAGTGTAAAAAATGTTCACACAACTCAGCAGAAGGCTCTAAACAAGTAGCTTGGGGAGTGTTCAGAATAGCATTAATAGTACTGAACAGCACAGCTGGCTTATGGGAATTGTTACAGATAGCATTAGAGAGATACTTTGATTTCTCTAATCTAACAGTTTTTTGATATTTAGACAAATTATACTGTAAAATATCAAATGAGATCTGTAATTTATCCTTCTTCCAGCGGCGTTCCGCCCTTCTGAATTCCAGCCTTGTAGCTCGAGTAGTAGCATTCAGCCACGTTGAACTCTAATTTTTTTCACGAATCGTCCTGAAAGGGGCAACTGTATCCAAAATATTTTGACAAGTTAAAAAGAACGATGTAGTTAGTTCTTCGGTATTAAGCCCATGAGGGCATTGAATAATCAACTTCATTTGCACTAAAAGCTTCAGAAAATAATTGAGCAGTTGAAGGGTTTATCGCCCGACAGCGACGTTGTTGAACAGTCACTTTGGAATCACGAGAAATACATATCTCAAATAAAACAGGCAAATGATCAGAAAAAGTGGCATCACAGACTTTTATGATACTAATAGGCAATCCATATGTCAAAACCAAATCTAGTGTGACTACATGTATGTGTGGGACTAACGACAAACTGGGTTAAGTTAAAGGACTCCACAAGATTTAAAAAAGCTTTGGCCAAAGGCCATTGAGACTATGTACAGGAGCTACAAACTACACCAATTATAGCCCTACAGGTAGAAATCAGTGGAAATGTCATTAGAAATGAGAAGGATATTTATCACTGAATTATTGGGCTAATTTACAAGGCCATAGTCAAGAGCATCAAACACAAGACACTTTAAAGCCCTGTTAAGAAAAAGAGAGGAGGAAAACGAAAATCTTCGGATGGACAGTAATACAGAAAGCAACAGAACTTAAAGTTAATCTGTTAAAAGTTATAGTCCAACTATACAGCTACCACCAGTAATAAAACCTTGGTTACTTTGAGGCGCCGCAGTATCTTACATTGTTAGAAAAGAAAAACAAGGATAAGGAATGTAATTCATGTAATACAGACATACAATATTAATGAGTACCACAGCTGTTCAGATCTACACAGACGCATAAAAGAGTATAAGATAGGAGTTGCTTTTACTGTTTACTGTTGCTTTTTCAGTTATCAAAAAGGAAAAGGATCAGTGATGAGTTATCTGTTTATACAGGGGAAATTATTGCACTATTATAAGCAACACCGTGGATATGAGATAAGACCTTTGAAATCAGTTGTTTGTTCAGACTCAAGTTCATCATTGGCTAGCTTACAATAAAGTCATTCGGAAAGTATACCAGACGTTTAATTACAAATACAGCAAACATTAAACAGAATTCAAATGATGGGACTTACAGTGATACTTTTATGGGTACCCGCACATATTAAGGAAATGAAATGGCAGATAAGGCAGCAAAAGAAGCCATACGAAACAATGACATTAACTTAAGTGTTAGTATAAGTAAGAATGAAATCAAGAGTATTATTAAGGAAAGGTTGAAGCCGGTAAGGTGGCAAAAACAATGGGATATGGAGAAGAAAGGTTGATGGATTTACATAATTCAAATGAAAGTGGGAGAGATGAGAAGTGCAGGAAAAAACAGGAGAGATGAGATAATATCAAGGATGAGATTTGGACATACAACACTAAACAGTACACTTTATAAAATGGGTAAACATCATACGGGAAGGTGTAAATTTTGTGAGCAAGAAGAAACTGTGGAACGTTATGCTATACTGTCAGAAATACGAGCCTAAAAGAAGGATTCTGCAAAATCTAGAAAAAAATAAAAATGCAATTTATACTAGGAGATATTTTACAAAATAAAGTTTTATTTTTCAGTATCTTAGAATAACTAATTTGTGGGAGAGGATATAAAACAGTAATTTTGATCCACACTCCAGTTGGTACGGTTATACATAATTTTGTTGTTTGTCAACCGCCAATAAAATCTGAAAAACAAGAAAAAGAAGAAAAACAATTGAAAGGGTGGCCAAACCTTTGCACAGCCTATTTTTCACATTTGATTTTATTTCATACAACTCAATATTGCTACACTAAGAAGTTTTGTCTGAAAAACATCACATTATCCAGCTTTCTCTAGAAACTGAATGGCATCACTTCGATATTTTTTTTAAAAAGACAGAGCAAATTATCATGCAACCTCAGAGGGGTGCCCAAACTTGAGCACAAAACGGCATGTCTGTCTATCCGTGTGTTTAGTGTCTAGGCCTAATATCTACCTACCTGACTGTCTAACGCAAAATCGTCAATGTCAAATTAACATTCATTATATAAGATGTATCAACAATCAACATTGATATGTTCAGGTTCGTTTATAGGCTATGTCCACAATTGAATTTTGTTTCTGCCTCAAAAGTTTAAATCTTGTCATTTTGAATTTATATCTCGCAATTCTGACTTTATCTCTAGCCGTTCCGAGTTAACTCAGATTCGGAGGGGAAAAAAGTAAGAATTGTGAGAAATAAATTCAAAATGACAAGCAAAAAGTTGTAACCTTTTTATTTTTTTTATTCCGTGTTTGAAAAGAGTTTCACACTACTCGGTTTTAATGTTACACTTTTTTTACACAAATTTTAAGTTTATTCAACACCCTGTATTACATATCTGCCAGTCTGTTTTTGTCTATCATAAATACCGAAAGTAAAACGTTATTTACGGCTTTTATTATGGAAGAAGTAGAGCTTTTATTTCATTGCGGAAGTGAAATCACCTGACGCCGCTAAGCTTCTTGGGCAAAATCGATCAGCAGGCAACAGTGGATTTCAACATGTCTGCCGTCGGCTGTCAGTAAAGGAGGTATTTGTTTGCAAGTCAACAGCAGATCCGTGAGCTCGGTGAAGAACAGACGAGTCCCGCGCTCATGGCTCAGTGCGTGCAGTCAGTGCAGGAGTTCATCCAGGACTCGTTCGTGCCGATGGTGGCCGTCCTGTGCAGCGAGGATGCGGAGAGAGTGACCCGCAAAAACAACCTGACTTTCCCCGAGCTGCTGCGGCCTTTCTGCCGCTTGACGTCCGAGGGTAAGAGAACCCAGCTGAGCAGACAACCTCGGATCACACCTCACAACTGCTTATCACTCGAGAAGACGGCTGTTATACATACATACATACATACATACATACCTGTGGCTGTGTGTTATACATACACGCATACTACACTTTCACAAAACCTAGTGAGCTGGCTGCCTATGCTACACTCCCTGAAACTGACTAGGTGCCATTACATTTCAGTTATGCTTTGAGAGGCAGGTCAGTAGAGTTTGTGCGACATGCCTAAAATGCTTTCTTGGATAGCAGCTTACTAGGATTTGAGGCACACTGTAAATGATGTCTAGGCAGGCAGCTCAGTAGGATTTGAGACACACGCCCTAAAATGCTGTTTAGATAGACTGGCAGCTCACTGGATTTTTAGTCACACGCCCCAAAATGCTGTCTAAATAGGTCGGTCACTAAGTTTTGTGAGACATCCTGAAAAACTGTCTAGGTTGGCAGCTCACTAGATTTTTAGGGCCCGATCTTTGTGCGGTGAGGCCCCTGGCCAGATGTCATTGGAGGTTCCCCAGTCACTGTGGATCATAGTGGCAGACCTCTATCTTTAAGTGAAAAGGTCATTTTTTGGTTGATAGTAGTATTAGTTATATAGTTTTCTGGGCCCTATCTTGCACTGTATTCTGAGGGGCCTGGGGCCCTATGGGCAAATGCTGTGTGTGTTTAGAAATTTGGAGCTTTCTGCGCCTTGAGTCCCTGGGGCTTCACTGGTCATGATATGGATGACATGATGATATGACTTAGTGTGATTATCAAATCAAACGCTGCAATTTGATTATATATATACATACTATAGTCTGTTGTTGTGCTGTGTTTTCAGCTGTGTTTTCAGCTCAGTTCACACACAGTAAACGCTGCTTCTCACCAACACAAACGTTGCATGTGCAGTGAGTTTAACGTGCATTTTGGAAACGCAATGTGGACTAACTTCACTTTAATTTCCAGCATTTCTGTGGACAGATGTTTACAGCATTTCACCAGTATTTCGTCAAAACAAAAATGCATCTGAAGATCTGAACGTTTGGAAGTGAAGGATTTAAGGCATAGATATTAGCACTGCAGTGAAAATAATAATTTTAAAGACTACAATTATCAAATATAATTTTTATTTTATTTCACGGGACAATTGTAATTTACAAAAGTAATATATTTATATCTTCATTTTTATAATTAGATTTAAAACAAATATGTATATATATATATATATATATATATATATATATATATATATATATATATATATATATATATATAAACCAGTATCAGTTAACCATGAACGTGAATGTTTTGTTAAATTATTGAAATATTAATTTAAAATCTCAGAGGGTACTTCAAGTAAACAATTTACGTCTAAGGGGTTCAGCTGACAAAAAAAAGTTTGGGAACCCCTGCGCTAGATGTCCTTAGTGTTTCCTTTGTAATTATAATCCAGCCCTGAGTCTGAGTCGTATGACAGGAAAGGGTCACA
Organism: Siphateles boraxobius; assembly: GCF_051911475.1. Lineage (NCBI taxonomy): Eukaryota > Metazoa > Chordata > Actinopteri > Cypriniformes > Leuciscidae > Siphateles > Siphateles boraxobius. Next base: position 16,257,079 of record NW_027509208.1, on the reverse strand, counting down.
ACCTGAAATCCGATCTGATTTCCGCTCATCTGAGTATTTAGAGACCAGAGACTCAGACAGACACCGCACAGATCAGATTCCTCTGTTGGTGAGGGTAAGATCACCACGGAAATAAAGGTCTGTGTTAGTGGTCGACCGATATATCGCCACGGCCGATATTTGGCTTTTTTAAAATATCGGCATCGGCCGATCAGTTTTTCTGATTGGCCGATGTGTTGGAAGCGGGACTTTTATTTTGACGGCGCTGCAGACTTTTATTTTGACGGGCGGCGCTGAGAACACCACACCTGAGAAGAGAACGGCAGCGTCTGAATCTGATCACACAGCGCTCACTCACATTCTCCGTCTTTCTGTCAGTCATATCTAATACTTTGTAGACAGAACCGTTGGCTACAGAACTGGTAATCAAAGAAAGTAAATGGTGTGTGAAAAAGTAATGCGTTTGCTTTTTTATTATTTGTAACCGAAAAGCCAAACAATCAGGCTAAAATACTTTCGCATTTACCGTCAACATTCAGCAAATGCGCATCTACATCATTTAAACAAATCTCTGAATATCTAATAAAAATTTAATTTCACAAACCTTGCAGATTTAATCGAATCCAACTGTGATATCTTGTGAAGTGTGCATTTGTAGCCTGCATAAACGTGTTCCTGCGAGTGACGGTCCGTGCGAAGTGATTGAATGCGAACAGAAGATCAGCTTCACAGGAGACGCGATCGAAAAACTTTAAATCCTTCATTTTAAAAAATGCTGTGTTATATCCAGTTGCCCACTGTATCATATTCATGTCGTTTTCACTGTGTGCTGTATGTAAAATTAGAGTTACCTTGTCAAAAGTCAAAGTAAAAAATATATGATTAACAGTGCGCATGAAATTACCAGGTTACTGAGTGCCGTTACAGTGTTTACTTGCTTTTTATTCACATATTTTTAAACAATTACTTCATTTGTAAAAAATACTGTAATAGGATTGCAGATTCAAGAAGTTGCCATCTAAAGTATAGGGCCTAAGCATGTTTATTTTTAAATATTTATTAAATTTATCTAATTTATTAAGTATTGATTTATATAAAGTGTATGTATATATATATATATATATATATATATTATATGTGTGTGTGTGTGTATATATATATATATATATTTATTAAATTTATCTAATTTATTAAGTATTGATTTATATAAAGTGTATGTATATATATATATATATATATATATATATATATATATATATATATAGTTTGATATATACATATAAATATCGGCCATCGGCCACCCTGCTCTCTAAGATATCGGCATTGGCCATCAAAAAACCCATATCGGTCGACCACTAGTCTGTGTTGGTCTGTGCTGTTAATCACCAGCCTATATCTAGTAAAGTATATGGGATAATCCTAAAGAGGCAGGCAATCAGATCAACTGGCTCAATTTATGAAGACTGCGGTTGTTTACATTAGCGTACTAGTCTGTGATAGTAATGTTGCCATTAAATCACAATGCAATACTGATATACGCTACTGCTTAAAAGTTTGGGGTCGGGAAGATTTTTCAATGCGTTTTTTTAAAGAAGTATTTTATGCTCACAAAGGCTGCATTTATTTGATCAAAAAACTGTTTTCTATTTGAAAATATTTTTGAAATGTGATGGTAAAGCTGAATTTTCAGCATCGTTACTCCAGTCTTCAGTGTCACATGATCCTTCAGAAATCATTCTAATACGAGGATTTGATGCTTAAGAAACATTTCTTATCAATGTTGAAAACAGTTGTGCTGCTTAGTTTTTGTGGCATACGTAATACTTTATCTTTCCGGGATTCATTGATGAATAGTTTGAAATAATATTTGTTTGAAATATAAATTGTTTGTAATGTTATAGGCCTACATGTCTTTAATGCCACCTTTGATCAATTTAATACATCCTTTCAGAATACGATTACTAGTTACTTTATTTCTTAAAAAAAAAGAAATAAAGGTAGTATACACTTGACAACAGTTGCCATTTTAACTGGTTCATTAAAAAAAAAGACTGTCGCTCTTATCACAAGTAGTATTACTATTAGCCCAGGGATTAGAAACAAAATGTGCAGAAAGTATATTTTTGTGATCTTTGGCCTCCTTTCCATATGTCAACCCGATTAGGACAAAATTAACTGAATTGGCTTCTTGCTACAGAATCTGTCGACACTGGACACATGAACCCCTCAGAAGAACACATGATGGGCAATGAAAAGATTTGCAGACCAGACGTGGTGCAATTCTGAAAGTTTCCTGCAACAAATTCTTTGATTTATTGAAAAATCATTGGAACAAAATAACATTACTAACTGGTTACCAGCGAAACAATTGGAAGGGGCTTTTTGTAAAAAAAAATCTTATTTTATTTGTTTTTAGTGTCTGGTTATTGAACCGCTTTTAATGACATTACACAGAATATCGGCCATTTAGGATTTGTGGGAAAAATATGGCACATGTTGTGTTGTAGCTCATAGTCAGTCATTATTGCGCTGATTCACTTGTTGTCTGTTCTTCTCAGATAACTCTTTCAGACACTAAGAACAATTTCTTCTATTCATATGTTGCAGTGAGCTGTGGATTCGTAGACATGATATTAACACAGTTAAGGTGACCCAAATGAACACTGTGCTCTCTGTCTATGTGTGTGTTTATCCCTCGGTAATGTGATTGGATTTATTCAGGAATGCCTTGGGAGCAGAGGAGCAAAGTCTCATCTTTATTCTGTATGTAATGCTTATCATGTGAAGTGTGGAGTGAGAAAACACGGGCGCATTATTGGAAAGTGTTCAGAAGAGGGTGTGAACATCAAGGAGTGTCAACATATTTGAACAGGGAAGGGTGGATGAAGAAGGATAAGGTCAGGTCTAGAGGTGGCCAGATGTCAAGCTTAGTGGAAGCCCAGCTGTGTTGTGCCATTCCTTAACCTTGACTGATCATTTAAGTTGACAGGGAGCTATAATCCACTGTAAAATAAGGAAATGCTAAATCCTAAATACTCTCTCCAAAGTTTGTCCACTGCTAATAATTAACTACATTTGTATAGTGCTTCTATTATTAAATATCATTTCAAAAGCATCTACAAAAATAGAATAGTACCTTTTCAGAGATATACCTTATCAGAAATATCATCAATATTAGTAATCAAAACATGAATCAAAACGTATTTACATGAAGTACTTTTATATTATATATTATATTGTTATACAAAATAACAAAGGTTTATATAAATATGGAAATAAATAAAATGTCTTTCAAGAGTCAGAAACATTGAACTGATTCTTTTCCATGTGATTGTGTTTCTTGTGTGTGTGTGTGTGTGTATGTATACTGTGTGTATTTATATGACAACATTGATAAGAAGAAATGTGTCCTGTGCAACAAATCACCATATTATAATGATTTCTGAAGGATTATGTGACATTGAAGACTGGAGTAATGATGCTGGCAATCCAGCTTTGGATCACAGGAATAAATTGCATTTTAAAATATATTACAATAGGAAACTTAAAAACAATATTTATTAAAATAAATTTTTTGATAATGAACTCATGGTCCAGGAACAACCAATTTTGGGTTCTGCTGGACACTAAGTTGGCTAGGATCAAAGCTTCAGCTACAAGAAAATTAAATTAGCAGTACTATTATAAATTTGCCATCAGCTAGTTCAACTGACAAACTTCCTCCTTCTCTCCCTCCTTCATTTTGTGCCCTCGTTACTGAACTGTAGGTCATCTGCGTGACCCCAACAACCAAGTGGTTGTGGTGAAGGGTCTCCGGATCAGCGTGACTGGGATCAGCACGCGTCCTCCACAGACCCCAGAGCTGCAAAGGCTCCTCAGCCAGGCGGTTTCTGTCTGCCAGCCTCCTGAAGGCTCGCCTGCCAACGTCATCTCGGCTGGAGACTACGACCTCAACATAAGCGGTAAGTGCTTGTGAAGAGTTTTCTGTTCGTGGTGGGGAAATCCGTAGAGGAGCTGATTATGTTACTGAAAGCGGAATGGCCTAAAGTGAACAGAAAAAGGAACTGACAGAATGTTTCCTAATGCAACATATTTACAGTTTACATAGCCCTTGCAGAATCTATATATGGCCATTTGTTGCATTTTTTTTTTCAGTAGCCTTAAATGAATCTGGGCAATATAAGCAAGCAATTATATCTCAATATGCTTCGTTTTGGTTGATAACAATGTATATCATAATATACACGTTCTTTATGGAAACAAGGGATGTCATGACTAATTACCATAATGTTAAACTACATTTTTTTTAACCGACTAGTCGGAAAAAGGTCTCTTTTCAGTGATCCATTTGAAATAGCCTGCTTAATGACATGGAGAAAACAAACGCATGCGAGGTCTGAGGTAAAATTAAGTGATTTTGTTTATTCATTTACACCTTTCAAAATAATGTATTATTTTTGGCAGAGGCTGACGTTTGGTTGGGCCAGATAAAATGACAAGACACAGGATTATTGACAGCAGCAATAGTGTAGGGGTAAGGCGCCTGGTAGAAAGTTTTGAAGCAAAACGACCCGAGTTCAAATCCGCCTTTTGTCGAACTTTCTCTACTCTTTTTTTTTCTTTTCTTTTCTTTTTTCCCCCCTTCACAAATCAGATCGGAAAGTCATTTATTTTCAATAGAAATTAAGAAAATGTTCGAAAAGGGTTTAATAATAATGTTTATTGGTAGGGGTAGGTGTAGGGAGGGCTTTATTGTCCTAATAAAGTGGCATCCATTTATTCATTTTAATAAATATAGTCATTTACACTGTTTTTATTGCATACCATTTCATGTACAACAACACTGAGGTGCAAATAGTATCCGCCACTATTTCTAAGTATAAATAGCATCTAACTGCTATTTTTACATAGTGTTAATAGAATCTATCACTGTTTTCACTTGGTGCAAATAGCATATCGCTAAGGAAATACAGTCTATCTGCCTATTTCTCATTTGTAACATTAGCATGACTGTAATTTGACAATTTCAATATCGTCTAGCAGCAACATTGTTCGTCAAAATAATGGTTGACATCAAAAATGTGTTAAATTTAGATTTTACAGTATACAAATTTTATACTATTTAATTTTAAATAGTCATGAACACTGTAGTGAAAGGGCTTTAGTAATAAATAAATACTATACTGTTTTATCTGTCTGTTCCACATATTTCCCCCCTAATGTAACTAACATGTTTTGCACATTTATATTGATTTATTGGTTTTTACAGACATTTATGAATATTCAAAATGTGTTACACATAAAAATGTTGACTTCTCTAAATGAAAAAAAAAAAGATATCTGCAGAGGGTATGTAAACATTTGAGAAGACGAAGAGCAGTCTCATAATATAATTTCTTTTTTAATGGAACTCGTTTCATATCAGCACCTGATGAGGGCAGCAGAGGAAAAGAGTGAGAATCCAATGGCATAATTGTCCATGAAATTAAAGGGTTTGGTTTGCATTACACATTTATGATTTATCGTTTCTGATCTTGTTTTTCATTTTTTTAATCCCCCCCCCCCCCCCCCCCCCCCAACACTTCTCTTGTGGATGCATTCTTGGTAAGAGCTCATACACATGCATTCCTTCAGTGTGTGTATTCCAGGTCTCACACACGTGTGCTGTGCTATGCTGTGCTGTTAACCCTTTAAACAATGAGTGTGATGTGTTTGGTTCCCTCTCAGACATTAGGCTGCCAGTAGAGCCCGTCCCCCCACATATCCCCTCTGCTACACCAATCACTTAGCTGTGCCTAAAGCCCCGACAAACTCCTGCCCTGTTAACTGAATGAGCGTAGATGAATGCCCATTACTGGCTGTGTCTTGTGTTTTTGGTTTTGGATGCGTTACGCTTTTGTGGTTCCTGTCAGTGAGCTTTAACCAGACTACCTGTCTCTTCTCCTCTCAGACCGCACGGTCAAAGCGAGCGTTCCCTGGTACTCTGACTGGAAAGAAACACTCACCCAACTGAGCTCGTCCAAGTACTACACAGGTATTCCCGTCCTTCCCCTGCTGGGAGTGCGTGAGAGGGCTTTCCTCAGACGCCTTTTCCAAATCATTTCCTGGCCTAGCTCGCTCCGTAGCACACCTGCCGCTAAATCTCCTTTCCTCTTTCAAATCCAGCTTCCTCCTTTTTCTCAGGATGTCGGTGGTGGTCCTATAGCTTCTTGTGTGTGTGTTTGAGTTAGATCCAAGGGAAATGACTCATTGTGCTGAAACTGTCATATAATGGCTTAGTGATTTCTTCATTATATCCAATCAGTTTGTGTTCCAGTTGAGAGTCAGACCATATTTAACGATTGTTTCGACCGTCTTTTTTTTTTTTTTGGTTCAGTTCGTTTTGTAAGGTTTTCAGCTCAATGAGTCATTTTATCCATCTCACTTTCTAGTCTAGTGTCTCCTCTTCTCTTTAGATCCACTGTTCCTGTTGCTGTGAAGTAGAGATTAACTTTACATGCCCTTTTTACAAATCAGTTTGATTTTATGTGAAGTATTGGTTTCTTTCTTGTTATACAATGTAAAAAATATGTTGTCAAATTTACTGTAAAATACTGGCAGCTGTGGTTGCTGGAAATGACAGTGTTTCAGGTATTACAGGATGGCATATTGATGCCTGTATAGTAAACAACTTCTAACCATATATTTTATAAAGGGATATTAATAAACCAATCAACTTGATGCATACCAAAATCCGATTTTTATCTTTAAGTGTACTGATGTACCACCACAATGATATGAACAGGTGTTAAGCTAGAAAAGCCACATGATGAATCATTGCTCATTGTAAGTGGCTTGTGCATTAAACTTGGCCAATACTCATATATAGACATTCACAGGGTCATGCACACAAAGACAAAACACAATCTGGGAAACACTCGGCACTAAAATAATGCAATAGTCATAAACTGAATAACAGAGAATGTAGCGCTAAACACCCTATTGTACATTACTGATACTAAAAAGAAGAATCTAAAAAGTACAATCTAAAAAGTATTTATATAAAATATAATCATGATGAGTCATTCAAAGACTTTTGGGAATGCTCTTATACAGTTTTTTTTTAATCACAAGTTTTCCAACTCCAAATACAGAAAAGTTGTGACTTTGTAAAATGCTATAAAATCAAGGATCTGTGATTTTGTTAATTCTCTTTAACCTTTATTTAAAGTCCCCCTGTGGTGGAAATCAAGGGTTTTAATGTTGTTTATATGTCTGTGGTGTTTTTAATATGCTTTAAGACAAATGTGTAAATTCACAAGTCAACACCCTTGCTGAGTATTTTCTCCTTAAAACGGCAGTGAACCAAAAGCCCTATTCGGACGGTTATTGTTTCTCATGGGGTCGTAAGGTATTTTCATAATTTACAGGGGCTAGTCTGTGATTTTATTGGCGTACGAATCCAGAATGTCAGTGTTTTTCTCCCACCATTCGCATGAAAATCCCCGGCCGAATTACCTACTGTTTTTTAGAAAAATACCAAGGTCGTGTGGAAATTGAATTGGTGTCCGAATCCACATCTCGGAGTTTACAAGAAGAGATCATTCAAGTCTTTTTTGGCCACTGCCCAGCACCGTTCAATAACTGTTGCGCTTAGCATCCAATTTGTATGCATTTAAAAATTCTAGCCTTCACTTGTAACTGAAATGCTGGAAAGTATTTACAAGAACAATATTTCATCACCGCTCAGAAGAGAAAGAGAAGAAAAGCACATAAACATTTGAAGTGGCCTGTTATGGCAGCAATTATATACATTAAAAAATAAACCAAGCAGCTTTGTGTTTACCTCATGTAAAGAAGAGAATATTAACTTGTTTCCGCTAATTTTCACATTTTTAAAACGAGATAAATTAACGTTTTGAGTTTAAATACAATACAGACAATCATTTTAACTAGTGCGTATATCTTCCTATTTTAAACAGGAGATTTAAAATATCAAACAATAAATGGGATTATTAAATTATTTTCCTATTATTAAATTAAATATGAATTTTTTCGTATTATTCCAAGCATATGACATTTTATTTGCAGCAGACAATCATGCGACTGACCACATAAGCAGTGCGCTCCCGGGTTCAAAGGATCACAAAACTCGCTCCTTCACTGTGAATAAATCACAATCCGAATGCATGAGTTTGATCACTGAGGTGCCATGCAAATTTATTTTTACAGACGTCCACGTGAGAAACAATAACCATCCGAACAGGGCTAAAGACAGTCTCAAAAATGCGATTTGAAATTGCTGGTGTTTCTGATGTCACAAACTACCTTGTAACCAATCAGGACAACGTGTGATCATCAACGAGTGGATCTCTGAGCTGCTGTGAGTGAAAACGAAAATCTTTTCTTTGTACTTTTGTCAGTTTAATAAAGGTTAAAGAGAATTAACAATCACAGATTCTTTATTTTATTGCATTTTACAAAATGTCAAAACATCTCTGGATTTGGGCTTGTTTGTTTATTCATAGTTTTTACTTTCAAAAAACACATTTGACAGTATTTTACAGTGAAATTTCATATAATGTAATGTTAAAACATTTACTGATTTTCATTGTATATGACAAGGTTATCTTGCAGTTAACAGGTTTTTACTCTTACACATATATACTTTCTGTACACATTACAGATATTTTTACATTCTATCAATACACTAATGCTCTCAGTCAAGTAAAAAGTTAGCTGAATATTATTTAAACTTTTGAATTTAAAATATGCAAAACACATTTTCAAAAATGCCTTGTGGTTTTTCTGAACTAGTAAGAAGCTTATACAATAGACTTGTTTAATGTTCATGAGACACCAAACAGACACCAGGAGATATACTAAAATTATTTTATTATTTATGGAAATTACTTGCAATATTTGTAATTATGATTAGCCTTTATCGTTACATTAACACATTGTCTTCTTAGCAGGGGGCTTCAATGGGATACACAGCATTACTGCAGGGGGCGTGCTAATTATGGTTTGAAAACAAATTAAAATGTTCATTATGCAAAAATACATTTAACCACAGCTAAAGTTCAGCTAAATGTTTAATTGTCCAGGCCATAATTTAACAGTCGGTTTTGCACAGTATGCAACAGGGGGTCCCTATAAAACCATCAGGGGATCCTTGCACTGATAAAAGTTAAAAGCTCCTGTTTACACACACACACACACACACACACACACACACACACACACACACACACACACACACACACACACACACATTTTAGTATATCTTCTCAAGGGACTGTACTATAGAAATAAAACTTGGATATATTTTAGAGTAGTCAATGTGCTAATTGTATACGCTTATTTCACGCAGTCGTTATTTTGAAATCGAAAGCGAGGCTCCGGTGGGAAGAACCCCGGAAGTAAAAATAAACAACAATGCCTTGGACTACCAACCTGAAGCTTCTGCCGCGATTTACACTATTGGATGTTAATATCCAATATAGGATATGGAGATATAGTTCGTTCCTGCTTATTTTTTTACTTTCTGAAATTTTTTTTTATATATAAATTAATTTCACTGTGTATAGTCTAAAGTATGAAATAAATGTATGCACATTTTTAGAATAACTAATTTCTACATTAAACACAACAATACGCGATCGCATTCGCGACTCTCCTATGATTAAAAGCGACACTGCCGGTTTTCTTCCCACCGGAGCCTCGCTTTCGATTTCAAAATAACGGCTGCGTGAAATAAGCGTATAGCAGTAGATTTTTACTGTCCTCTGAAAATAACTCAACATACAGCCATTATTGTCAAAATAGCTGGCAACAAAAGTTTCATTTCTATAGTATTGTCCCTTGAGAAGATTATATTAAGATGTTTTTGCTGAATTGTGTGGGGTGCAGGGACGTGCACAGGAATTATGAGGGGCAGTTGCTCTGACCTGAAAAAAGGGCTTCCCCTACATTCAGTTGTGCTTCTTGCTCGTATTCAGTTCTGATGGTAGGCTACTGGCAACTACGCATGATTTGTAGTATGATTGCGTAAAGGGAACAGGAATTCCGGTAGGCAACAGAATCGACTGCTAAAACCAGGGCCGATCCTGAACTCCCCCTGGGGCCCTAAGCAAAAGGGGCCCTCTACCTGACCTGTGACACCGTGAGCTATGTAAACCATTTGCCATTGCCACACAATCACACCTGACACTTCAGTGCTCCCAATACAATCCTCCCTCCTTGAAACAAAACAGTCAAAGAATAAGTACAACAATATAGAACAGAATGAGGTTCAAACAAACAATATTTATTGAATAGAGTATTTTCTATAGAATGTTAACATAACAAGTGAATATTAACGTAAACATAAATAAGAAGAAAATAATAAATTATAACCCTGAGCTTTGGCTTTTGGGATTAACTTTGGTTCTCTCTACAGCCTGGGTATTTTCTGCATCAGTATGATTTTTTTTTATTTATTATTATGCATGTTGAAGCAATTCTTGATTTATGGTTATTATTTACTGAGGGATGTGCATCCATATTGACCAGTATGTCCAGCTAATCAACATTTTAAATTCAATATAGCCTATAAATCAATAGTCAATCAATGTCAAATTGTCAATACATTGCTTTCTATCTTGCATAATTAGTGCAGTTGTTTAGAGTTTTTAACTACACTGAGACTAGATAATCAGTTTCTTGTTTTATAAATGTGACTTTGATTGGGAGTGCCATCATTCACTGCATGTATTGTACAGTATTTCTGCTTGAAAAATGCGAGTTTCATTTCGTGCACGCGCATATGAACGCACGATAACACACGCGACGCGGTTATGTTTTCCGAGCTGCAGTAAACAAACACCGTTTCACTTTGTCGTTTATCAAAAACAAACGTAATAATTTTTTTTATTTTACTCTCACTTTTGTCAGGCACAAAGTGATGCAAGAGATGCACTGCCTGCCCAGCTAGGTTAGCAAGACCGAAAAACATCAAACTTTGCTGACATCAAACTTAGAGAGGAGAGAACACAAGTTTACCTGATTGTTGTTCCCGCAATTCACTCTCATGGGTTTTTTCTTCCTCTTTTCGTGACCAGAAGGATAGTTTCGCTTCATTTTGTCATGGATGTTGTACACATTAACTGACACGCTATGACACGAGATGGAGGCGGGGCCTTAAGTAATTTGTGGGGTCTTACGCACCGGTCGCGTGCAGCGCTGCAGCCACGTAAACAGTTTGCCCTTCCCTTACTGACTTTCAAGTTCGGTGCACGAATGGAAGTGAATGAGGCTTTGCGATTTAAAAAAATAAAAATAAAAAATGTATCTAGGCCTATGTGAAATTCTGCAGCCATTGTACGATTTTTTTTTTTCCTCGGAAGGGCAACTTGAGTCGAGAAGGGCATATGGGCAGTTGCCCGGGCAACCTGAGCAACCCCCCTGTGCACGTCCCTGGTGGGGTGTACTCACTTTTGTGAGAAACTGTGTGTGTGTTTGTGTGTGTGTGTATATATATATAATTTAGTAGTAATATATAATTTAATATAAATTAGTCTAGTTCTTTTCACTTGAGAGTTGCCATTGTAATAATCAGAGCTACACTGCAAACAAGGGATGTGGTTCATTGATTGTAATGTGCTAGATATGGTTTGTTGTATTGTAGTGTCGACATGGTGTTTCAGCTCTACACTCTCAGTAAAGATTCAGATAAAGAATTGATCGCGAGGCTGCCAGAGTGGAGTGCATCATGCCGTCTGCTTATTGTCATGAATGATTCAGAGAAGACCATTGATTGAGACGAAATGTCAAGGAACTGAACTAATGAATCTGGAGCATAAAAATCAGTTCATACTCATCTTCCCCCATTGCTGGATGGACTAAAAGGGGGAAATTGATCATGAATGCTGATGCGTGCATTCAAAACAACCTGCTCTTCTTTAAGCAAAATTAAAAAAATTTGTGTGGGCGAAATCAAATAGTTTGAGTAGGAATACACACGATTGGGAATTTCTCGTGCGGATGAAAGATTTCCCCACACGGATTTCCCAGTGGCTTCAAGTTGACCAACTGAAAGCTGCTTGGTTTAACTTCTGTGTGAGCTTTGCTTTAGATATTGTTACACTATTGACAATAAACAATGGACCTTTTTTGCCCCAAAAATTGAACTGAAATTTTGCTAATGTGACCGGACCTTTTGGCTTTATGCTTCAAAAGTGCAACTTGAATGAAGAGCTGAATTTACATTTTAACAAATTATTGGCAAATTATTAGGTTGTTTTCTTTCTGTTATTATGCTGTAAAAGACTCTTGAAATGTGATCTGTTAAGCTTATATGGAATATCAAATGTAATTTCCCCCCCTATTCGTCCTGCCTTTCATAATGTGCTTCTCTCCTCTTCCGCCTGGAGGGTTGGTCATGTGGCCTGTATTAATCTTGTTTCTGAAACAAGATAATATTTCTTTGTGTGTGTGTTTATCTTACAGCCACAACACCATGGTTTGAGACTTACCGCGAGAACTTCCTGCAATCCATGCCAGCATCAGAGCACGAGTTCCTCAGCCACTACCTGGCCTGTATCCTTTAAAACACAGAAAAACAACTTTCTTTGTCCCTCTCCTCATAACTTGATCTTGCTTTCTCTTTTTCTAATGCTCGTATTCTTTCTTTACCACAAGGGACGCACCACAATGTTGACTGTATAAAACTTTCTGCCAAGAATGCTATAAAATGTCTATTAAAAACTATTTGTTTCTATAATTATTTAAATAAAGTATAAATGTAATCTAAATCTAAAATGAATGTCCATTAATACAAAAAGGGTATATATAGACTTCCTTTTAAAAGTCTAGAATAACTAAGAAGTCTCCTATGCTCACCAAGGTGGCAATTACTTGACAAAACTACAGTAAAAACAGTAACATTATGAAATATTATTAGATTTTACATCATTCAAATATGCTTACATGCACAGTCTATCCAGATTTTTGATTGAGTTGGTTTCGGGCAAGAAGATATATTTTGTCACTCTTGTATTTAGCACTCTCTTCTCCTCTTTTTTTTCTCTCAGTCTCTTTTTTGCTCTTCCCTCCATCTGTATTGAGAGATCTCCTGAACTCGGCTGCAGGTATGTTGGTGGTGTCGTCCCATGAGGCGGTGCCGACAGAGGAGTTCCTCAAGCTGTCCCAGGAACAGCACAGAATCCAGCACAGTGGAGAATACACCCACCCCAAATGGTTCATCCCCAACACGCTCAAATATTACGTGCTGCTTCATGATATCAGTGACGGAGATGAGCAGAGGTTTGTGTGTGTGTGCATGTCAGTTTCAAGAGTTCTCCTTGTACAGGGGTCGAAATTAACTTTTTTCCTTAGTAGCGCTAGTGCTCACAACCTCAAAATAAAGACAGGGGACTGCAGATGTAAATTGGCTTATGGCTAACTCTGGTACAATGCATCAAATTGTAACATTTATGTTTGAAATTGTACATGGTCCCTAATAAAAAATAAATGAATAAATAAATAAAAAGTTAGGAGCACCAGCAAAACTTTTGGAGCACCAAAACTAAAATGTGTGAATTAGTGAAGCGGTTATATCTGCTGATAATGTCCGGCTCAGTTGGGCCAAGTATTAAAAAATAACATTCCAATCAATAACGGGTGGGTTGCGGAAGGATGTGAGAGAAATCATTAATGTGTTCATTTTAATAAAGACACGGAGCTATCATTTCACGGTAAACCGCAATGAACATGCATTACTTTCGGTTTCAACAACAACGTACATCTCTTCAGGGAAAACCAATCAAGAAAAACATGCCTCAAGCACCTCCTAGTGGTCATTATATAAAACACAAAGAAACAACCTATGAGAAATTGCTTAAAGGTGGGGTTAGCAGTATTTCAAAAATGCTGTTGGACATTGTTGATATTTGAAATCAACCCAAACACATCCCTCTCTTCATTGCTCCGCCTCCAATACTCACCCTCCAATCCTAACAGCCCTGCTCTGAGTCGGTCTCGAACCCCGATCCCGCGGTATGTGAGGCGAGTGCATTAACAATGACGCTAAACGCCACATTCTATAGCAGTCGTCAGGGTGACTCTCACTAACTGGCCTCCGTTACCCACACAATCCAAGAGTGGATGTCTGTTTATCATAGCAGAAGCGCAACAAAATAATGCTTCATGAAATATAAAGCGCAGATGATGAATGAATGACAAGGAAGCACAAGGAATGAACGTACAGTACACAATAGTAATTACAAACAAGAAGTCGTTGTTAGTTGCTAACAGCACAGCAGCTCCAGACAAACAAAGACACTCAAACCTAGTGTTCTGTTTTCAGGCCTTCCCGCTTGGGTCTCTCCAGCACTGAAAAGCTTTTCTAATATTACAGCGGGTCCTAAAGCCCTTGCCCATTCATAACTCTTCGTTTTCCAGTGATTTCTTCTGAGCGTTTCTCTTTTATGTTGTCTCATCTCTATTTCTGCAGTCTTTCTTCAAATCTCCCTTTTGCTCATTCTCTTTCCTCCACCGTCATACACCCCTTAATGCCAATTGGCTACACACATTTCTTGTTGTTTGTTCTTGTGTCTTCCAAACAGTGTTTTCAAATACCACTTACCCCACCTTTAACAACTTAACATCCTTAAAGGAGGGACATCCATCTTAGGAACACAAATTAAGATCTTTTTGATGAAATCCGAGAGCTTTCTGAACCCCCCCACAGGCAGCAATTTGTCAGGCATTCTCAGACCGATTGTTTCGATGAGGATCCAAATGCGATTGCCGTGTTCATATATGCCTAAACGAACCGAACTAAGTGAGAAAACGCACCAGGTTCCAAAAACAAAGGCTCAAAATGAGCCAGGTGTGAAAACGTCCTTAGAGTCAATAATACTTGATACCATACTATGCACAAGTCGTTTGGGCAACTTTCAACTAGTGCTCCCACATATGATCACTATAAACTAGAGCTGCACGATTATTTGTTAAGAGATTGTGATCTCGATTCAAACACTCACACGATTTCATTCCTACATGACAACAATTCGGCCATGTCTATTAAACTTTTCACAAGAACGAACTTGTCCAGAGCCAGAGAGAGCAGTAAGGTTATGAAACGGCTTCACAAACAGTCTTTTCAGCCAAACGGTATCATTATTTCTGTTACAAATGTTCATATTATCCCAGAAATACTGCGACCGCACAGAGGGAACATTGTGTTGGCTTTTAAGTTCCACAGAGGTCACACCTTTGACTTTTGGAAGACATCACACAGTCTTCCTGGGTGAGGGGTTGTGAAGATTAAGTGGAACAATGGTGTGTTTGATCGGTCCAGTCGTTACATATCACACGAGGGCAATTAAAAAAATATGCACAGAAATACACGCACATTCTTTCAAATAAGTGGGGTTTTCTTGCTATTGGCACTTTTTAAATTTGTAAGGTGCTCAATTAGATTCTACTTTAATTATGTAAGCTAGAGGTTAAAGAAAACAGGAAAAACGATCTACATGCATGAAGACTGTTCACTCACAATTCATAATTTATTACTGTTACTCAAATACGCTTATTAATTAAACTGCTTCTAGCTGAACTGTGCTCAGACTTAATCTTGTATTTAAAAAGAAAAAAGTGTCCAGTGCCGAGTGAGTCATAAATGCTCTTTATTCCATATGCCATTCAAAGCCTCTGGTGTTCCCACTTGTTGTTCTGATTCTGCAATTAAACGAAAAGAGTTGATCAACACTGGAAACATGTATCCAACCCTGCTTCGGGGATTAAAACGAAAGTGATGTCAGGAGAAAACATTTCTGCTTTTCTTTTGTAATTGTGTACATTTAATTAGAGGAAATAGCATAAAAGTAGAATATAATGAACCTTTAGCCAACACAAACTGCATTTGCAATGTGCTTTCCTATGAATATTGATTTCTGACATCAGCTGAGTGACAAGCATGCTTAAACCTTTCCATTCACTGCATGTGGATGCGTTGCCAGTCACTGTAACCGTGTTCTGTCTGCAGCCTCAAGGTCTGATGAATAGAAGATAACTTGACTGTGGGGAGAAGGATTAGGCTGTCATTTTATATTTATGATGGTATAGAACAACTATTAATGTCTATCTCTGTTTCCCTCAGGGCGGACTCAGTGTACGAGGATATGAAACAGCGGTATGGTACTCAGGGCTGCTATCTGCTCAAGATAAACTCCCGGAGCGGTAGCACTGGTGCGGACGAACAGATGCCGGACCCCTGGAGTCAGTACTTGCAGAAGACCAGCGTACATAACCCTGTGAGTGCCACAACCTCACTGCAGGCAATGAACAGGCAACTCATAAACGTCTGATTATCGTCATAAAGTCTGGGCCACGTTGCATTGTTTTTTTACCAAGAACTAGAAGTTTTAATGGCGTAAGCGAGGAATCCTCCACAGTGGTCTGGTTCCGGATTCCAGCTTGTTTCCAACCGGACCACTAGACATATGACAACAGTAGCAGCATTTTACCGTACATTACAGTTAGCAGTGCATCAGAACAACTGAGCGGTTCACACCACAAGCATTCAGGGTTGTTTATGATAATAATCTTTTGGCACTACATCCTCTAATATTTTTATCTAGAGCCAAACTTCGGTTATTTTAATAACAGTAGCAGAAACACAGTGAGCAGCAAAATGGATTAAACGCTAAAACTAGTGGTGGGCCGTTATCGGCGTTAATGTGCTGCGTTAACGTGAGACTCTTATCGGGCGATATAAAAACAATCGCCGTTAATCTATTCTCAAAGTTGGGTTGGGAGCTGGGTCTATACTACGCAAGCCTAGATGACTTTCACCTTGATATTTTAGCGCAGATGTATACCTAGACGAATTGCACTGTAGGGGGTAGGGATGGAAATTGAGAACCGGTTCTAAGTTTTACGAACCATCGATATTGTATGCCCTCGACATTAACGATTCTTCTTATCGATGCTCCTGCTCCGAGTCCCAGCCATAAAAAACCGTGGCGTGAACTCACAACTTTCCCTTTTGTCCTTTATGGGGCACCATAGGGCGACGTCAGCACAGTTCAGCATTAGTAAGTAAACACAAGTACATCTGATTGAACGTGATTTATTTTCATCACTAATTATCATAGTAGAACAGCTTTCTCAAGCAGTTTTTGATGCATTTTGGAAACAGGAGATGAGCCCCTGGTCTAATGCGCCACCTGGCTTGAGAAACCCGTTCTCAAAGACTTATTTTTAGTCATTATTTGGGTAGCGCACATATTCTGAATGCCTTCGGCAGAATTCAAATGAGCCATTTTAATCTAGATTAATCTAGATTAATTCCAAGATTCCAGTGAGATTAATCTAGGTAAAAAAAAATTAATCTATGCCCACCACTAGCTAAAACACTGCCAAAAACGAGAATGCAGCAAATATTTTTATCTGTCATATGACTCTGGCTGTTCCAGCCATGTTTTTGAATTCTTAATTTAACATTATTAATCAGCATGTTAAGAGCATTTCATAATAGCAATGTTATAATTGGGAAAAATATTTGTTGATGGCAAGAAAAGACGACTTAAACTTTGAAATTACTAGTTAACTTGGTTTGCTGCTCATGGTGAGGGAGTTTTTAGTATTTTTCATGACTTTTGATACTTATTTTAAGAAAAATATAAAAATGGTCCAGACTTCAAGAGGAAAACACCGAACCCCCATTCAGTATATTTTCTGTCACATGGCCTTCTGCCTTGCATATGTATCTAAATGTGAAATAATAATAGCTTTATAAAACGTCTCATCTTACCTTTTAATATTCACATCTAATTGGGCTTAACTGATTAAATATTTTAATTTGTTTATAGAAAAATTCTCAGCACTGCTATGGCTCTGAGGGCCCAGTATCCTCATCCTCGATGACTGTTTTGACTGTTTAGTTTTTTGTTGTTGTTTTTTTTCAGTCTATGGCATAAACCATGCAAATCAAGGGTACAAGTAATGTAATATTTTGTTATTTGTTATTTTTTATTATTTTATTTATTAAGTTAATTTTATGGTCCATGGTGGAAGAACACTTAAATATTTTATTCTATTACTCAAATAAATATTATACATAATAATGTACACTTATATAATATTCTTCCACCTTTGGTCCTTAAAATTAGTAATTTAATGTTATGAAATTTGGTATTAATATTGAATTATAATTATTATTATTTTATAATTAAACATTTTCTTGAAGTAGTACATTTAAATCATTTAAAAATACATTCTCATTACTTTTTTAACAATTTGTTTTTAAATGTTTTATTTTAAAACGATTTATTTATTTGTATTTTATATTTTAATAATGGTTTAATTGCTTTTCATCAAACCCCAATTTGGGAAATATTGCTATAATATAATACTTTTATTTGCTATAATTTCCTCTAATGAATTATCTCAGTGTTTATTTTTTAAAAGCAGTGTGGTGAACTATTGGTAAATCTAAAATCAGTTTTGATTGCTGTTTTAACTTTTTTACAATATTGAAGTTAGAGAGTTATCTGCAAAATGCATGATGTAATGATTCAAATTGTTCTTAGTTTTTGTGGAAAAATGTGTTGCCCTGATGGAATTACTGTTGTGTGACTAAGTTGGATTTGAAAAATTTAATATGTTCTGCCAAATGAAATGTTCCCCAACCCTGTTGATGTTTAATAGGAGCTATATGACGAATGTGCAGTGAATAATGCGGTTGAAAACAACATCGGTGCAGAGGAAGATGGTCTCGATCCTTCAGTTAGAGGTTAGTCCATTCCAACTGAATCCCATTACCAGGGATTTGGGTTATAAACCTCATTTTGATTAGAAATGTTGGTCTAATGTTAATTAGATGTTCCAATGATGTTTGCAGACACAGACAGCATCTCAGAGACTCATCCTCTGCAGCTGGACCAGCCCACTGATGCCGGGTACCCTAGCAACAACCCTATAAACAGTGTGGATGTGACGAAGGCCAGCTTGACCTCTCACTCCACCCCGACCCCTCGTGGAACCTGCCTGACCCTGAATGACCACGACCACATCCGGCAGTTTATCCAGGAGTTCACTTTCAGGGGATTACTGCCGCACATCGAGAAAAACATACGGCAACTAAATGACCAGGTACATAAACGCACACAAATTATATGTTAGATCTAATTAATCTCAAATCTCTGTATTGATTGACTTATAGAGCAAAGAAATAAAAAGAAACAAGGGTGAAGCTAAACCACATCTGTCTTGTTTAAATTGTACAGTACATATTTATTTTATAATCCCTTATACATTAAAATCACTCAAAAAATCATGTTTTACTATTGGCTCCAACATCTTATATTATATTTTTTGTTTACCTCCTTAAATTATATATACCTTTTATAATTCATTCTTGTTGGCTGTATTGCATTATTCCATTGTTTTGCTGTTGATTTATTTATTTGCTTTATTTCCTTTTTTAAATATGCACATCTTGGCTGCATTCGTACATAATATAGCAGTTTTCATACTTTCAAAATAAATTTAATAAATTACCCAAGAGTACAAGCCGGGGATCTGTTAATATTTAAAACTTTTGACCGTGATGCAAATATAGTTTTTTCCTGAAAGTTCTGCACAGCTTTTGAGCTTTTCTTTCATCTTGTCTTGTCTTCATTTTTCTTTATTTCCCATTCTAGCTTGTCTCGAGAAAAGGTCTGAGCCGATCTCTTTTCTCCGCCACTAAGAAGTTGTTTGGTGGAGGGAAAGTCCCCGAGAAGAGTATTGCTGAGCTAAAGAACACTGCAGGGCTGCTGTAAGCGACCTGAAGTACGAATTTAAACGTTTTTGTTGTTCTTTTATACATCTCATCTGATCATTGATCCTTGTGATATCAGCTATCCCTCAGAGGCTCCAGAGCTTCAGATCAGGAAGATGGCCGACCTCTGCTTCCTAGTTCAGCACTATGAGCTGGCCTACAACTGCTACCACACTGCCAAGAAGGACTTCCTCTCCGACCAGGCCATGCTGTATGCCGCGGGATCGCTGGTGAGACGCAAACCAAGCTGCTGATTGAAAAAACCTCCACAGATAGGGACAGTGGCATTGTTTCTGTGGTTATAAAGAGT
This sequence comes from Siphateles boraxobius, assembly GCF_051911475.1. Classification (NCBI taxonomy): domain Eukaryota; kingdom Metazoa; phylum Chordata; class Actinopteri; order Cypriniformes; family Leuciscidae; genus Siphateles; species Siphateles boraxobius. Next base: position 16,237,001 of record NW_027509208.1, on the reverse strand, counting down.
AATGCTGTCTGAACATGCGTCAGAGTGATTTCCTGTGTCTTTGTCTTTACAGGAGATGGCTGCTGTCGCTGCATTTCTGCAGAGCGGGGCACAGAGGCCGTACCCTGCACACTACATGGACACGGCCATTCAGACCTACAGAGACGTGTGCAAGTAAGAAAATACTTGGTCTTAGGCATGCTAGTATTTTCACCAAAAAATGGTTTTAAGCCAGTTATGTCTTTTGCTGTAGTGTGTCAGTGGGAAAGACGCTTGAAGAAACCTACCAGCAAAGCTACCTGAAAAACTATGTGCAAGTGTACTGAGGACAAAATTTGTTTTAAATGCAAAGGGTGCTCTCACCAAATATTGATTTGATTTAGGTAATAGAAGTTAATTGATGTTATTGAAATGTTATTTTTGAAAGCATCCTCACTTTACAGCATTTTTACACATGTGCCTAAAACCTTCAAAGTACTGTAGCTTTGCAGTTAGGTTTCTTCAAGCGTCTTGGAGACGTTGGGACGTTCGAGAAAATTATATTTGAAATATTAAAGCCATAGATGTGATTCTTGCGCTGACTAATGTTACACTTATACTGACACTTACTGGCGTGCATGCAGCATTGTGCAAAAATAAAGGTTTACAGCAGGGCTATTCAAATACAAATTCAGTTGGGCCAGATTTTCAAACCAAGAAGGTTAGCTGGGCCAGTCATTTCAGCGGCCAAGCAGCTCGTAATGACAAATAAAAAAAACACAAACTAATTTATTGGAAAAACATGTAAGGTTTATTCATTGTTTCTCTTTTAACTTTGGTCAGTTTGCATAGCAAAAGTTGCATAAAAAAACAACAATAAAAGTGCTAACTGAACAGAATCTGAGGTAGCCCCTACTTTTTCCACTTACAAAAGAAAAAGAAAAAAACTGACCTAGGCACCTCTTTCCTAAGCCTACCTAGGCTACAAATCTGACCTATCTGATCACAAAGTGCATAAAACAAAATAGTGCACAGTAGTAGGCTATTAGCAATAATATTAAGTTTCCTTTTGAAATAAAATAAATCTTGCTTACATTTGACCCAAGAACATTTCAAAGTGCATACAATAAAAAGTGCACAGTATTCACAACTATAACACATGAATACAAGGTGTACTACTGCACACTTTGCGAACATATTTTAAATCACCACATGTGTGATTAGGCATGCCTTTGTTACACATCCCACATTATATATTGATGTAGGCTACAGTTACCCTTCTGACTTGGGGTGACCCTGCACCACTAGGGGTGGTGATGGCGCAGTGGATAAGACACATGCCTTTGGTGTGAGAGACCCGGGTTCGAATCCACTGTGAGACACCAATGTGTCCCTGAGCAAGACACTTAACCCCTAGTTGCTCCAGAGGCGTGTGACCTCTGAAATATAGCAATTGTAAGTCGCTTTGGATAAAAGCGTCAGCTAAATGAATAAATGTAAATGTGACTTAGAGGGAGAAGTGACATTTTTTGTTTTGAATGAGAGGAGTGACTTTAGGCTCTTAAGTTGTCAATACAACCCGAAGTCATTGGTGGAGAGTACGGTCAGTCAGGGAGCAACAGGAGTTGCTTTTTTAGGGAGTTCATGTGTGAAAACTTGACTCAAATGTGTATGTTGATCCAAACATACTGAGCACAACGGTCGCTACTTTCTTTAATTTAGGGAACTGATGTACGTTGACATCAGTCCAAAACATTGCAGGCCTGCTAGTGCAAAACTCCAGTGCCATGGTTACAGATGACTGCATGTCAGCAAGTTCGAGTGTAAATTTCCCCTTGTCAATGGAAGGGACCACTTTTTTTGCTCTGGCGGATAAGTCCCCTTCTATTGCTACAGTGAATGGGTCTCTGACAAAAACGGCCACCTCTGTAGGCAGAACAAGTCCATCCAATCGACCAGAAAAGTTCTTTTTCAACCTCGCAATGAAATCTGTCATCACATCCGTGATTTGTGCGGAAGATGAGATGCAATTACGGAGTGTCGGAAAATGCAGCATTCGGCCTGTGCTAAAATCAGTTGCGAAAAGGTCCAGTTTAACTCGGAATGCGCGCATCTGTTCCACAAGGTCGATGACAGTTTTGTCTCTGCCTTGTAGTCCCATATTGAGATCATTCAGGTGTTTGAATATGTTGCTCAGAAAGCAGGCATCGGGCATGAAGCTGTCGTCCAGTATGGGACTCAAGTGCGTTTCTGCCTTTTTTTTCTTACTGCTGCGGAGGAAAGTTATGATCTCCTCTCTGAGACCACAGAAACGCTCCAGTGCTTTGCCTTTGGACAGCCACCTCACGTCATTATGCAAAAGCAGGTCGTGATGCTCGGCAGCGGTGTTTGAGGCTTGATGTGGAGCGAAGTGTCCATTGTCGTTTTGAGCGCCCCGCTTAGTTTTGCGCACAACACCGCCTGAGGCACAATGCAGTGTAAGGAGATCAACTGAGGTGCAAAGCGGACCAACGTGCTGCCAAACCATTCACTTTCCCTGTCATGGATGGAGCCCCACCTGTCACAAGCATGCACACACGCTTCATATCCAGACCATTATCTTTAAAAAAAGCGGACATTTTCCCAAAGACTATATCGCCAGTTGTGTGTCCTTCTAACGGCAGTAGGCCGAGAAGCTCCTCTCGGAAGCATTTGGTGTAGAAAAAAACCGTACATATATGCACAACTGAGCAGTATCAGTTTTTTTCTGTCGACTCATCTACTGCTATAGACAGTATGAGCTTTCATCAGGTCTCCTAACAGCGTTTCATACACATCTGGAGCAAGAATTTCAACCCTACGAATGTTGGGAGGTTGCTTAAGGGCCGCCAATTGAATAGCCCGGGTTTACAGTAACCGATGCGACTGCAAATGCGGTATTCGTAGTGACCTGTGAAAGTTTTATTCTGTGTGTTTGCTAAAAAGGGCAGATCATGTGATAAGCAACATACAATAGCACTCATTCAGCAAAATATTCAGCGGCACATGAGACTCTTTACAGATGTGCCACAAACTGAAAAAATATTACCGACTTGAATGTTTATTTGACATTTATTTGTAAATATCACTAAATTAGGCTATTTATGTAGGATTTTGTCACAATTATGTCAGTATAGCTCCTCAACTCATCTGTCAGTCAATACTGGAGGAGCCAGCCACAACATACTGGGAAGTTCCACGATAATGTCTGTGGCACATGACACAATCCATGGGCACATATCACAAGTTGTAATGGCTCAAGCCACTATCCACTGGCCAAAGAAGACCGGATGTGCCATCGGATGTGCCTCTCAGCTTAGCGGCATGTGCCATTTGGCTTCTATGCGTCAGATGCCATGTCACTTATGTTAATACTGCTACTTAAGTTTAGGCTACTTGCCTCACAGACATGAGAAATAGACTGTATATAGAAAGCTTGAAATGTCTACTTTTTAAACAAACCAATTCAAATAGAAAACAAATATTCTCTGATTCTGTAATAATCCGTATAAAAGCTGCATTTCTCTCTATAGTGTGCTTGAATTGAAATGGGTTATATATTACGCCTGTATATTGAAATCATTATGGTTCAGTATATTAGAAAATTAAATTAATATAAACACACGATCAGTCGACTAATGGCTTAAATGAGCGACAACTAGTCGACTAGAACAATCTTTAATCGGGAACAGCGCTATTATTATTAAAATAAAATTTTAAAAAGTCATTCTTGTTTTCTTATTTGGCCAGATGTGTTTGTGGCTTTTAAAATAGTTTAGCATTTTAAAGGGATATTTTACCTAAAAAAAAAATGATTTACTTATTTACTCAGGTGTATATGACTATCTTTTCTCAGACGAATACAATCGGAGTTTAAAAAAAAAATTCCAAGCTTTATAAATGGCGCTCACGGTTTTAAAGCCCCAAATAGTGCATCCACCCATCTTAAAAGTATCATACACCTCCAGGGGTTTAAAAAAGGCCTTCTGAAGTAATGGGTTTTTGTAAGAAAAATATCTGTATTTAAAACTTTACAAACTATAATAACTAGCTTCTGGAAAACATCCGTACGCAAGTCGACTTACAGCGGCTGTGCGAAGTTGACGGGTTGAGCAGTCGTGTTTTCCGAAGCTTGTGATAGTTCTTCCCAAAAGTTTGCTTGAATTGAGTAATTCAATCTGTTTTTTGTCAAGATGAAAACGGATTAAACCTGTCAAACTAAAACTAGACCCCCAAAGGGAAAGATTTATCACCTAATATTGAAAAGAAAGATGAGGTCAGAGACACGAAGCACGACTACGCAATGGAGGTTTCTGCGCACAGTTCTGTGGCTCCATTTCTTCAACCCCAAGTAAAAATCCTGCAGAAAAAAGTGAAGGCTAAAATCTCCAACGAAACAACTTTGGAGGCAATTTTAAAACTGGAAAAGAGGGTGGATTAGAAACTGGCGGATTTACGTGAGCAATCCAAGCAAAGCAGCGCCATGATTCAGAAAACTGGTTCAGGTGAATAGTCGAAATCGAAAACTCGAAAGAGGTGAATAAGAGAGAAAAAAAGTCCAGGACTTGGAGATACTAAATGAGCATCTTCGCAAAGAGAACTGTGATCTTAAGCAGAGGGTGAGAGGACAAGAAAGATGAGGTTGTGTCTTTGGATCAAAGGTATAGAAGAGAAAAAAAGCTGAAGCTATCAGATTACATGTCATTCATATCCTAAGTAAGATTGCACCTGAGATGGAGGCAAAGATGGAAGAGGCTGTTGACATCATCCATAGGCTGCGAAGAAGGATCGTACTGTTCACTCAGAGGCAGGTGAAGGATGAAATTTGGCATTGAAGCAAAACATTCTCCTATTTGCAAGGCGGAAGGATTGCTTCCTCGAGAGGATTTGGAAGACAGATGAAAACTGTGGCCTCAAATCGAACAAGCAAGGAGGGCAGGAAAGCCTGCTTTTTTGACGGTCCATATGGCTTCATAGAAGGACGAAAGATTGCTTTTGATGGGTAAAGTTATGGATAAAGCTGATGGAAGCGATCATTGGTTGATTGTGGTAATGAAAATTGATGGTCTTTTTTCATTTTAATTAATATTTATGGCTTTAACAATGCAGCTCAAAACCAGAAATTAGTAAAAGATATTTGTGATGGCAAACAGGAACTAAAGTGCTGTACTCATCTGATAATGTTTTAGTAGTAGGGGACTGGAATATGGTTCTAGACGAGTGGGAAGATAGATGGCCTCCCAGACTTAAGATGTTTGGCGATATTTAAATCCTAAATGTTTTTTCGTGGTTTGAACGTAATGGCGAGAGCAAATCTAGAATTGATTATTGGATGGTAAGTGAGCACATTCTAAAATATGCTTCACAATCTACAATTTCTAAAGCTCCGTTAAAGGATCATTGCTTTATAGATCTCGTTTTAGATCGTTGGAAGTTCAATGCCTTTCTCCTAACAAATAAAGAATTTTGCAATAAAAATCAAGTAATTGATAATAGGGATGGGCATGATTAATCGACGATCGATTATTGATCATTAAGAATTTCGTCGATCACGTTAATTTGTTATCGATTATCATTAAACTAATGCTGCTGCGTTGCGTAGTGTGAGTGGAAAGTGAACGTGTTCCCCGGGCTGGTTGGTCAAGTTAGCGCGGAGGTACCTGTGCATCCCGGCAACGTCAGTCCCCTCAGAGCGGGTGTTTTCAGCGGCTGGACTGAAGCCTTGTTTACACTCGACGCGTCCGCACGAGCGCGAAGGTGAGCGCGGCAAAAATGACGTAATTGCGGTATTCGGTGTGTCACAGGCGAGCGCGTCGAGTAAAAACGCCTCGTCTGTTTGGGGAGGTGCGCGCGCAGTCTGCGGAGACTCGCGCTGCAGAGCCAGGCGAAAGTGTAAACGAGGCTTGACGGTCAGGTTGCGGTCGCGTCTGACCTCAGATCATGTCATCAACATGCTTATCTTTCTCCACAAAAATCAGTAGACTGGTGTAGAAGTTGTATTTGAGTTACTAGTTATTTTTTACGAGGCTTTGTTAAGTAGCCTAGCCTAATTGATTGTTACAGTAGGTAGGCTAATCTCTCTCACCCTCTTTCTCGACTCCGTTCTTGGATAGTTTTGAGTTACATTTTGACAAAACCTGTCAGATCTAAGTATTATTATGTTTTTGGTTAAGTTATTGTTTAACATGATTTTTTTATTATTTATTATTTTGGAACAAACGAGGGTCTCTGTTTAAGAACGCCAACTCGCAGCTGCAGGTTCCGTTGCTTTCGAGCACCGCAGCGCATATATATCTTCAAGTTTAGCCTAACCGAACGTCCAGATTTACTGCCACAAGTTGATCATCTTGTAATAAAGATCTAATCGAGGAAAAACGCGCTGTATTTTTGTATTTTCATTGCATTTTTAATTTATAAAAAGTATATAATATAAAAATAAATAATGAATTTGAATATAAAAATATTAATGATTAATCGATAGTCGATCGTTAATTCTCCCGACGATCGACTAAGAAAATTTAATCGAATGCCCATCCCTAATTGATAAGGGTTATAGATATAAATGATTCTTTTGATTGTAATATAAGTATATGGGAATTTCTAAAAGTATGGAATTTTCAATGGGTTTCTCAAAGAAACTAAATGAAAAAATGGAGTATGAAAGGAATTAAAATTTGTGAAATGTCAGTGCTGTAACAAACCAGTTTTAAATAATTATGAAAATGATAGGGTGATGGAGCTTTAAATTCGATTAGTTGTATCTTGAGGGCACATGGTGCTTTTATAAGATTGCATGTCAAGTGGATTGAGAATGGTGAAAAAGAACTCTGCGGTCTATGTTTTTCTAAATTACTGAAATATGAAAAGGAACTCTATCAGTAGTTTTATGATCCAGGATCTTAGAATGATCCAAGATTTTAGAAGAATCGAAAAAGAAGTTTCATTTCTATTCTAAACTACATTCTTCTAATTTTTTCTTCAGATGAGTCGGATCTCTCTCTCTTTTTTTTTTATTTTTATTTTTTTTTTGCTAAAATCCGCAACAATATTCCACGTATTGAGAACTCTTTAAATTATATAATTCAGATACTAGGATTGAAGAATTGGATCCATTGGTGTAGAAGATGCCTTTAAACAAATCCCCAGGGACAGATGGGCTCACTAATAATTTGTTAAAAAATATATTTGAGAAATCTACTATTCTGTGCCCTAAAATGTATTGAAAAGAAAGAGATGATAGAATGTATGAAGCAAGGCTTGATTACATTGAATCTCAAAGCTGGTAAAGATAAAAGAGTTTTAGACCATCTGATGCCTATCACTTTGATTTATAAAAAAAAATTCTGGAGCTATCGCTGCTAGGCTGAAAAAAGGGATTTCTACTATAATTAGTGAGACATAACCAGGGTTCTTAGGAGGAAGGTCAATCCATAATAATATAAAATTTGTCAGGGATGTGGTAGCTCACCATTATTATTTATAATGGTTGCAGAGCTATTATCTATATTGATTTAAAAATAATGGTATTGATTGTTTAACAGTGTTGGAAAGGCAAAAGTCAGTTTGCTGACGATACAACGTTGTTTCTAAAAAATGAACATCAAATTCCACTAGCCTTATATTCTGTCAACCATTTTTCTAAAGCTTCAGGGCTACATTCCATCCAAAGAAAAAGGGAAATATTAACATTACATGAGTTTCCTTTGCAGTCATTATTCAATATACAAATTCAGAGATTTGATTATGTAACTTTTTTGTTTATCTAAAGTGGAAGCATTAAAAAAAATTGACCTACTGCGGAAGCGGAACCTCTGACGCGTTACATGACATAATGAAGAACACGGAAATGCAGAGGATAGAGCTAAACAAAACACCGGTCATGAATTAGAAGTCTAAAACGAGGATTTTTTTTATATAAGAGAAGAGGAGCTTGAGTTTGTTGCCCAGGATTATTTGTTTGAACTGTGAGTGACGTCTGTTCTCACCTACTCCTACATCCTACGTTATACATCACGTCAGGTTACGCTTCCGCCGTAAGTTGACTTGCATACAGATTTTTGTCAGACGCTGGTTATCATAGTTTATTCACTTATTTTTATATATTTTCATATACACTTAGGATGGCTTGAGGGTGAGTAAATCATGGGGTAATTTTCATTTTTGGGTGAACTGTCCCTTTAATGTTTTTATTAGTATTTTAAATAAAAATAAAACTCATTTTAGTTGTTGCTTCTGTTTTTAGGCCGGGCATTATATGCTGCTTTAATACTTGAGCACTTGATGAAAGGATCTTTTATTTTTTAATTTTAGTTTTGATGGAAACATGTTGCATGTATTGTATATATTATATGTGTAAGACATTGTTGTTTGTGCTTTTGTCACAGAAACATGCTTTTGGCTGAGCGGTGTTGTCTTTTAAGTGCTGAGATTTTGAAGAGTCAAACCAAATACTCCGATGCTGCCACACTTCTGATCAAGATGACCAGTGAGGTGAGCTCAAGTCTACATCTGAAGACGGTACCAAATATTTAGTCATTTCTTCACCATTATCAGGCAACAGGGTTCGTACAAGGTGCTTAAATGGCTTGAAGTACCTGAATTTGACTTGTTGAAATGAATCTGAAAAAAAGAAAACAGCCGTCGCAACATTTTAAGTGTGTGAATAGCGGTTGGAGCTCTGCCTCTATAAAGCGGTACTGAACGCCAATTCCACTGAATTGTTATTCTTCAGACTGTTGGCTTGACATCGTTTGAACAAGCCCAAAAAGTTGCATGCCATAGAAAATAGTCATATTTTTTAAAAGTGTAAAGGGGGCGTGTCCAAAAAAGTTTTTTTTAGAACCACTGGTTTAAGGAGATTTCCAATTACTTGGACAGTGCTGGTCAATTGATATCTTCACCCTGGAGCAGCTTTGACTGTTGGTTGCGCCTTATAAGGTGTTGTTCAAAATATTTTCCCTTTTTCCAAATGTTACGTGCTTAATGATGTAAAAGGGATTAGAGCGCAACATTTAAGGGAGATTTAACTGTTGCAGTGTGTGAAAGTTGCAGAGACAACCAACAAACAAAGTACAGCTAACGTTGAGTACGTTTTATTAGAAGAGGTGCAATGTGGTAACAAAAAGAGATTAGAAACATAAGAAACAGAAAACCAAGAAAACAAGACTTTTGCCAAATAAACAAAATAATCAAAACAAATTCCCCATAACCATTATCCCAAGCCACTAAACTTCCTACCAAAAGAAAAATGCAGAAACAAAACTGAGATCTTCAGCGTATATGACACCGTTAACAAACTATGCTGACTTAAAACGGAAAATACAATTGAAGGCAATTACTCTTCAACTAACTAACACAGAAAAGTGCTATCTACCTTTGTTTCAAAGATACTTGTAAGAATCAATCAATAGAGCTATTTACGATTGATTTGTAAGGTCAACATTCAGTAGACTTGTACAAAATTAAGAGACAACAACTAAAGGTAAATCAAGCGTTCAAAGTCTTACAGAGTGGTTAAATAATACAACACACCCCGTTTGTCTCAGATTATCCACATGTAGCACAAAGATAGGTCACTCGCACACACCTGAACTTAATACGAGATTTAATTATTAGCACTGAAACTTTGCGTTCCCTCAGACAGAACTAACAGTGCAGTGAAACGGCAACAACAATGAACAACCTGAAAGTGTGTTGACTCGGAAAACAACCAAACAAACATTATCGGTAATCATGGCAAACTGGACTTTTCGGCTTCAACAAAGGCACGGGGTTGAATGAGATCTGGCGCTGATTTGCTCACTCATTTTCAACGGGGGCATTTTAACCTGTCGGCACTTCAGCGGATTGCTTGAACGTCGATCATGACATTGAGTGATGTGATAATGGTTGATAAGTGAGATCTCTGATTGCAGTCCTTGAAAACCAAAAAGTACTGCTTGAAAAGTCCTTGAGTCTTGCAATTTCATTTTACAGTATCTGCACAAACCCTGAGGCAAACAGGTGGTCCCGCCGAAAACTCACACTATTGGCTGATCTGTTGTTTCTGTGTCATGCTCCTCACATTAATTTAATTCACTTCACACTTCTTGTTTCCCTCTCTAATAGGACTCTGACCTGCGGAGTGCACTCCTATTGGAGCAGGCGGCTCACTGTTTCATGAATATGCGCAGCCCCATGGTGAGGAAGTTTGCCTTCCACATGATACTGGCTGGTCATCGTTTCAGCAAAGCTGGACAGGTAGGTTTGAGATTCAGGAAACACGCTTTCCTTAAATACAGACAATTGTCCTCATCACCATTACATTAAATCACTGGTCTCTAGATGGGCCCTGGCACATTACAAGTATGCCACAAGATGGCTTAAAATAATTTAAAATAAGTCAAAACAAGGTTTAAAACGGTTTTAAAAAATCAAGATAAAGCTGAAATCATATTTATCAGTTTAGTTTGTTCCCTCAACAACTGTCATTTTTATTCTACTGGTTAGTTGACAAAAAAAAATTAAATTCTGTCATTAATTACTCACTATCATGTCTTTTCAAACCCGTAAAACCAAATGAAGGTCTTTTTGATGAAATCCGAGAGCTTTCTAACCCCCATATACTGTAACGTAATTACCACTTTGAAGGCCCAGAAAGGTAGTAAAGAGATCGTTAAAATAGTCCATGTGACTCCAGTGGTTCATCCTTAATGTTATGAAGCGACTAGAATACTTCAAAAATTCAACAATTTCTTCTCTTCCATGTCCTGTGGATCCTGTCAGCAGCACAAGCGTCTAGGGCTGGGTACCGAGCTCGGTACTTTTTAGGTACCGACCGAATTGCCTCGATACTACCGAGTATCGAAACATGTCTTGTTTTTCGGTACCAAGTTTCGGGACCTAAGTGGTTAATGACATCAACGTCAGTGAAACAATAAACATGCAGCATGATTGGCTGTGGCGGAAAAACACTAGTTTAAGCGGCTCCCCAGAGACGTGGCTCGTCGCACGTGAGGCTGTAGTGTGTGTGTGTAAGCGTCCAACCCAGATAGATAGAAAATATGTGGAAATGATCAAAAGTGTACCTATGTGCCGGACTCGATGCCATAAGCACACGATGCAATATTTTCGACACGATAATTGCTGCCAAGACCGGTAACACGGTAAATCTGATAAGGCGCTTAAAAGCGCACAGAATACACTCGAGAGTAGAAAGTTTATCAGCCTTCGACTAGGCTACAAGAACTGGAGCGGGTCACATATAAACCAAAACTCAGCGTATAGGATACTTGCCTCACAGACATGAGAAATAGTTCTATATATTTGCAAAATATGTCTTCTTTTAAACGAAACAATTAGAAATAAATAGTTTGATTACCTAATCCATATAGGCGCGCGCGTTCACTACTGCGGGGATGACGAGTCAGCATCGCAAATTCGCAATAATCATCTTTGCAGCCAACACGTTTAGTAAACACTTGATTGTTAATCAACAATTAAAATATCTCCTTGCTATCGTTTCCCGACACATCCATAATCATTAGGCTACTTTTGCCAGTGCTTTGCGCAAGCTTCATGTGTGCTGAGCGCGAGGCATATACCCTCACCCTAAGTAGCCTATATTTAATTCAATTCACATTTATTTGTATAGCATTTTCAAAATAAATATCGTTTCAAAGGAGCTTTACAGTAAATGTATGCGTCTAAATTACAATTTAGAGTGATCTGTTATCAGGGGTGACTGTGTGTAATGCATTTCAATTAATTTTCATTCAGTTTCATTGTTAAACAATGCATTAAGTTAAGGCAGAAACAATGAGCTCATTGAAGTAAAGAATACATGTTGTTAAATGATTAGGAAAAATAGAAAACTTTAGCATTGGTGCTTTTTTACAGACTCAAAATATGAGTGTAAAAAAGTCAACAAACTGAAAAAATAAAAGTTTTTTTTTAGGTAATGTTATATTGATAAAATTGGTATCGATAAAAAGTATCGTTCAGGAACCGGTATCGAAGTCAAGGTATCGGTATCGAAAATTTTGTTACGATACCCAGCCCTACACGCGTGCGTCATGGTGCTCCCGTGAACAGCGTCAGAGACTTGATGAAAGGACCATTTTTTCTTTTTCAGTTTTGTTGGAAACATGTTGCATGTATTTACTGTTTGTAAGACATTGTTTTTTGTGCTCGTGTCACATAAACATGAGCGGTGTTGTTTTTTTGAGTGCCTGCTTGTAAAAGCGAATTAACATATCTTGTATCTGAGGCTAAATCGCTAAATATTAAAATAATGCAACTGCACATATTATATTTTTCTAACTTCAAAAAACGGCCACTGATTGGAACCAGCTCATAATCACACATTTTAATGATGCAAAAGATGCATCACAGCATACTCATGCTGTGAGAGGTGAATATGAAAGGCTTAGCAGCGACGGCATTTCAGTAAAATAATATTGTGGTTACAAGATGTGTATAATTTGAAATACCATATTAAATAACTCCACTAACAGTAGCTGCTGTTCAGTTTGCATACCGCTGCTCTCCCCCTCTTCTCTTCTGAACTCTTCCCTGTCTTCATTAAAGCTCCATGGGTTGCCAGATATCACAAATAAAGAAATCAAGCCCCTTAAAAATGCAATATGCCAAACATGGCAAAACTGTAACGGGGAACAAATATAAAGTATGCAATAACTAGTATTACCAATATCCTAGAAAATTAAAAGGCTGGAATTGTATTTTTTTATGAATTAAATAGTTCAATATAAAATATTTAGATATTTATTTTAGATATTAATTGATGGTAAAACACTAACATGAGATTGAAAAATAATTCAACAAGACTTTAAAGTTTAATTACATCTATGAGTTATATTGCCATTGTAGCAGACATTTCAGAAATATCTTGGGGGGTCTTTGATAGTGGGATTTGTTGGGGGTTCATAAAGGTTGAGAACCACTGCATTAAATGGAAGTCTTGGGTCAAGTCATTGCACCCGATCGTATCTGCCATTAGTCAGTCATTGTCAGGGCACTGTGACCTCCATATATATATATATATATATATATATATATATATATATATATATGCCTAGTCCAAGTAAGTAAACCCTAAAAGTGACATTGCGGATATGTGTGGGAAACAGAAACATCCTTGCTCTATCATGTGACCATGATGCTAGGCATTGTCCTGAGAGTCAAATTCTGATTTGCTGCTGGAAAGGGTCAGATATGGTCAGTCTGTCAATTTTCACCTGGAAGCTGATGCTACTTCAACATCAATGAAAGTTATTGAACGTCGCAGCAGTAACATGAAGTGCTCTCATTATAATGAGGTATTCTTTAAATGTTCAAATCTCTCTCTCTCTCTCTCTCTCTCTCTCTCTCTCTCTCTCTCTCTCTCTCTCTCTCTCTCTCTCTCTCTCTCTCTCTCTCTCTCTCTCTCTCTCTCTCTCTCTCTCTCTCTCTCTCTCTCTCTCTCTCTCTCCCTCTCTGTTACAGAAGAGACATGCATTGAGGTGCTACTGCCAGGCTTTGCAGGTGTATAAAGGTAAAGGTTGGACACTGGCTGAAGATCACATCAACTTCACCATCGGCCGGCAGTCCTTCACTCTGCGGCAGCCAGAAAACGCCGTGGCTGCTTTCCGGCACATTCTCATCAACGACAGCAAACAGTCGGCCGTACAGCAGGCTGCTTTCCTCAGGGAATACCTCTATGTGTACAAGGTTAGCACACACACACACACACACACACACACACACACTCACACACTCACACACTCACACACACACACACACACACACACACACACACACACACACACACACACACACACACACACACACACACACACACACACACACACACACACACACAGGTATTACATTACTTAAAACTTAGCCAAGATGAAATCAAAATTGACTTTAAATATATAATAGAATTAGCTTTTTATAGTAATCTGTTCACAATTCATGAAGTTAAAAATGTTAGGATGGTACAAAGACTGAAGGATGACATTCTTGAAAAGAAAACCTTAGCTAGAATATAATAATAAGCTAAGTATTTTTGTTTATATACAAGTTTTTGTCTAGCAAAAATCAAAGTCATGTAGTGCAACCAGCAAAGCTTAATGATATTTGTACAGAAGACTTTTTTTTACCTCGGAATATACACTACTGTTAAATAAAAAAAAAATAAAAAAATGAAAATAACAATTTTAATCATCAAGGATGTGTTAAATTGATCAAAAATAACAGTAAATGCATTTATATTGTTTTCTTTTTCAAATAAATGTTGCTCTTATGAAGTTTCTATTCATCAAGAATCCTGAAAAAAATCATGCAAACATTTCCATGAAAATGTTAAGCAGCAGAACTGTTTTCAACATTGATAATAATAATAAATGTTTCTTGAGCAGCAGATCAGCATATTGGAATGATTTCTGAAGGATCATGTGACACTGAAGACTGGAGTAATGATGCTGAAAATTACATCAAGTAATAAATTACATTTTAAAACATTACTATAGAAAATAGTTATTTTAAACTGTTATAATATTCCTCAATGTTATTGTTTTTACTTTATTTTTAAGCAAAACTATGCAGCCTTGATGAGCATAAGAGACTTCTTAAAAAAAAAAACAGTAGCGCATATTCAAAAACTTTTCCAAAAATAATTGTGTACACGTTTGTAAGGAGAAATATTATTTGTTTCCCACATGCCACACATTTTACTATTTACCCATTCAGTCATATGGATAAGATGGCAGGAAAAGAGCAGTTTTCACATTGAATCAGGCTACATTTTCTTATATTGCTCTCAGAAAGCAGTTAGGCTCTGATAGTGTCACATTCAGGCCACTGACCCAGTTTTTTCCCCGCCACAATCAGAATTTAGCCCTGAGTTTAACTGTCTGTGTCTGTGCGAGACTGCTCTTTCGTCATTGTTTGGTTGAGTCTGTCTCATCAGTGCTCTGTCCTTGGGTGGTTCTGACCCCACAGAACTCCATCACATTCAAGCACTGCGCCTGAATACATAACAAGAGTAAATTACAACATTCTGCTTTGCCTCGTTTCTTAATGGGAGTTTTATGGTGCCGATCTACCACTCCAGGAACAGTTGTGTAAAAAATCCGTCTCTCATATATAAACGTTAATGTTATCTTCGCAGTTCAGTGATACAGTATGTGACTTTTTGTTACGAATTTGCATAATTAAAGTGAAATGAGACTGGGAATGGGTATTTTAGTGTTTATACATTAGCATTTAGTTTACTATTAGTATTTATTAATATTTGAATTGGCTTTTATTTTTATAATTTCGGGATCACATGACTTTGTTTGCCAATCAGAAGACATCCATTGAAAGGACGGTACTCGTTGGATGACTGTACAACTTGTAGGTGAAAAGTTGAGGCGTTCTTCAAATGATGTTGATATTTATGACCCTTTGACCTTTTGCCCTCAGAGCATGAGTCAGTTGACCGGTGAGAGCTCCCTCCCGCAGCTGCCTCTGCCCTGCCTGCACAGCTCACAAACACGAGTCTTCTTCGGCCATGAACGCAGACTCGCCGAAGGTAAGAACCCTCTGTGTGTCTCACTCATTCACAGACACAAGAAAGGGAGAGATCACCTGAAATAAAGAAGTGTGTAATTTACTCGTTATCAGGGATTAAAGTTATCCATCACTGCTACAAAATTCCACCAGTTGGCATGGAGAGAGGTCATGTATAAGATCAGTGCATATCTGATCAAAGATTTCTTTTTACGTGTTGTTATTTTTTGCACCATTGGACATTACAGCCCAATCGTACGCTCTTCTGTTGAGTGTCTTAAGCATCCCGTTGAAGAAATCCTGCTGAAAACACTCACACTGCAATTCTGCACGCTCGTGAATTCTCTCATCTTAAACAACAAAATGTCGAGAGATTGATTTTGCAGTGTAGAACGGTTCATTGATTATAATGGGAGTTTTTGTGAGTGTGCAGGACTTGCGCTGAACTGAAGTCATTGACTGCTTCAGTGATGGGGAACTTTCATTGCTTGCTTTCTGTATGTAATTTATTCCCAGTTTGATTAACCGTTTTGTTTAATGCTGCTAAGATAACCAGTGCGAAGTCTTAAAGTGTACATTATGCAAAATTCACTTTTATAAGGTGTTTGGACACGGGTGTGTATACACAGTGTGTAAGAACAAGCAGCCTATAATGCTAAAAATCCACTCACTAATTTGTTTTATAATTCCCATAAATCAAAAGCAGTCTCTTCAAACAAGCTGATTCAGATTCCCCACTACAATGATGTCATCGTAGGATGAAGCCTCGTCCACAGCTGGTGACGATCTGATCTATAAGCGCAGAAATAAGAAAATTGGTGAAGTCTTATATGCTTGCGCCAATCAATTTGCGGTGACCTGCTTCACAAACAAGGGTCTTTTCAGTGCTGGATTTTCGAAAAGGTTGATTCTGAAAGATGGGTCAATACCAACGCTTTGTGCCCAAACTCGGGTTCGAACATATAAGGGTGGACACCGCTACTTACAGCTTCTGACATTTTTAAGTGCGTGAGATTGTCCTGTCTTGTTGTTGCTGGTATGCTAGAGCTTGAGCTCTTGAAGCTCCGCCCTCTTCTTGAAAAATGGGGCATTTAAAGGTACACACACAACATGGTGAGATTTTGCTCACCCCCAAAAAGGGGCAATTTTAACATGCTATAAAAAGTATCTATGGGATATTTTAAGCTAAATCTTCAGATACACTCTCTGGGGACTTATTTTACATCTTGTAAAAAGGGGCATAATAATCCCCTTTAAATTGATCACAGTTTCCACCAAAAAATATTAAGCACCACAAATGTTTTTAACATTTATAATAATAAGAATTAATAATAACAAATCCATCGTAGGAATAAATTACATTTTAAAATTTCACAATAATACTGTTTTTACTGTATTTGAAATAAAATAAATGCCATGATGAGCATAAGAAACTTCTTTCAAAATCATTAAGATATCTTACTTTCCACAAACTTCTGATAGTGGGTGTGTATTCCAAGCATTTCTGTATAAAACAAACACAATTTTAGTAATCTCTTGTAATTTTCTGTAAAGCTGCTTTGAAACGATATGTATTCTGAAAAGTGCTATACAAATAAATGTGAATTGAATTGAATGAATAAACACACAGCACAGCGCAAATGTTACGTATGACATTTTAACATCCACTTTAAGTTGTGATGACCTTTCTCCCATCATGCCCACAGTTAAATGAAGATGAACACAGCACCATTTATATACTCTGATAAAAAAGTAATTTCCAGAGAACACTTCAAAAGAGAAGAGCGGTGCTGAGAAGCTGCTCCTTACATCACAGAATAAAATTACATTTAAAATAAGAGAAAGAACATGGACTACCATATTCGATATCTCCTTTTAGCTTCACTTCAATTAAAGAGAAGCAAACAAAAATACTAATTTCAGGAATATCACAACTCAGATGCGTGTAAAAAAAGAAGAAGCGGGGAATCGGATGTTGGAGTGAAGAGAACAGGCCCGAGGAGATGTGAAAACCTATTTAATTGAAGTCTTTGCCAGGATCTCACACTGAAAGGGGAGCGGGGATGTACTGGTGTGCGTTGAATGATAAATAAACGTAACTGCTGTCCGTTCCAATGCTGTGCTTGCCTTAGGCTCTGAATCCCAAACGTCCTCCGAGAACACCGGCTGAATGGACATAAGGCTGTTGAGTTTATATATGGTTAATTCCCAAAATATTATTTTTTCACTGCCATGATTTGTCAGTCATATTTGTAAGGAGAGATGAAATGTGTGAGGTAACCTGATGATCATATTCTCCATATTCTTTGGAATGGTCCAAGGAGTGTCTTGAGCTTCAGTGGAAGAAGAGCATCTGTCCGTCTGTAAAGTGTCACATGATCAATGTCACAACTTTACTTATTTGACTAGCCTATAAAATAAATAAGAAACATTTAAGATTTTTCACTATTTATGTCATACTGTAATGTTGCTTTGTTTTTTAATCCTAAAACGTCCTGCTTATTTCCGAGTTTTGAATCCCACAATTTTAGTGTGATCTCTGACCCAACAGTATAGTACAGTGTGCCCAACAGTATAGTACAATTTAAAATAACTGTTTTCTATTTTAATACTTTAAAAAGTAATTTATTGCTGAAATGTATTGCTTTTTTTTTCAGGATTCTTTGATAAAAGTTCAAAAGAACAGCATTTATTTGAAATAGAGGATTGCTTACAATGTTAGAAAAGAATTCTGTCTCTTTTGATCAATTTAATGCATCCTTGCTGAATGTGTTTTTTTTATCTTGACTAATCAATTTCATCAAAATATTTTAAACAGCATTTTTTCTTGTACAATTATACAAGCAGACAACATGGAATCATTTTTATGAATACAGGCATTTAAACAAGTTAGTGATTAATAATAATGCCCAATGACCGCTATGAAAATGTAAACTTTTATGTGCACATCTATGCCAATTTGAATTTAGATTCTAGATACATTTTCTAATGTTGTTGTGGAGTCTCCTACAACATGTTTACGTGCATCAAAGGTAAAAAAAAACTGTTATATATATTATACACAGGGTCCGAAATTAACACCCGCCAAGCGCCAAATGCGGGTAGATTTTCCGTTTGGCGAGTAAATCTCAAAAGGCTATCCGCCACACTGGCGGGTGAATGTTCCAGACATCCAAAGTCTTGCGGAAGTTCCGGGAGTCTCCCGCATATTGATAGCGGCTCCCTGATGCCCGCAAATTAGTTTAAATCTCCAGGAATCTATAGCGAGCGAGAAAGAGCGCGCTCATACTGTGCTCCAAACCGTGTAGCGCGCGCAATGCGGATAGGGAGAGACCTTGCGTGTGTGTGTGCCTCAAGAAGCGTGTGTGAACTTTCTTCACACCAAAAATAGACCAACACTAAATATATTTTTTTAACTTAAATAATTAACAAATTAAGATGACAAAAAGAAAACACTGAATCAGTTTGAAGCTTTGAAAAAACGGCTTTTTTTTCATCAGACTACGTTTTTTTCGTCAAATAAAAATAGCAGGCCTCCCTCAATCCACAGCTTGTCTAGTTTTTACTTTAAAAAGTAACATGTCTACATGATGTGGGGTTAGTCTGGGTCTCCGATGGCACAGATGTCCCGGGAATACAGAGATAACGTCTCGCTAGAGTGGCCGCGCCTTTCATTTGCTTGTGGATGTTTGCTTCGCCAGTAAAATTGCATTGTACTTGCACTAGGCCTACTGCTATTTTAATACCGCGTAGCATATTTTGGAAGTAACTTCGTCTCCCTTTCTGTCGAAATGGTCCCACACAGTTGCTACTTCTTTTCGCTTGCTTCATTGTGCTTGCTCAGCGAAATATGTCTTTAGGCGCGTGTGGTTGCGCGTGTCGACGCACCCCATGATTTAACAAAAATAGGCTATACTGTTTTTTTTTAACCATGCAGCAAACAAACAAAAAAGCTAAATGTGTGTGTGTATATATATATATATATATATATATATATATATATATATATATATATATATATATATATATATATATATATATATATATATATATATATATATATATATTTTTTTTTTTTTTTTTTTTTACTTTTAATCTGTTTAACTGATAGTATTAATCGGTAAAAATGTTTATTTTCGGTAAAGTATCTGATAGTTTTACTAAACCTTCAAATGTACTGTTATGAGCACTAGTTCCATGCTCACATCTTCCATGTCTTACTATTTGTTGCTCTGATTTGACTTCTATGTACTCTTATTCATTCAACATAATACTTATCTCAATTAAATGTACTTAAATGAATGTATATGTGACACAAAAAGGCTGTTTATTATTTTGGCCGGTAAAAAATCTGCTTGGCTGGTGGATTTTTTCATCTAGCAGTCCCCGTGGCAGGTGAGCCAAAAAGTTAATTTCGGACCCTGATTATACATTTGCACATCATCACATTTTAAATGATTCTCAAACGAATCGTCAAATGAATCATTCCCTCTAAATCCCTCCTTCTACTGAGTTGTGATTGGTTTACCGTGTACAGCGCATCGAAAACAAAAACGCCCATTGCCATAACTTCCTACACTGTAAACTAAACACAGTAACGAACAATGACGTCGATTTGACCATATTAATGCAAGCCATATTGATGAAACATTGGAAGAACTAGTTATTCAACCCGAACCTCCATCGCAAGGACAACTTGAGCATGACGTTTCTCAGCGATACGCTACTCCGTTGGAGTTTTAGGTAATAGTGGCCCACAGCTGATTAGCAGAAGTATTTCAGTAAGACAGTGATAACATGAGTTAGCCAGTTAGCAGGAGACCTACACAATATAAAACTCAAAACTAAGTATTTTGAACACCATCTTTGTGAGCAAACGGTTTGCGAATCCTGCATTGAACTCCGAGATTTAAGAAGCAGGATGTTTTCATTCACTTAGAACTATGTTACACACTACATGAAATGTCATTTTCAAATATCCATAATTGGGGCCCTTTAATTTCCATGTATGTATTTTGCATCTCTGACTTGTTTTCCAACAGGCGAGAAACAGGCTGCAACACATGTCTCTTTGGACCAGGAGTTTGACCGTGATCTTTCCCAGATGTGGAGGGAGTTGGAGGAGCGGGTCGTCGCTGTAGCGAACAGAGGGACAGTTCCCGTCACCTTCCAACCCTCCCAGTGCTGCCTGAACAGCCAGACGGACAACCTCAGATACCCCCTCGCCGTGGTGGAGGGTACGTTTTCCCCCTCCACCTGCTTAAGCATTTTTATTTGTGCTGTATATCTGGTCTTCCAAATGTTGATTCCTCCATTCCTTTTGATTGCTCCATTGACACAAACTCTTGGTTTCTGTTGAAGTGTTGATGCACTTAAGGGTTTTCATTATTCCGTTTGATGCCTTCCGTGGCTGCGTTTTTGGTTAATTAGTGAATTTTTAATTGGACTGAAATCAATTATTTACCATTTGCTTTCCTCTTTATTTCATGAAATCTGTAGAAAATGATTGTTCCTATGAGAGAACCAATGAAGCAGAGAGACCCTTACCTGGATTTGACCTGTTTGAATTGCCTCTCTGCCTCGTCAGTATGATATTCAGTAGTGCAAGTGAGACTAGTATTGATTGTAGAATTGAATTAGTTATCATAATGCATGAACGTTCACCTCTCAACACCTCATAGGGGAAGATTATAGAGGAACTGGAAAAACAGGCAAACACATGTTGCCATGTTCTTACTTATTTGTATTCATTATTAGCAAATATTTCAGCAGCAAACCACATCAAATAAACCATACTATTTGTAAACATTACGGTTCGATCGATTTTAAGGGAGATCAAGTAATTATTTGGTTGTTGCACAGATTTGACCCTTCTCTGCATTTTTCTGATATGGTTTAGACAAGGAAGTCTGCGATACCTGGAGAAAGCTATCCAGTAGCATTCCTGTTCCTGATTGGCTAATGGAACCTCTAGAATGTGCTTAGTCTTGAAACCTTCAGTAATGATGTGCAATACAAAAGCATCAGACCACTAAGGTTGACTTCTCCGTCGGAGGGCTAGTATCAAACAAACAGTCCAGTATTTCCTCTTTGTAATAAGCAGTTTATTTTCTCGTTAACATTGTTCGTCATACACTCTCACATTTATATTGCCTGGTTCACTTCCACCTGGTGCCTTTTCCTGTCACTAGTTGAATATGTGTCACCACAGGGGGTTGCCAATATTACAATTCAATAGAAATAAGCGCATAGAAATATACATAAAATACAAAAGTAAAAAAAAAAAAAATAATACAAATAAATGAATATTTTTTCATAATCATGCTATAAATAATTTAAAAAAAAAATGAAACATTGAAGTGAACAAAACATTCCCAGCCCCTAATTGTTCCCCTGGAACAATCAAAAAACATATATTTTGTAATAAGTCCACAAGTTTACACAATTCTCTCCATAAGTAACAAAATCAAAGCATTACAAATCCATTTAGATCTTTATTTAAGCCTTTGAAAAATTCCCTTTCTGCTATTGTAGCAGACAGAATAAATATGCCAGGTATTTAGCCTCCTTCCATCTCCTCATGCAGTACATATCATCTTTATTAAACAGGCCAGTTGGCATTATTGGTTTTCCTTTCAGAAGAAGCAGATGGTTGGGTGTTAAAGGTTCAAGGTCATTGAGGTTAAAAGAGATCGTTAAGGGACGATCATTTAGGATGGCTTCAGCTTCACACAAGGCAGTCTGCAAAACTTCAATCATTTGTTGTTTAAAAATGGGATTATGGGTTTTCTTTATTAATCCAATTATTCTTTCCCATACTCCCCCTTGGTGTGCACCTAAAAGAGGGTTGAATATCCATATCATATTGCCCTCAGAGAGTATATTTTTAATTGTATTGTGATCCATACTCTTTATAGCTTCTCTTAAAGAAGTAGTTTTAAAATGAAAATTACCCCATGATTTACTCGCCCTCAAGCCATCCTAGGTGACTTTCATCTTTCAGATGAATACAATCGGAGTTATAATAAAAAAATATCCTGGCTCTTCCAAGCTTTATAATGGCAGTGAATTGCAACCAACAGTTTGAAGTTCAAACTGCCAAACAGCCATACGAAGTGTACTTGCGCAACTTATGACGTCAGCTTAGTACGTCATGGCGTAGCGTAAATATCAGCAGTACGTTGCATTACTCACATAAGTTGCGCTTAGACTTAAGTCGAATCCATATGTTCATTTGGCAGGAAGCTAGTTATTTTACTTTATAAAGTTTGAAATATTAATATTTTGCTTACACAAACTTTATTAACCCCTTTGAGCTATGTGGAATTCATTTATGATGGATGAATTCACTTTTTTTGAGCTTCAAATTGTTGGTTGCAATTCACTGACATTATCAGGCTTGGAAGAGCCAGGGTATTTGTTTAATATAACTCTTGATTGAATTCGTCTGAAACAAGAATGTTATATACACCTAGGATGGCTTCAAGGTGCGTAAATCATGGGGTAATTTTAAAGTGAACTACTACTTTTATTCTCTTTCTGCGCTTATGAAATTAATTGTCTGATCGCATGTTAGTAACTTATAATCATCTAATGGCGTAATCATCTAATGGCGTTTATACAAAAATCGGTATCAAGTGAGTATGCCATCTCTAGATGAACAGCCATGGAAGTGAATATCACACCATACCTCTTGGCACTGCCGCGACCTCTGTGATTGGGCCAAAATAATCGACACCAACAGAAGTGATCGTGGAAGATCAGGTCTGACTCTGTCAGAAAGCAAATCAGCCTTTTTTTGTTGTTTACTCCTAACAGAATTTTTTAAGGTAACTTTATTTCTATTTGTCTTTTCCAATATGAAGTGCACTTGGATGCTTAAGCTTACAGATGTCACAGCTCATTTGTCTTTTGCAGTGTTTACTTCTATGACCCCTCTTAAGGCAGCCAAAGCATAGTACCTTCAGTTTTAGGAACTGAATCTTGTCTTGGTGTGGTTTTATTTAGAATTCAGGGAATGATTCTATCTTTTGATCCTTGGAGCATGCAATGCAGGAGTTCAGAGGGGAACCACTTTGAATGGACAGTTTTCCATTTTTTAATATACTAAACATAGAATCTGTTACTGAAACATCATGAGGCAGTTGAATTGTTGTGGCAAAACAACTTTCTCTATTTGTGGATGCAATTTTGGATTGCCTTTACTCTGCTTTGATGCTTGAGGCATCATTCTGGAGCCTTGACCTGGATTCGCACTGAGTTGGCTGTGTTTCTGCACAGGATCTATAATATTTCCATAAACTGGATTCAGACTCTTTCTTGCCTGCTTTTCTACAAATTCCACTGGGTCATTAAACTTTGCTCTTTTGTTCTGCTTATCAGACAGATCACATGCACAGCTTCTCCACTTGTCTCTCAGCTTGAATAGCCTAGAAGTTTAGAGACAATGGTTCTGATGTTGGTTGAAGTGTCCAATTCAGTGTCTTTTGTGTCATTCAGAGAAGCTCTCAAAAATAGTGTAGAATTGTGCCAAGCAATTTCATCCTCTGACGTAACAGTACAGTGCAATGCTTTTTATCAATACATGTAGTAGCCACCTTGACCTCATTACCAAAGTGCCATTTTAGAAGCCTTTATACCTCAAGGAATCCTTTCTTAGGATCCACGTACAGAAAGCTTTGTATCAGGTCTTTTGGTCTACCAGATGTATACTGCTCAAAGAAGTACAGTTTCTCTTTGGCATTGTCTGTTTTGTCCTCAATTCGGTGTTTAAAAGCTCTTATAAAGAAAACATCTAAGTGGATTGCCATCAAACCCTGGTAGTGAAGATACTCTCCCTTACAATGTGACGTACTGGAAGTTAGGGTGTTGTAAAATGTAAGCTTGGTTCTGCATCAGAAGGATCATACATTTTAAGCATCATGTCATCCCTAGGCACATTAGGACAAACTTGAGTTGATATTTCGAACTGCTCAATCACCTTTAACTTGAGCATGTTTCTCCTCTAAGGCAGCAGCTTGTGCCATTATAGCAGCTCGCGCACGGGCAGATGAAGAAGAACCCTAAAGCTTTGCTGGAAGCGACTGATACACTGTCTTCAGTCTCACATGTAAATCAACTGCACCAGTGTTATCAGACTGGGCCTGCGCAGTATCTGTTTGGGCTGGGGTGGTACATTTAATGAGCTCATATTATCCACCCATGTATCCAATTCCCTTTGAAAATTAATAAAGCGATGAAATGTTGGCTCAAACCAATCCACCTGATCAGCATATTTCTTATCTTCCTCTAACCAAAGCCTCTGTACTGAACCACGCTAATCATTAAATTCATTTAGTGTTTCGTTGGATTCATCAACACCTTTTAAAATGTTTCCCACATTTCCTTTCTTCATAAAACTCTGAAGCTAATTTACCTTTCTCGTTAAAATGCCCAGTCTTGCTCTATGAGAGCCTATTTAGTCGTTTGAATAGTTTTTGTTCATTCATCTCAACAAGTGATTGATCCTCTCCTTCCATCATCTTAATTATACGGTCTTATTATTTATAATTATCAAACATTTGTTTACCTCCTTTCGTATGTCAAACGCAATCTCATTTATTGTCCACATAGGCGTTACATTCTTGAGGTGTTCTTCTCTCATAACATATCAGGTTTCGGCAACAGTCCATCCAATTCTTTCAATACAATCCTTTTTTTTTTAAATCTTAATTTCCTCTGTACTCACAAACCAAAGCAAGCCGTATAGTTTCAAATCCAACTGTTCAAAGCTCTGAGTGTGTCTAGGATCCATTGGAATGTCTGAATAGAAATTACACAAAATGCAAATGTAAATAATACAAAAATAATACAAATTATTTACATAATATACATAATTATAATATCAATAACTGTTTATTCAGGGCAAAATGAAAAAAAAGAAATTAAACAAAGTGACCATAACAATTACATTTAAAGATATTTTAAAATAGAAAATTGTTGTTGTTGTTTTTTATCTAACTGAACCCCAAACTTTTGTAGTGTATATTTTAAATTGTAGTGTATAAGTCATCATGTAGGCCTAAACTACAAATTATCAGCTTTTTTGTTTATCATTTATTAACAATTACAGAACATGGTATTTAACAACTTTGAAAATAAAACAATTCTCACACAAACCTGTTATAATGAATATCAAGTATTGTTGTATATATAATGTATATTTTTATGTGCTTATCAAGCTTCTGGATACTTCATTATTTGAGCCTATTGCATTTTCACTGTATCTGCTCACCTAGTACATTCTCAGATCCCGAGTCATATTTTGTTCTCCTTCCTTGTCATTTTCTGTCATGTCGTTTGCTATAATACATTGGCTTCTTTATCATTTTGCGAAACCCACAGAACCCATCATTGTGGAGGTGGTTTTCCGTAACCCCTTGAAGGTCCCCTTGGCTCTGTCGGCTCTGTCTCTACTGTGGAAGTTTTCTCTGAAAGACTTCTCAGGGTCTCAGGGTGGCACAACCGGAGATACCATCACCAATGAGAAAGAGGCAGCGTCTTTAAAAGAAGTAAGGCTGTTAGTCTCTCGGTTCATATTGCCTAAGGCATCCATGTTTGGGTTTTTCATCAGTTTGATTAACTTCTCTGCATTTGAATCCGTTCCAGACCATGGCCCTCAATGACGTCATTGAAACGCAAGTCATTCCAGAGTTCAACATAAGTCCAGAGGAGACCAAAGTGGTTAGAGCACCTTTTTCTCTTCTCTCTCCACTTCTACTCTCTTTTTTTCCCATTGCTTTAACTGAATTGGCTTTTTATTCTGTCTCTCTCTCCCGCTTCCTCAGGCTCGTTTGAAGCTGCTTCCTCGTAAGACAGGAGAGTTGCATGTTCTCGGTGTGGTGTACAACCTGGACACTGGAGAAGTGGGCAACAGTGAAGGTTTAAAACAAATGCACATTCTTTGACACGCATGTAAATAATGAAACCATCAGTTAATGTGATTTATGTGATGTGACACTAATTGTAGATGCGGTCGGTTTGTGCTGCAGGTTCACTGCCTGGTGATCTGGTGTGTGTGCGTGGACAGCAGAATCTGGAGATCCAGGGGCCCAGACTCAATGTAACCAAAGAAGAAAAGACTTCAGTCAAATATGGGCCAGACCGCCGCCTGGACCCCATTATCACCCCTCCAATGCCCTCACTGGAGGTGTGTTTGAGTCAATCAAAGCTTGAATTTAATGTGCCCCTATATATATATATATAGTCTCCTACAATAGGCTTACATGCATCCAAGGTATTTTCTCATGATATACACACACCAGCCTCTTTATTAGCTACACCTTGCTAGTACTGGGTTGGACCCCTTTTGCCTTCACAACTTCCTTAATCCTTTGTGGCATACATTCAACAAGGTGCTTGGTGCGTTTGGTCCATATTGACATGACTTCATATAGCATCAAGTAGTTGCTGCTGATTTGTCTGCTGCACATCCATGATGTGAATCTCCTGTTCCACCACATCCCAAAGGTGCTTTATTGGACTGAGATCTGGTGACTGTGGAGGCCATTTGAGGATAGTGAACTCATTGTCATGTTCTAGAAACCAGTTTGAGATGATTTGAGCTTTGTGACATGGTGCGTTATCCTGTTATAAGTAGCCATCAGAAGATGGGTACACTGTGGTCATAAAGGGATGGACATGTTCAGCAACAATACTCAGTAAGGCTGTGACATTTAAACGATCCTCATTTGTTACTTAGGGGACCAAAGTGAGTAGAGACATTACCCCCCAACCCCCCCAAACCATTACACCACCAGCAGCCTCAACCATTGATAAAGGGAGGGATGGATCCATACTTTTATGTTGTTTACACCAAATTCTTACCCGGCAATATTTCAAACTTCTATTGTCCAACTTTGGTGAGCCTGTGCGAATTGTAGCATCAGTTTCCTGTCCTTGGCAGTCAGGAGTGGCACTTTCTGTGGTGTTCTGCTGCTGTAGCCCATCTGATTCCAGGTTCGACTTGTTGTGCGTTCAGAGATGCTCTTCTGCAGAACTCGGTTGTAACGAGTGGTTAAGTTACACTTGCCTTTCTATCGGCTCGAACCAGTCCGGCCATTCACCTCTGACCTCTGCCATCAACAAGGCACTTTTACCATCAGATCTGCTGCTCACTGGATACTTTCTCTTTCGGACCATTCTCTGTAAACCCTAGAGAGGGTTGTGTGTGAAAATTCCAGTAGATCAGCAGTTTCTGAAATGCTCAGACCAGCCTGTCTGGCACCAACAACAATGCCACATTCAAAGTTGCTTCAGCAGATCAACTTGACCATGTTTGGCTACATGCCTAAATGCGTTGAGTTGCTGCCATTTGATTGGCTGATTAGATATGTGTGTTAAGCAGTTGAAAAGGTGTACCTAATAAAGTGTCTGGCGAGCATCACCTATTTTCACACTATGTCTGAAATGGTTCGATAAAGGATTAATTTTCTCTAAACCTCTTATTTCTGAAAGCCGACTCTCCTCTGATTGGTCAGGTGGCCCAGTCTGTTGTGATTGATCAACTGCTTACAGGGCGTCAGAATTGAAACTCCGTATCTGAATTTCAGCCCTGGAGCACTTGATACACGATGATACGAACAGTACCGATGGTGTCAGTTTCACTGTATCATTTTGAGCTTGAGTTCTGATTTGACTTGACTTGATTTGCTTTCGCAGTGCAGAAAACGTCGTCTTTTCATCATGTCGACAACATTAACCAAACTCTTCCAGGCCTCAGCTACAAGTACAGTGTTTAAAGGTCAAATTAGATGTTGTTCGCAGACAGCCAGTGAAGACAATAGGCTGCCTTATGCAAATTTGTTATACACCTATGTAGGTTTGTGCAGGAAGTAAGGCTGGAATTACTGACGATTTGGCAGTTCAGAATCTGTTCTTTTGGAAGGCAATAACTCCATTTATTGGGCAATTTGAATTTTGAAACTTTGCAGACCTTTCACTTTCACAAACAGCTATATTACACACTACATGAAAGGTAATATCCAAAAAAGCATAATAGGGGCACTTAAAGACGGCATAGTCTTTTTTTTCCCCATGTTGTGCAGTATATCTAAGTGAACTGCTTCTTGAACCAGGAAAAAATGGGCGAACTTGATTTTGTGAATCAGGAATTGATTGGATGGTTGTGGTTTGCCATTGATGTGATGTCATGTGAGTGAAAGGATGTCATCAGAGAAGAGGAGATGTTGCTGCAAGATGGAGGGGAAATTATTTTGATTAAAGATAGACTGCACATAAATTAAAAAAAAATTTGTGCACGGATAAATCATTTATAATAAATACTGCAATATTCCATAAAAAAAAAAGATCTGACCGTTTGACTTCATTAAAGTCATGCTGACTTTAATAAGCTACTGGGCCTAACCTGGTCCTGAGAACTAAGAGCAGATTTAGTATAAAATCGTTAGTCACAGTTAAACCAAGATGGTTTAATGATTTGCAGTTCTCAAATTGCACTCCAAGGCTGGGATTTATTGAATATTCACAATATATTGAGAATTATTTAGATCGTGGTGTATATATAAATTATGCTATGGTGTAAATATTGCAGTGATTTAAATAATTTCCTCCAAGACGCTTGAAGAAACCTCCCTGCAAAGTGACAGTACTGTGAAAAGTTTTAGAAGCTTAAAATTTAGTAAAGTGAGGTTGCTTTCAAAAATAAATCGATAGTCTACACACTCTGTCATGTGTAATAGAAAGGACACCCTTTTGAATTTTAACAAAAATACAGCCAAACTGGAAAAGCCAGTGACAAACTAAGTACACCCTATGATTCAATTGCTTGTAGAGCCACTTTTAGCCGCGGTCAGTTGAAGGAATCATTTTCTGTATTTCTGTATCCCGCCACAGCATTTCAGTCGGGTTGAGGTCTTCAGCCATTCTGTTGTAGATTTGCTGGTGTGCTTGGGATCATTGTCCTGTTGCATGAACCAATATCAGCCAAGCTTTAGCCGTCGGACAGATGGCCTCACATTTGACTCTAGAATACTTTGGTATGCAGAGGAGTTCATGATCGACTCAATGACTGCAAGTTGCATAGGTCCTGTGGCTGCGAAACAAGCCAAAAATCATTAACCAACCACCACTGTGCTTGGCAGTTGGTATGAGGTGTTCGTGCTGATATGCTGTATGTGATTTACACCTAACTTGGCGCTGTGCATTATGGCCTAACATCTCTACGTTGGTCTCGTCTGTCCAAAGGACATTGTTTCAGAAGTCTTGAGGTTTGTTCAGATGCAACTAAGCCGTGCTGCCATGTTCATTTTACAGAGAAGAAGCTTCTCTTGGCAACCCTTACAAACATGCCATACTTGTCCCGTCTTTTTCAAATTGTACTACCATGTACTTTAACATTTAACATGTTAGGGCCTGTAGATTCTCAGGTGTAGTTCTTGGGTGTTTTGTGATTTCTCTGAGCATTGCACGGTCTGACATTGGGGTGAATTCGCTGGGACGTCCACCCCCCGGAAGATTGGCAACTGTCTTGAATTTTTTCCACTTGTGAATAACCTTTCTTACTGTAGAATAGTGGGCTTCAAATTGTTTGTAAATGGCCATATAACCCTTCTCAGATTGATAGCAGCAATAATTGCTTCTCTAAGATCATTGCTGATGCCTTTCTTTCTTGGCATTGTTAATGCACACCTAAATGCTCCAGACCGGCAAACTGCCAAAACTTCTGCTTTATAGAGGTTATCACACTTGCTGATGATCAATTAATCAAAGACGGTTGATTAGCAGCTGACTGCTACTCGCCCTCTTAATTCCTATGAAAGCAGTAAGGGTTCCATTTTGGCCTAGTTTTTGTTAAATAATGATGACATGGTGTAATATGTTATGTGATGTTGTTCATCTGAGGTTGTATTATGTAATTTTAAGACCTACCAAGGACTAGATGATTTTTGATTGTGTTTTCTTTTTCACCTGACTATATATATACATATATAAGGGGTAACACAATAAACTGGCAGTTTCTCTCTGCACCTAAAAAGTTAAGTGGCGGTTCTTGGCGAGAACAAGCTACTTGTGGACCCGTCTTTGCAAGGAGTCAGTCCTTTGTGAGACAATCCATGTAATCACTATTTCTCTTTCCTTTTCCTCTCAGGTGTTTTTTATTAACTTCCCCACTGGTTTATTGTGTGGTGAGATCCGAAAAGCGTGGGTGGAGTTTGTGAACGTGAGTGCAGTCCCTCTTACTGGTCTTCGGGTGGCGTCCACACACCCAGAGTTCTTCACATTCGGGAGTGCCGCCTCTGACCTCACCCCAGTGACCCCCACAGCAGCAGAGCACTGCTCCGCCTACAAGACTGTGTCCATGCCACCGTCAGTGGCCACAGTGTCACTCGTGTCACCAGCAGCGTTCGGGGTCACCAGCGGTGACCGGCCGATGGTGGCGGAGATTCCCTTGTCACGAGGGGTGCTGGGACCTGGGGAGGCGTTACAGATCCCACTGTGGCTGAGGGGGCCTGAACTAGAGGGTGTGCATGAAATCAACTTCCTGTTTTACTATGAGAGTACAGAGAAGACTGCCAAACTCAGGTATGTGGCCATTTACTTATTTACTAATAATAGACAATACAACGAACTGGGTTTGTTTGAGAAGGTTTCCTTGGTCAAGTGCAGCTTTGTTGGCTGTATTCACTCAATTGTCATTTTGGAGAATATTGTTGGACTGTCATTGATTCACTACTTGCACTTGGATTTATGGGTTCAAAAGAGGATATTGAATTTTATTAGTGTTATTACAGTAAATCCATGGTAAATGTTGGTGATTTGGGGATTGAAAAGTATTGGTTTTGGCTCAATGTTTCTCTTCTTTTCTGCGTCAGTGTTGCTGAGAATGTCACAGCTGTTTCATTCGGCTTTAAACTAGTTTTAATCACAGAGAAATGTGAGGTTTGCATCGTAGACCTCTTGTATGGAACGCTTGTCACTGGACCTCAATGCACTGTGTACTGGTCGCGTGATGAAGACCAGTCAGCGTTCCACTTTTGCCGCGTTTAATGTTTCTCATAAGCAATATAAATGGCAGCGCTTTAAAGTTATCAAGTTTTGTTTTACTCACGGTTTAGTGCAACTCCTGGCCTAAAATCTAGTGCTATTACCTTGTGTTGACAATGTAAAAACTGCATGATTTGTAAAATATACGTGGCGGGCCACATGGAATGTATTTGAATAGACAAGCTGTGGACTTTGGACACCCCTGCTCTACTGTAAAAAGTGCATAAAGTACTTTATGATTAAGTTAAACAAAGTTCCGTAAGTAAGATGCTTTACCTGTGAATCCTGTTGTTTCTTGTTAAAAGGGTGCCATTTTTTTAGGAACTCAGCAAACGGCAGCATTTATGAGTATTAAAATATTCATAACTAAGTATAAATTTGTAAATATCAGTAAGAAATATTGGTCAGTTGAAGCCATAGCTTTGTGGCCAGTGTGCCGCCATATAGCGCAACATTACGGTAAGTTCGAGTCAAAGTTTGTGGTTCTTTCTCCACCCCATTCCTCTCTCCTTGACTGTACTATCTAATAAAAAAGCCCCAAATTTTTCTGCATATAGATTGTTAAAGATTGACACAAACACAAAAATTAAACAACATCTTTAATTTTTATTCAAAGATGAAAAAGTGTAATTTCCTTTCATAGGCTACTGTTGATTCTGAGCAATTTGATAGTGGCTGATAATCTAACATGAGTGCATACATTTTCATTTGGAAATTTGTTGTCTGAAGTTTATAGGGGACTAATTGACCTGCTACATAATTTAGTGTTTGAAAGCTACCACACGACTTCCAGTGACTCATCTTTTCTTTCACTGAAACTTTTAGTCACAGGGTTCTTCGACACACGGTTTTCATCTGTGCAAGTCGTTCTCTCAGCGTCAGAGCCATGGCCAGCCGCAGCAACACACTGCACGGCGGAGAGAGAGAGAAAGAAGGGGGCAGAGGAAGGGAGGAAAAGAACGGCAACATGCTGGTCTTTGTAGACGTGGAGAACATTAATACGGTGAGCTCTTTCCCACACATGGACGACTCATGCAGTGCTGCTGTGTCTTTTTGTCTCTTTTTGCACTATGGCATTACGGATGCACAGATATTAAAATTATAGTGCTGTCAAATCGCATCTAACATAAAGGTTTTTGTTTATATAATATATCAGCGTGTATATATAGTGTTATATTTATTTATTTATATATATATATATATGCTTGTATAAATATTCATATATATATGTGTATATATATATATATATATATATATATATATATATATATATATATATATATATATATATATATATATATCTACACATATTATTTAAACAAAAACTTTTGTTAGATGTGATTAATCGATTTGTCAGCACTATAAAATTATAAAAAAGTAATAAAATAATAAACTATTGTACAATTTTTAAACTAAAATAAAGCATTTTGTATGCTACAAGTGAATTTAGGCATCACATAATTATAATGTACAGCAAGAAAAATGAAAATTATTTATATTACTTAAGATTACATTTAACAGTGTTATTAAATTATTATTAGTGTTTTCAATTTATTCT
Organism: Siphateles boraxobius; assembly: GCF_051911475.1. Taxonomy (NCBI): domain Eukaryota; kingdom Metazoa; phylum Chordata; class Actinopteri; order Cypriniformes; family Leuciscidae; genus Siphateles; species Siphateles boraxobius. The sequence continues at coordinate 16,203,889 of NW_027509208.1, read as the reverse complement.
TCAAGCGAGCATTAGATGACAGCAGAGGTAATCTGAATTTTAAAATAAGGTAATTGAGCTCACACAAGTAAAAACCTGCTCGTACAGATTTTAAAAAGTGTAATTTTGCCCAGTAACTTATTTTGACACGCTTTAACACGTTTTTATAGTTAACTACTTTTCCCATACAGGTTAAGATAAACGCATCATAAGCAGGGCTGTCAGCTGATTTGAAAATGAATAAATATTAATGAAAATGAAAAAAAGTACAATTAATCACATATACTGTATCATATTCAAATGCATAACGTTATTGTGGAATAGGAGTAAATCATTGAATATACATTTAAGAAAATGGCTTTAGAAGAATAGTATTAAATTATATCATATACTACATTAGTATATAACTGTATATTACTGTCTATTACATTAGTACATTATCATATTAATTTGACCACCCAAATCATTGGTGGTTGCACAGTTCCCACCCATTCCTCTGTGATCTGAGTTGATTTCTTTGTGGAGATCAGTTTAATCTCATAATCTAAATGTTGTTTGTTGATTTCAATCTTCTCTTTCTCTCGTGCTCTCAGAGTGAAGCGGGTGTTCGTGAATTCCACATAGTTCAGGTGTCTAGCAGCAGTCGGCAATGGAGGCTGCACAAGTGCATCAACCCTGTGGGAGAGAAAGGTATGAATCCTCTAGAATGATTTGGAAACATGCACTTAGTCGCTTTTCAGTTCCTTTTATTTCTCCCTCAGCCGGCTGGGGTTAAGCGTTTTGCTCAACCTTGCTTGTTAGACTGTGGATCGCTCCTTTTAGTGCAGTAGATTAGCAAAAAAATCGTTCACTTTGGTATAGAAGCATGAAATTTGGCACAGATACTCTCTAAGGGCCACTATTTTGGAAAAAGGCGTTGGCCACTCATAAATTCAATGTGACGGCCAATTTTCAAGATGGCCGCCATTGCCAAAGGCAAAGCCCCAACTTTTGTCCCCAACCCGCATCTCCTCCCGCAGCTTTTGCCACAGACCCACGAATGAGGCATCAAATCGTGCGGATTATTAGGAAATGGTGTGCTATGACTTTTATAAGTGATCGGGGGTACGAAAAGCGGCCGAAAAAAATCCCATAGACTTAACATTGCGACAAACTTTGACGATTCATAGCTCCGAGCGAGGATTTCGCAGAAACGTGCGGTTTACCACATTTGAAGAGGCTGGCAGGCTCTGTAAGAACATACCTCACAATGGGTTAAAAGTTGCACCCCTGGGGGCCAGGAGCTGCCCAAAGTTGCCCCATTGACTTACTATGGTGTAGGACGGCCCATGAAATTGTCACGTGATGAGGAAAATAAGGAAGACGAGGATTCAAGTGCAGGAAGGTAAGTTTAATTAAACGACTGCAAAACAACATGAAAACTGAAAACCAAAACTGCCCCGTAGGGAAAACCAGAGAGCTATCAGGCAGACACAGGAAACACAAGGGAAACGGATAATAACGAAACAACACAGGACTGCAAACACAAGGAGACTAAATAGGGAACAAATGACAGAAGGTAACAAGCAAGACAGGTGAGGGAGATAATACAATTAACAGGTAACGAGATGGAAGGGGCTGACAATAGACAGAACTAGAACACAAGAACATGACAAACCAGGAATGTCAGACCTCTGTCACCAACTTAAGCCTGGTTCACACGGCAGGATAATTAGGCAGATTTTAGCCCCGATTTACCCCTTCCGACAATCTTAAGTATGCTCCGATTATCGTAAAATAATCTGATCAGATATTCCTGCCGTGTGTGGTGTGTTAAGAGTGCTCACATCTGCTCGAAAGGACGTCGGGACCGCTCCGATCTCAAATCGGGGATATCCAACATGTTGGATTTTTTTTTGGCCCGATTTCTCCTCGTGTGTGGTGTCCCCTGGGGACAAACGAGCATGCAGCCTGTGGACTGTGGCATGTAGCCAATCAGAAAGCGAGGTGACGAGGCGCAGAGGAAGCACCGGGAAACAAAATCAAAACAGCCGTCCATGCTCGCGTTGTCTCCACTTCTTTGACCATCGACTTTTCTTTTGATAACTTTTTTCGGTTAAAAACAAACTACAAACTATCGCCACTGCATCCTCCTCGTCCGCCATGATTGTTTACTCTGAAGTCACGTTTGATCTCGAGGGATTTTGCGAGATTTTCCGTCTGACCTGGGAATGCTCGGGAGTCAAATCGGTTTGAGTGTGATGTGTTGATTTTGCCGTGTGGCTGCGCACCACACACTGTACTGTACGACCAAAACTGTTAGACCCGTGATTTTTTATCGCCTTGTGTGGGGTCTCTCAGGTTTGGAAAATCTGCCGACAATTTTAAAATCGTCCCGTGTGAACCAGGCTTAAGATAAGACCAGACAGAAGTGACAGAACCCTGACAGAAATGGGCAGTCATACACATTGCATAGGGATTTTGTATTGAACATAGCTCTGGATCACAGTGTCATAGAGACAAGGGGACGTGCTCATTTTACTCAGACGACCAATCAGTCTCTCAGGATCATTGTGAAGCTATTAAGCCACGCCCTAGCAACCATTTACAGCACCTTAGCAACAAGTTCCATTGACTTCCATTGAAAGAGATAAAAGGGATGTCTCTGGATAGAAGTATCATAGAAAGATGAGTGTGGTCTCGTTTTACCCGGGGCAGCAAACATTCAATCATGAATTACCTGAACACTTCTAGCCCCTCCCTAGCAACCATTGTTGAGCACCTTAGCAACCAAAATCCAAAGAGGTATATCTTCTATTCTGAATGTCACAGAGACATGGGAGTTGGTTTATATCATTCATAGTGACACGCAGCCTTTAGAGTTTCATGATTGGCAGCTGCCAAGCCACTCCCTAGCGAACAAAGAGAGTACCCTAGCTACCATTTTGCAAGACCTATACTGCCCTACAAAGGCAAATGACCTTAACTCGCTAGAGTGTGGAACTAAGAAAAATGACTTTAAAGATTTTTTGTTGTCCCTACCCCGTAGGTAGGACACTGGAAATCTGGCAATTAGATGTTTAAGTAATAAAAATTTTCTACGTAAAAAAATCTTGAGCTCAAACTTTACTTTTGACCACTATTTTAAAGTTACTGTACTCTGCCTTTGTATTGTCAGCAAAAAGTGAGAAGTCATGCCAAGGCAAAAGACAGTAACTTCCACATTATCAATATTTGGTTGCTGATCACCAATAACAAAATCATTATAGTAACACCTGTATACAATCTAGTGATCATGGCATTTATTTTGAATGATTTACAATTACTTATAGCTATCTACTTATTGTGCTTTGGTTGCATTCTGGTGGCCCTATTAATTCATTAGACATGACTAAATACTTCCGTAGCGGTAAAGAGTATAGGCTATCTTCAAGTGGTACTGAGTGGCATAAGACTTGCTAAACACGCGTTCAAAATGATCACAATAAAACAGATCCTCGCGCACATTCGACCCGGAAACTGGATTATAGCGATGGATCTGAAAGACGCATACTTTCACAGACGCTTACCGAGATTCGTGTTCAAGGTGTCACGCTCCTCGTCCGTTCACGAAAAGTAGCCTATGCAGTGCTTTCCCCCTTGAGACTCAGTAGGGAGCGCGTTCTGGACTACCTAGACAACTAATGCATTTATAGCACAAACTTCTGTGTTCTGTGTCTTTTCAGTATGCAGTGGTTTCAGCTGCTTGTCTGCCCTATTATTGTGCTTGTGCACTTCGCTCGTCCCGCGGATTTATACCGGATGCTGTGATTGTATAACCTGCTTGTAACAGCTGAGCTGGTCTGATGTTATATGCACCAGCACTTGTTTCATTATGTTGTATGCACCAATATACCCTTGTTGCTTCATTATTATCACTCCCTGTGATATATTTCTTGTGTCGGCTCGACCGTGTTCAGGGCGGTGCTGAAGGCTAGGGCTGTCGCGATAACCGCAATATTGTAGTACCGCGCTACTGACAGGCCAGCCGCAGAGGAATGCAAGTAACCGCAGCAACCGCAAACCGCGTTTTCTTTTTTCATAAGGCCACCCTTCGTAGTTTGTACCATGTGTATTGAATGTTAAATAAGTTAATAATGATAACAAGACTGTTTATCATGGTGATTTGTACGGAGGCTTTGTGGATTTGGACTTAAGCCTAAACAGACAGTGAATGAGATCGACTGAGCGCGTGCGATTACCTGCGTGCGTCTCTTTGAAGTCAAGTATATTCATGAAAAGTTTGCCGTTTCCAAGGAAAGCGAAATATTTGTCGTATCATCCTTTTAACGTGTGGTATTTACCATGAATGGCGTCAGCGCTGGTCAACATTACACAGCGCGAGGAAGCCGTGGGGCGGGAAAGCAGCGAGTCACGCATTGAATCAATGCCATTGGTCTCTATTAAGTGAAGCAATGCTTCGGCTTTGCCCAAAAGTGAAGCATTGCTGGCCAGCTGAGCCTTTAAAAGTGGAGCTCAAAGTTAAAAAATAATTAACACCCTGTTTCATTACATCTATCATTTAAGGAATCAGCTTTTTGAACGTTTTCGTTGAATGAACGGTTTAATGACTCACTCTACAGTCCGTTGGCGTAACAATGTAACTGCGCGCTGAGTGACAGTCTTTCAATGCGCAGAGACACTGTTTAGTTCGGTTACATTGTTTTTGTGAATGCTGACCATATCATAACACGTATTTATATAACAACAAATAAATAGAAATAAATAAATGGCGGTATTACCGCATATCGCTCTATTGAGCCACTCAAAATTACCGCAAGGGAAATTCCTTCACTGCGACAGCCCTACTGCAGGCGCCGGCGAAGTTTTGGCACTCTGCCAGCTAGATGCATGATTGTTTCAACCAGGTCCGGTACCCGAACTGGGTGAGGCGGGGCTTTAGTTCTTTGTTGTATTCACCTGCTATGTCAACTCTGCATATATCCTTCGCGATCGATATCACACGTTTGTCGATGGAGCGGGTTAAGAGCATACTATCTGACCGCATCAGTGCAGGACAAGGCTTTGAGGACATCAGAAGTTACAGGGACTGATGGCAGCTGTAAGTACACAGGCCAAAAATGTGCCAAAAATATCAATAACTCATTTCCAACCAAAAACGAAGTTACGGTCTTTTGCCTTTGCACGGCAGCATATCTCTACATCAGAACATCGTATAGAGATGGGGGTTGGCTGTTTTGACTCATGCTAGCAAACAGGAGTTCCAACATGCTACACATGCTAGCTGTGAACAGCTACATGCTAATAGCGATTAAGTAAGTGCTCAATCATGCCAAGAAAATGCTAAGAACTCCAATAGTGACCATCTGTGACAACTACTAACCACCTACCAACACCATAACGACCACACAGAATACCCTAGCAACCGCCTACCAACACCATAGCAACGACCCAGAACACTCTAGCAACCACCTAGCAACCACCTGAACACATGAATAAGCCATATCTCGGCACCATAACATAATACAGACATGTTTGTTGGCTCGTATGCAATCATATACCACACCCTAGTAACCGTGTGGCGAGTTTTGCCACTGCAAGCACCCACTCACATTTTCTTCTGGAAATGTACATTCTCTGGCCATCTTGAAAATGGTCCCCATCTTGAATTTTTGATTGGCACACACCTTTTTCCATGATAATGCTCCTTGAAGAATATTTGTAGCAAATTTCATGATAGCATCACCATTTGAAAAAAATATGTAAGGATTCAAGAAAAATGGCGGCCATCTTGAAAAATGGTTGCCAACTTGAATTTGAGGGACAAGCACTGTTTCCCAAAAAAACATTCTGAAGAGAGTATTTTCACAAAATGTTATGCCTACATGATATCACTGTTTGAACGATTGACATAATGAGCATTTGACAGAAATAGCGGCCATCTTGAAAAAATGTCCGCCATGTTGAATTTTTCGGTGGCCAACGCCTTTTTCCCAAAAAATGACCCTTGGAGAGTATCTGTGCCAAATTTCATGCTTCTATACCAATTTGAACGATTCTCTTGAGAAATGCCATTAATCTGCTGCACTATTTAAAGGGAATGTATAATGCCATTTCGTGTATTTTGACTTATGTACACTGTTAAACATGGCCAAAGTAAAAAAAAAAATGTTTTTGGTTGTCAGTGAGGGAAAGATAACCTTGTTCAGCTTTCCAAAGAACCCAGCGTTCGGGGAACAGTTTGTTTTTGTTCCCTGATCAAACTAAAGACTCTTCGCAGATATGAAGGATGCAATACTACTCTACAGGTACTCAAGATTAACATGGGATTGGCAGAGACTACAGTGCCCTCCACAATTATTGGCACCCCTGTTTAAGATGTGGTTGAGGACTTCTAAAAATTCTCCTTTTTTTTTAAACAACATAGAACCCAAATACAAAAAAAGAGAAAAATCCAACCTTTTATTTAACTACATTACTTTGGTGGTAAACAAAAAAAATCACACATTTAGAAAAAAAAACCTTGAAATCATGTTTCCCACAATTATTGGCACCCCTGATGTTAATACTTTGTACAACCTCCTTTTGCCAACAAGACAGCACTTAATCTCCTCCTATAACATTTCACAAGATTGGACAACACAGAGAAAGGGGGCTTTGACCATTCTTCTTTGCACAATCTTTCTAGATCATCCAGTGTCCTGAGTCCTCTCTTATGCACTCTCCTCTTTAGCTCACCCCACAGGTTTTCGATTGGGTTGAGGTCTGGGGACTGAGATGGCCATGGGAGGACCTTGAGTTTATGACTGCTGAACCATTTTTGTGTAGATTTTGCCACATGTTTTGGATCATTATCCTGCTGAAAGACCCAATGACGACCCATCTTCAGCTTTCTGGCAGAGGCCATCAGGTTTTTATTTAAAATGTCCTGGTAGTTCAAAGCGTTCATAATGCAATAACAAGGTTCCCAGGGCCTTTGGAAGAGAAACAGGCCCACAGCATCACAGATCCTCCACCATACTTCACGGTGGGCATGAGGTGCTTTTCGGCATACTCATCTTTTGTTTTACGCCAGACCCACTTAGAGTGTTTGTTGCCAAAAAGCTCAATCTTAGTCTCATCTGACCAAAGTACACGATCCCAGTCGAAGTCCCATTGCCGCTTAGCAAACTCCAGACGTTTACGTTTGTGAGTGTTAGTGAGAAAAGGCTTTTTCCTTGCATGCCTCCCAAACAGCTTGTTGGCATGTAGAGAGCGTCTGATGGTTGTTTTGGAGACTTTGTGACCCCAAGATGCCACTCTTTGATGCAATTCTGTGACAGTGAGCTTAGGACTTTTTTTACTTCTCTTACCATCCTCCTCACTGTTCGTTGTGGCAAGATAAACTTGGGACCTCTTCCAGCCTTGTTTGTCACTGTTCCAGTTGTTTTAAACTTCTTAATGATTCCTCTGACTGTAGATACGGGCAAGTTAAGGCGAGTGGCTATTTTTTTGTAGCCATTGCCTGACTTATTAATAAGGTCGACACACATCTGGCTTACTTGAATGGTGTGTTCTCTTGACTTTGCCATGTTGACAAATGGGTAAGAGAATTAGGCCTCTGTCTCACGTCATATTTATACCCCAGGGAAACAGGTCATGAATTAGTAATTAAAAGTTCCTAGATACCCTGACCAACTTTAGCAACTACAGAAAAATATATTTAAAAAAAAATCAATTAAATTTTTCATCGGAATTGTTAGGGGTGCCAATAATTGTGGGACACATGCTTTCAAGTTGTTTTTTTCTAAATGTGTGATTTTTTTTTTTTTACCACCAAAGAAATGTACTTAAAGGTGGGGTATGTGATTTGCAAAACGGCTGGCAGATTTTGAAAATACACAACTCATAAGGTCCTACCTTCTCTTCTCCAACGCTGGTCCTGACTCCACCCATTCGAAAAACATGGACGCTCTCTCTCTCTCTCTCTCTGTACCGGGGCGACTTGCACTTCCTGTGACTGCGTCACGAGCTTTGAGTATGCGCACGAACGGGACACGCGCGCGAGGGGGGTGGGGGGAGGTTAGGGTGGTGGGCATGGTACAACCGTTTGAGTGATGCATTTTCTGTCCAATGATTCTAGACGGTCTTGAAAATGATTGGCTGGAGTTTTTCGAGTCCTGCCCGTTCCACAGATGATTAAATTGCTTAATTTTCATTTCAGTGCTTCTAATTTACAGCCAGTAAGTGGGTTAGGAATAGGATTTCAAGTGATTTTGAAAAAATGGTCAAAAAAGAAAATCACATACCCCGCCTTTAAATAAAAGGTTGGATTTTTCTCTTTTTTTGCATTTGGGTTCTATGTTGTTTAGAAAAAAAGGAGAATTTTTAGAAGTCCTCGACCACATCTTAAACAGGGGTGCCAATAATTGTGGAGGGCACTGTATGTGTGGTATTTCATCCAAACATTGAATTTGGTTCCAAACTAGTATACGATATTTCTTCCATCCATCACAAAAGAAATGTGTTGCAAAATGTCCACACTAGGAATGTCCAAAAGCGAATAATGGTGGTCCTTCATAAATTATATGTATTTTGAGACTTTTGTCCTTCCTTCTTGTCTCATATGGAGCTCAGTATAATCATTTTGATTCTTCTCCTTTGCACTTATCATGCAAACTTATTTTTCTATAGTTACTATGGATACAGTGACTGCATTCAGGTGCTGAATATAACTGGTCCTGCTGGCTGAGATAATTATGGTGGTGGTGGTGGTGAAATTGTGTCTGTGTTTATGATTTGTGTAGATATTTCTTCCAAGGGTTGGCAGAATGGTCATCCAGAAACTGACTAATTTATCTAGATTTTTTGATGCAAATTTGTTTTCTTTTTCTGACTGGTCAAAAAAATGTGCTGCCTCCAGCAGGACAAAATAATTGCCATTAATCTCATATTTCCATTAAAAAATTTCATAAAATAAGAAGAATGAAATAGAAAGGTTATTTAATGTGCTGACACAAGTTGCACACATTTACCAATTACAGCCCTGAAAAACATTTAGGATTTTTTCCACAAATGGTTTTCTTTACTTGTAAATATTATATAGCTGATGATTATTAGAAAGGGTGAAATCATCATGTTTGAAGAACATTGGCTTAAAAATTTTTGAAAGCTCCTACTTCAGACAACCCACCAACTAGTCGGGACCGAAGTCGGACAACTTTTTGAGAAGTCGGTACTGAAATTTAAAAAATGTGGCCAATCAGAGACATATATGTTGGCCAATCAGACGTGTTTAAGAATCCGTTCAACTGCGCTCAAAATGCGAGAGGGAAGTGCAGGTATTGTCACATTTTTTAAATTTCAGTACCGATTTGGTTCCAAAGTCGGTACTTTTGACAACTCTATAGTCGGTTTTACTTGTTTGCACATTTGTAGTTCCTTTGAAACATCACATGGATCTTTCTTTAAAGTGCCATGTAAAGAGCGATCAGCCTACATAAATCCATACATCCCGCCAGCACTGTAAATATTGATGGAGAGGAACTTGATTGCTTGCCAGAAAAGCGGGTAGAGTATCAAAAGATGCAGGGAATGGGAACAAACACACGATGATACACTCCGTGACCGGCAGCCCTTAAGTGGCCCATTGAAAATGGTTCACATTGCGTTTGTTTTGATTCATCTGGACGGGTGCACTAATACCCTAGGCGCGAGAAACGTGTGCTCCTACACGCCCTGCAGAGAGTGATGCAGCAACTCTGAAATGCAGAGAGGAAATTAGGTCACATTCAAATTGTGCTGAGTGTGTGAAAGATGCAGGCGTATGCATTTTAGTGGCTCACTAAATTACACATTGAATCCTGTGTGTGTGCTCGTTTCGTAGTGTCAGCTTCAGATAGGTAAATAAATATAATGATGTGAAAATATGGATATGAATTCATGGATACTAAACAATGCATCTTTAACGGAGTGCAACACTTCCAAGGTTAAATCAGTTTCCTGCTTGTTAAGTGTGAGAACTCTCAATGAAGCCCAGCGGCTTGTTGTTTAGCAGTATCTGTGTTTGCGCTGCATCGCCTTTTGTAAGTTTTTTTTAATTCAGTAGTTTTAATGAATTTATCTGTCCTATGGAACAGAGTGGCTTTACCCTTTGGAGATGGAGGACGGACCTAGAGCAACAAACAAATAATGAATACTGCCTTGTTGTTAGTCTTTGAATACTTTTATTTTTGAAAGAAGAAAAGGATTAAGACATGAACGCACACCAGGCATCATGGGATTGAAAAATCTTGAGTTCTGAAGATCTAATCTGAAAGTTTGATCTGTTTATCATAATAGCTGCATTCTCTTGTTTGCTTCTCACACTTAAATTGTTAGTTCCCCAAAAAATGAAAATTCTGTCATCATTTACTCATGCTTGTGTCATTCAGAACCTATAAGACTGGTTCTGAAAGTTTGATCTGTTTATCATAATAGCTGCATTCTCTTGTTTGCTTCTCACACTTAAATTGTTAGTTCCCCAAAAAATGAAAATTCTGTCATCATTTACTCATGCTTGTGTCATTCAGAACCTATAAGACTGGTTCATCTAAACACAAATGAAGACTTGTGTCCCTCCATTTAAAGTACATTTTACCAAATCTTTGACGCTTCAAAAAGTACATAAAGACATTGTAAAAGTAATCGAAATAACTGAGTGTTTTACTCCATGTCTCCTGAAGAGACACGATCACTTTATATGATGAACAGATTTAATCTACACTTTTATTCTCATATTTGGACATGTATAGAGCACATTATATATGGTAAACAGAGGCTCAACATGCTTGCTTGATGCTTGAGAACCAATAAAGTTTATTATTAGAAAAGCCCATTTAGATTATCCTATGGCAAAACACTTCCAAAACGTGCACAATAACAACCCAGAAGGTCTAATGGTTGAGGGTTTAGAAACAATCAAAAAGAGTATTCGGGGTGGTGACCGATCAAAATTACTTCTACAGAGAGAAACATTTTATATATATGAATTACAGGCCACAGTATATCCTGGTTTAAATGAAGAAATAGATTTCAGCCCTTTTCTGTGATGTTATTTATTTTTTTTGTATTTTTTTTTGTACTACCTCCTGGTGGACCTTCTCTGTATGTGCAGGCTATTTGTCAATCAGGTGTTCCCAATTAGCATCTATAAATGAGGAAATTGTTTGTTTGGAAAATATACCTTGAAGAAGGCTGGTTGTGCCGCTACGCGTGGGTTGTATTTTCCCCCACATGTTTTAATAATTTTTTCAATCATGATAGAGCCAGTTTAATAAAGGCTTTTTAATTTTCTAAAGAAGAGTGCCTTGGATTCCCTTTTCTACATGACATTGAACTCTCGACCCCAAAGAGCACCTTCTAATACTTTTTTTGAACTCCTTGAGCACCCTGGACTTTTTGTCTCTAACCAATAAGGTTTGTTCACAAAAATGATGAACATTTTAAAATGATCTTCATTTTGTGTTCCGAAGTTGAATGAAAGTCTTATGAGTTTGGAATGACAAGAGGATGAATAAATTATACAATTTTCATTTTTGGGTTAACTAATCCTTTAATATTTAACTCAAAAATAGGCATTCGGTCATAATTTGTTCAGCTTAATTGTGTTTCAATCCCACATTACTTATTTTCAATGTGGAGCAAAATAAAAGTCTTTGTGTGAGAATTCGAGTTATTATACACCGAGCATTTTCTGCATCTTTTATCTCTTTCACGTTTCCGGATATTAAAAAGATGCATACAAAAGGCTGAATATCAATGGTTCTTTAATAATGGTTAATTAATCCTTTGAAGCCATAATAAAGAAACAAGAAAAACTTTAAGTGCCCTGCATTCATCAATCAAATTCTTTAACTTTAACATGCTTGATTAACTGGCCTTGATATCTAAACTGTTTTTGTGTATGGGGTTCTATGATGTAGGAGAATCAAAAATAAAGATTTACGCAGAATAAATGGATGAACTCACATCTTCTTTCTTGTCTTTTCCTTCAATTCATGTTATGTTTGCAGACTCTAAGCTGGCCAGCAGGGAGAGGGGAAAGCTGTGCTTCAAAGCCACAAGATGCAGAACAGAGGAAGGTAAGGCTTCCAGTACATGCACATATACACAACCCTTCACAGCCTCAAATTCTGAAATGCACATAAAAACTATTTGCTTATTATTCCGTAAGACGACGTGCATAAACTTAAAATCACATTTACCAAATAAATTCCTAGATGTGACTTTCAATCCGCAATCACAGCTGCTCTCAGCCAATTAAAATGCAGCAAACTGTGGTTAACATATTGATGTTTGAACATGCTGACTTTTTTTGTTCTCAACATCTAAGCTACCTCAGATGCAGGAAGAAAATACACCTTTGCTGACCTCAACCTTGGCAATGAACAAGTGAGAAAGCCCTTTTGTTCTCACTACTATTTCAGTGATACTGACTCATATCAAATTTTGTTGAATTTCAGTGAATCAATTAATCACTGTTTGATTCATTCTGTCTGGCAGATGGTTAATTCAAGATAATGCACTTGAGCACTGAAATGCCTATTAAAGACACACTTTTTATGAATGATTTTGTGATTGAGTCACTGACTGTCATCCTCATTCAGCTTCTCAACTGTCCTCAACATATTTCTCTCTCTTTGGCGTTTCCTCTTAAATTAGATTGTCAGCTCTACCACTCCATGTGCTGATTTTTTCTTCCGGAGGAGTCTGTCCGCTGAAGCCAGGAGAGGAGGCCTGTCTGCAGGCGGTGCTAGTCAAATGCGGAGACACAGCCTCGCGCATCAGAACGGGACTGATGAAGGTGTTACAAACATTGTCAGAAAATGCAGCGAAGTAGAGCTTGACATCATCATCCTTTGGAAGGTAACTCCTACCAATTGCTGAGAAATGGTAAAAAAAAAAAAATTGTAAAAAAATGTATATATATTTGGGGTGAGGGTCAGGTAATCGTATTTGTTTATAAAGCAATTATTATTAGGACTACCAAAGTTAACATGTTAGCCTATGATATATGTCTAAGGCAGTCATTTACCAAATAGCACAATAACGCATTTACCATATTTGATATGACCGTTTCTTATTCTTTCTGTTTCCTAAAGACTGTTCAGAATTCATGAGATTAATAATGATTATTTTATTCTGTTATGCAGCCATAAATTAGTACTTGTAGTGTGAACGAAGCATTACTGTAAAGCTTTGTTCACACTACCAGTACTACTTTATGGCTGCATGTCGCCAGTGTGAACGCACAGTCCAAATCTGCATATAGTTTTTATTCCTCCAATAGTGGTTAGAATTGTCACCTTATTTATGATGTAATGTCACCTTCCATCAGTAACTGTACCAATCGTGTAGTTATAATAAATGTGTGTTAGCACTTTAACTGTTTAACTGGCCCCTGGGAAATTTAAACCATTTATTAGAACATGATTCCTCAAAATATTACCAGCCAACTTGCCAGTTACTCGCCAAACTACAGGTAATTGACTTGACTATTTTGCGCCTAGCAAGTGTTGGTTTTTGATCGATGCACTAGAGTTTAACACCACTGGTGTTGATGACTATTCCTGTCAACACAAAATCGGCTCCTTTTATCTCAAAGAACTTTTGATGTAAATAATTCTTGGTGACAGTACGATTTGTGGTCATAATGTCATTGTATTAATCATATGGTGTGTTATTTTAGGCATATGTTGTGGAGGATAACAAACAGCTCATTTTAGAGGGGCAGCTTCATGTTGCACTGCAAACCATTGGCAAAGAGGCCTGCTCGCTCTCGCAGAAAGAGGTACTGTACACTGTACATACAGAACACAATATCTTACAATGCCACGCTTTTGCTATTTGGCTCTTCACGTGGGTGCTTTATAAATGTACATGAATATAGGTTCATTCTATAGAGAATATACTTCCTCTAGTGCAGGAGACCACTCTATCTTTTCAAAGAGAATCGGTGAGTGTATACTTATGTATGCACTAGGGATGTGACTTGAACTATCGCCCCCGAATTGGCGCTAATTCAGGGCAGGCAGTTGCTTAAATGGTGAGTTCATTATTATTCTTAATGAAGAACACAACACAACAGTACAATGACAAATTCACTTAAATAGGTGGTTTTCCATTTCGCTTTGAAACCAAATCTTCTGTCATCGTCTTGTCAGTGAGGCGAAGTGAGCTGAAATCGGACTCCTGCTGCTGATTTGTGCTGTGACTCTCATTCAGCGCACGCTGAACACCGGCAACATCGCAGCAAGCCTAGTATGATCATGAATAAATCATATTTTGTGTGTGTGACCATTTACAGAACAAGATTTCCTAATCTTAGTACATTCAGGTTAAGCTCTTATTTGAATGAATACAAAATTAGCTTTGCCAAGCAATAGTTTGCCCTTTTTTTCGGTGTATCAGTGAAAGTTCCCTCTTGGGAAAGAATCTGAACTCAATGTAACAATCCTCAGAACTATACTGTAATACTTTATACTGGTGTTTCTTGCCTTGCCAGAAGACAAGACATTAAAATTATAATTTTTAGTCTAATTTTTGGCCTTCAATTTTCAATACATTTAGTGAGGCAATTCATCACCGACTGGCAGACGATTAACTCAAGATAACACACTTGAGCGCTGAATCAAAACACTAAAGGCACACTATTCATAAATGACTTTCGGATAAAGTCCATCAGAGATCTGGGGCCGTATTCACAAAGAATTTTAAGGCTAAAAGTAGCTCCTAACTGGCGAATTTAGGAGCAACTCCTAAAATTAATGGGCGTGTCACTCCTAACTTTAGGACTCCTAATTTTTTTCACTAAGAGTAAATCACAAAGCATTTTAGCCCTAAAAGTAGCACCTAAGTCTGGGACAGCTTAAAAGAAGTCGAGAGGACTCCTAACTCACTAAAGCCTGTTTTATGCTTCTGTGTCGAATCGACGGCGTACCCCCGCAGACCCCTCCGCCTCGCCGCGAACCCCTCCGCCGTAGCTTGACGTGCACCTCCAAAAAATTGTAACTATGCGTCAAAGCGATGCAGACCACAAGGGCTGTGATTGGTCAGATGCACCACAATGCAACTCAACCTGACGCAGAACCATAAAACGGCCACGACGCCGTAGGAGTGACGGCGTAGCTACGCCCTGGAGTTGACGCAGAAGCATAATGAGGCCTTAAGACCTATTCATAAAGGATTGTAGCGCATACCACCGCCTCTCGCAGTCGTCAGGGGTCCGCGACACAAGCGGGAATGCTGCATTGATCTGCAAACAAATCCTCTCCCATGTCTCACGCTTAGTTTTACTTGATATCCCAGTGTCGAATTTCCCTTTTATTTCTTCATAATCCACTGTCATTCAACTATTACATTACTTCAATAGGAGCAACATTTCCTTGCTTTAAGTAGTCTATTTAGGCTATGGAAGCTTGTTTCCGCCACAGAATGAAAAATAAAAAAGGTAATTGCGACTTTTTATCTCACAATTGCGACTTTATTTCTCACTATTCTGACTTCATATCTCGCAATTGTGAGATAAAAAGTCACAATTATTATTAATTTTTTATTCATTGGCGGAAACAAGCTTCCATACTTATATGATGTCAATTAACCAAGCAAGTGTTAATGCAAGTGTCGTTTTTCATTATTAGGCAAGTGGCGGTTTCATTAGGGAATTAGGCTACCTTTATTTAATTTAATTTAATTCACCACTTTTCTCTCTCTCTCTGCCTTTTTAGAATTACACTTCACTGGGGCCTGCACAAACATGTCATTATATATGCATTTCGATGACATTACTATTATTATTTTGTGTAGGACACAGACATATTTAGATGTCGTAATTCCATGATTTGTTGCGTTTGTGTTATGTTCCGCATGATGACCCTGTCATCTAACAACCAATCACTGTGATCATTGCGAGGAAACTCGTGCATGACGTCATCCATAGCAACGAAGACTCACTCTTAGTTTAGGAGTTGTCATTTTTCCTTACTATAGGTCTGAAAGGCGTTGTGAATAACTTTTAAGAGAAAACTCCTAGCTAAAATATTTTAGTGTGATTTAGGACTACTCCTAAATAGTCAAAAAAAATTCTTTTGAATACGGCCCCAGACCAACAATGATAAAGAGGTCAAAGTTATTTTAATTCAGGGCTGTGTTGATCTCTCGGTATAGATCAAGTAATGGACTTCAGAATTGTTAAGGTATTTGTTGACACTTTCGCTTCAAGTCATTTTTTTGTGCTTTTTGTCAGGAATGCATCAGTGCCTTGATGCTTCTGTAGTGCATGTGTAGTTATAAAGGCAATTGAATGTGAAAAAATAAATAAATTCAGTCTTCTGACCTTGCAATGTTGGGAAGAGTGCGCAAATGCTCTGGCTTTTTTTATGAAGAAGGGTAAAGGTTGGAAGGATGTTTCTTTGGTGTTCACGGCACAAGGATGGATAAATCAGATCAGACCTTGAGGCTCATCGTAGTGTGTGATTTTATTAAAGACCTTGATACTTCTTGTGGAAGCCAAAAAAGTAGTTCACTACATTGACTAAACTATAATACTGTTCATTTTTCATTGATCTCCGTAAACCTAAAGAGATTTCATTCCTTTCATTGAAAGTTCATTCCATCAACACCTTGGCTCTTCAAAGCATTAGTAAAAAGATGGTAAAAGTAATCCACATGAATCAAGTAGTTTAATCAAGTCTTCTGGAAAGACACATTTGCTTTATATGATGCACATACCTAGAGCACATCAAATATGGTAAACAGAGGCTCAAACATACCTGCTCGACATGCAAGAACCAGTGAGGTTTGTTGAGAGTTCTATGTATGCATGTTGATCTGTTTATATGTGAATAAAATTAAATCTGTTCGTCATATAAAGCAAACATGTTTTTTCAGATGATTTCATTTGGATTTCCTTCCCTACAATGTCTATATGAGCTTTATGAACTGTCAGTTTTGGTGGAACGGACAAAAATATCATGTTTCATAAAAGATGAAGATGAACGAAAGTGTTATTAGTTTGGAACGACACGAGGTTGAGTAAATGATGACATAATTTTACTCTTTGGGTGAACTATCCCTTTAATATGGTTATGTTCCTTGCAAAAGCTCTGTGACATTCAGTAAATTGAAATTTTGTGGGTTTTAACACTTTCTCAGTGGTCTAAGAGAGGTCGTGTGAGTACTCCAGAGGAACCTTGACCCCTCTAACATGTGTCCTAACCAGACCCGATGCGATAAGATTCCAGCGAATTTTTCTGTCCACACTAGACGTGACTGTGAGATGCGTCTAAATCAATCAAAACCCACAGCCAATCAGAACAGCGTGTGGATTGAATCTCGTGGCAAGTGCACAGCACCAGAGAGTAATCTTGATGGCACTTGCAAGAAAATGGATAAGCAGGCTACATAATCAAATTCACAACTATTACACCATTTAAACATTTATTAAAAATACGTGGGCTACTGAGTTAATAAAACAATATTTGTCAAAGAATACACTTGTTTGTTCACAGTTTGAACGTCCTTCTTTCCATTTGTTTAATTCCAAGATCTGAGGTGAATTATCCATTGTTGCTTTTACAGCTACAAAGCTGGGAGCACTAAATGGTATTCAAAGTCACATTGCATGCTTATAACATTGAATAAAGCTCATAAACAGTACCTGAGGTTATCATTTCCACACTTTGAGGTTGTTGTTCCAGCCGCGACGTCGCAGAAAAATAGAAACCGTTCCTAAAATAGAATTGTCGCTGTCGCGGCTGGTTAGGACAAAACTCTGATTAGCGAAAAGATACCTTTTATCGTGTGTAGCTAGGACACGGTGTGAGGCACACCAAACTCAAGAGAGCCCATCACAGATGGACATTTTTGGCCTTTGCATTACATCTCTTCTTTCAGCATCTCGCACCATGCAATTTTCTCTATCCCTTTCTTTTTCTCACATTAGAACAGTCAGTTTCCTTGTGAGGTGCCTGGCTTTGATAGTTTTAATTCACATGGGTGTACTGCACATTAACTTCAAATTAGGTTGTATGATGCTACTCTATTTTAAATAAATATACTTTAAATCCCTACACCATGATAAGAGAAGTGCGTACTGTACAGCCCTTGAATACAAGACAAACACAGAGTCCTCTGCTCTGGCTCTCGCTCAAGTCTTCCTCATAATTTGACTTTATATTTTCTCCATTTGAGACACTGCAAGAGCAAAGTGACTTTGAGAGCATTATAAGTGAGTCCTGCTCTTTATGAAGATGGATGCATCCTAAGGTGCTTTAAACAGTCAGAGAGCCAGACAGCACAGGGAGACAGGCTTTGACCTTAGTGTGTGCGTGTGTGTGCATGCGATGACCGATTTTTACAATTTCCTTGGAAAATCATCAGTTCAAACTGTCTCTCTCTTGGTTTCAAATGCTCCTTCTCCATTTCAGCTCTTCATTCATTCCCTTGTTCTGTCAGTTGTTTATTTTCCCCTCTGTTTCCCTCCTACTGTTGGGCCTGATTCCATCCAGCCAGAAATTTCCTCTGCACACGTTGCATAGCAACACTCATTCATGGCAGAGGAAGTCCCTCACGTGAGGGAATGGTGTCTCACATGTTGATCTCAAAGTCTTTTTATAGAAACACTCTCATGAGCTTGTTTTTCTCCCTTTTGAGTTCAATCTGTCTCATCCACCCTGTTCCCTTCTCTCAGCCACGCACGCACTTTAAACTGAATGAAAAACGTAACAAAGCAATTTCCTCTGCAGGAGCTGAGATGTTTCCTTTAGGCTTTCAGATTAAATAAAACATCTGCTTAATGTCTATTAGGAAACTCAGGAGATGGTGCTTCTGAAGTTCAAGCCTGACGTTCCGCCTCCTGTAAGCAAGCCCTCGCTGGAACAGCTTTCCCACCTCATAAAGACCTGCCTCCACTACCCAGAGTCTTATGATCATCCCTTCCCACAAAAGAGGTGAAGCGCACGCACACAAACAAACACTCTTGAAACCCTCAAATCGGTTTGCCCGAAATCCACAGACTGTTTCAGAGGTGATGAGACTTAAAGAGATGTACACTAATGCCCAGTCACGCCCACAGGAGTGTTTGTCTGGCCTAGTTCTGCAGTGGTGCGTGTGTACGCATGAAAGTATGAAAGATGGAGATAAACTGGACCATGTCGTGGTTATGGGCAGTCTAAGCGGACAGTCATCACTCATAGCTTTGGATTTGTGCGAATGTGCTCACATAAATTTGTTTGGTCGTTCTGTGAGGAACAAAGTATTGAAGCCTGTTTCCGCCACAGAATAAATCATTTTAAAAGATAATTGCGACTTTTTATCTCACAGTTGCGAGTTTACATAGTCGGAATTGCGAGATATAAAGTCAGAATTGCGAGATATAAACTTGCGATTCTGACTTTTTTCTTGCAATTGCAAGTTTATATTTCACAATTCTTTCTTTATAACATGCAATTGCGACTTTATATCATGCAATTCTGACTTTATATCTCACAATTGCGTGTTAAAAAGTCAGAATTGCGATATAAACAGTAAATTTCTCTAGGTATATTATAAACATCCCTTACAAAGTGTCCTAATAAAATCTGACCAACTGTCAAGCACTAAAAGCTCTTTACTGTCAAGTTTTAGACCTAACCAAAAACAAACGTTAGGACATTTTACTTTCTATTTTGGCAGTACTTTGCAGGGTGGTCCTGCCCACAGTCGCATCTCATTGACCAAAAAACCCACACAGCATAACTGTATACTGCAAATCAGATATATTAAGACTGACTACGTATTGCTACATAGTCACTTTTAGTGTGAACACACAAATGGCTTGAAGTTTTGCAGTACTTTACCAGAAGTCTGTTGTTTTCACTGAAAAATCCAATTGACATTTTGAAATGACATTACAAGGTCGAAAAAAGAGAAACATATATGGATGAATCATTCAAAAAATCTATAACATGCTTTTACATAATATATAGGGTTGTTTTTCATATCATGCTGACATAACGCTTAAATTATATATTTTTTATTAATTTTAATCATTTTCTTTTTGAATTTAGGATAGGGGAGGCATATAGGAAAGTGGGGGAACTGAACTGAAAACCTAAAAACATTCCTCTGTGCAACAACATCAACATTAAGAGCATAAATTTGCCAGGAAATTGAACTAAACATCGTGTAGCATGATGAGATGAATGTTCAAGACAAGAGGAAGAGGGTTATTCCATCCATATTTGTGGTTCAGGACAAATGACTTAAAGTTGCTGCGCACCAGTATAAGATTAACAGAAGTTATGAGAACCATTTATCAAAGTAATATCCATATGAAAATCGAGAGTGCTGTATTTTACATCACAAAATTGAATAACCAACGTTCAATTTTCAAAAGGGGCATGAATTATCAATTTAGTCTAGCTTGAAAACTTGATGTGTGGTCATGAGATGCAAGAAATCTTGCTGTGCTTGACATTTTTTCACTTTTTTCCCCTAGTTTATGTATGGTGCCAGTCACCCTGACGTTGTCCAACTGTTCCTTGGCTAAGGTAGATGTCATCATTGATCTGCGGCATAAAACGACCAGGTACATCTCAGCTTTTCCTGATCCCTAAAGGCCTCGATATACTTAACAAAACAAACTGGTGTGACATAATTTCAAACTAAATCAGGTCAAAACGAAGTTCGTTTGGTGTTTCTTTTGGAAGTTCGTAAACGCTTGCCAAGGTGAACTTTCCAGAAAAGTACGATCTGGCTGGCAAACACCTTCGAACTACCATTGGTCCGTGGCGATGTAGTAAATGAGACTCTGCCTTCTTTGACGTGGAAATCCCTGCGGTTCATTTCTTCGCTTCAATCCGTCGAGGTCAGACATCTGCGAATAAAAACATGAACACACTGGGGAGCTGCTTTATAATAAATTATGTATTTGTAATTGAAAGAGATACTGACAATTTTTTTTCATGTTTAATAATGTAAAGCTGCTTGCTTTTAAAGGGGTCATGAACTGCATTGTTTTATTTTATTTTTTTATGTTTCCTGTGGTTTTACATCAAAAATTTTCATAATTAAAAAATAAACGGCATTTTTCCTACCCTGATTTTACGTAATGCTCTGTTTGAAGGGGCGTGTCTGCTTTTGAAGCGCCCACTGCTGTGATTGGCTGACATCTTTGCATATGAAATAGCTAATAATTACATGTGGAATTCTCTCGTAAACTTTTACCACATTTTTACTATTACAGCTGTCAAATTTAACTAATCCTGAAAAGTATTGATTTATATTTAGATATCATATCATCATAGCATCATATTTTGATCGTGTCATGAAAGGTTGGAGAGATGAGAATTCTAGCGGATTATAGATACGTTGAGCGCATGAATGCAGTGATCTCGTCATTGTAACTCGATTTCTGCACTCTCATGAATGCTATCTTCATAACTAACAGTGCAAACACAATGTAAATAAGAGATTCGTCGTTGATTATAACAGGAGTTTCACTGATAAACTCGCACTGTTTGATTGACTGCTCCAGCAATTATAAAGGGAGCATTCTTTGATTGCTTTCTATGAATAATTTAAGCACAGTTTAAGTAAAAGGTTATTTTCATCCTACTAAGAGAAACATTGTGAAGTTGACCATTTAGTTACTGGTTTGATTTACTGATGCAGACAAAGAACATCTGACTGTTGCTACATGAATCATTACAAATCAGAGATCAGTCAGAATTAACCAGGTTACTTGCATGTTGTCGCATTACTGTCGAGTCCATATCGTAAAAGTTTGTTTGCAAAGCCTGCATCGAAATGGCAACTGAATTACCGAAGAATCCACAGTGAAAAGTACCGCATACCAATGAATAATGCTCAACTGAGACGTACACATTGTTGAAAATAAATAACCACTTTCTTAGCATTAGGATCCTTTGGAAGGTAATGTTATTTTTAGTCCAGTGATCCTGTATCTCTTTTCTCTCGCTAGTGGGAGAGGTCAAATTTGTAATGAAATTGGGCGTTGATTTTCTTCCGCAGAGGCGGTCTTTCAGCTATAGATAGGCACATTCCATAATGAGCTGTTCTCTGGGCTTGGTTACAATAAAATCAATGAAGTTTCAGAACTGAAAACTGATTTCTCAAATTCATGACCCCTTTAAACAATGTAGCTATATAGCCTATATAGCCTAAATAAATAAATGTGACGTGACTTTACTGAAGTGCCGAATTACAGAGCTGGTGCAAACATCCACATCACTATGATCAGATGCTTTTTAACTCATGTTTTCTCACCGCTGTCATTTTTGTTGTACTTATTAGGGCCAGAGCACCGATGGTGAGAGGACCCCATTGGAATTGCTCCGTTTATATTGTTATTGAAAGTGTGCAGCATATATTTACTTATACCATGGTCTGGGTGAATACTCGATTCTGATTGGCTGCAGGGTGTCCGTTAAAAAGTGATAGAGGACACCTAGTAAAGTAGTTCTGGTGAAACTGCCTGTTTACCATTCGAAATTAATAAATAAATGCGCTGCCTACAACAGCTGTGAGTAACCATAGCAACATGCAGTCAAAGTATCCGTTAACAATTTGCTCTATCAAAACAAACATCTAACGTTAGTTAGATATTACATAGCCTGCTAATACAACAATGAGCGACTTCGTTATTTCTTTTAACATTTATGGAGAATATGACAACTCTGATGACTGGGATGCTCTTGAAGAAAGAAGAAATGTAAATAAAACGGAGAAACGACTCAAAGAGATAACACCGGGAGAATTGAATCAAATAGAAGACGAAAAAGATGAGATCAACACGAACAAAAAATACGAAATGGGCAGTAAATACACTCAGAGACTTTATTGGTCAAAAAGAAATGGACTCCAGCTTTGATGAGACCCTGCGGGAGTTTTACGCAGCTGTCCAGACAACCAAGGCAGGAGGAGAGTACAGCGTGAAGGGTTCTACAAGCTGAGCGGACTATAAATATATCCGGTGGCTAAATAAACCATCAGGCAAGTTCTTATTTGTAAAAACTAGATTTAGCCTAATTAAAATATAAACTAATGTTTAAAAAAGAAAAATATTTGGCAAGTGACCATGGTATAAGCGGGTTAATGCCCGACGAGGTGTCCATTGTCAGGTTTTAATGGACTTCGGCGGAGGCAACCGTCCTCCGCTGCGCGTCAGCCAGTTCATACCTCGCCGTCGTCCATTAAAACCTGACAATGGACACCTCGTCGGGCATTAACCCTTACATATTCATCTAAACGTCACTCTCAGCAGTGTGGGTGGCGTTGGGATGTTCACTAACCGTATACCTGTGGTCACGTATTACGAACATCTGTTTTTTTACCCCTAAGAGAATAATGAAAAGAACTTCACCATGAGTATATCGGGGCCTTTTAAGTTCAAATGTTATAAATATGGAACGTATTTGTCTCACACTCTCGTTGTCTTTTTATGCAGCCCGGAGTCACTGGAAGTGCATGGTTCCTTTAGCTGGCTGGGCCAGACCCAATATAAGTTACAACTCCAAGCTCAAGAGGTGTACATGCTTTCCTTGAAAGCCTGTTTCTTCCAGGCTGGAGTTTATAATTTGGGTACGCCTCGTGTCTTCGCCAAGTTGGCACAGACCAGTGCTATGTGTGAGACCAGCCAGCAGAGCGCCATGCCTGCACTTATTATCATCAACAGCGTTTGAGGTAACAATGTTTCCCTGTTCTCGGCCCACCTAAATAAATGAAACGGACCGGAGTCCAATAATTATTTTTTTTTTTACTTCTTGCTAAACAAAATCTAATTGAGAGAGATAAGTAATTAAAAAGACTTGAACACAAATATTTCAACTTAACACTGCATCTGATGTGCTTGCCATGGTGAGCTAAACACAAACAGACTCTAGATGTTTTGTCTTAAATGCACCTGAAGTGTGACTGGATCTGTTTCTTTTTTCCCCCATGTTAATTGATCTCTCATGTCAGTCCATGTATTATTTTGAATATTTTTGCTTGTTTTATTAAATATTTTTGTTTTTAGAACTATTTTTTTTTTCAAGATCCCAAACGTGCGGTAATGTAAATGGCTATGCATCTCTGCCTCATACTTCCCTGCTGGATGTCTCATGGTTGGCCACTGTGATCTGTTGCCACAGTAACATAAAAACATCTCCAGTGCTATCTTGAAACCAGAAGATGAAACACTGTAACTGATGAGCTGTAACCACCGGTTGATAACTTTGCAACTGCTGAAAGGATATTCTGCCAAATCCAGTCAGTCTGCAAATGTGGAGTTAAGTGGAACTCAACATCACCTTATGAGAAGCCAGTGGAATTGGCGAAGGCCAATGTGGAGCCATCTTAATGTTCGTAACCCAGTAAGGAATTGGCAGAATCCATGTTGCCCAGTCAAACAGCTGAGACTTTTAAGGACCTGTAAAAACACCAACAGGGTAAAAGTCACAGTTTGAGTGCATATTTTTGTTTGTGCATCTTTGTGTGGGTGGGCTGGGCTGTTTTCTCAAGAAATTTTTAATTTTCTACAAACCAATCATCATCTCCCACGACCTCAGCTGTCATTTTCATCTCCACTACTATGATAAAACTGTTATTTAAATGTATCTACATGACTGCTTTTCTGAAAAAAAAAAAATGATGTATTATATTTATAACAAATTACTGTACATAGAATAAAATGTAACCAATAACCAAGAACCTGGCTGCCTGTTGCCTTCTTAGGTGTTTTTTGTTTTAGAAATGTAATTTACTATATTGATTTGGCAAGTACCATTTACCAAGCACAACATGCAAGTTTGTTCTCTAATATGCAATCCCTGGGAAGCATGTAATTGAACGTGGTGTTAAATGATGAATGTGAGGGTTTTGATTTGTTTTTAATAACAATTTTTCTTTGTGTGCCTGGCTATCAGCTTCTTGAATTTTTAACAATACACAAAACTGAGCTTCAAAATCTTGCCAGAAATGCTTTTCTTGACTAAAATTATTCAGCACGGCTGGTTCTGTCAGTGGTATTGTGCTTTTATTTCCTGTATGTAAGGCTGGACAGCTGAATTGAACCTCTAGGTTTGCCTAAAAAATGTTGCATTTTGTCCCTGAAACGAACAAAAACTAGCTGTATAAATCAACATGCTTAAACATCATTATGTGGACAATGACAGCTGAAACATCAGTGAAAGGAATGAGACAAATTTTAGAGCAATAGACATAACAGGGTGCCCACATATTTTTATTTTTTTTCTTAATGCTTCATACTTTATCGCACGCATTTTGTTCACAAATGGTGCGTGGGATTAAATATGTTAAAGCTAATCTCTGAATATCCTGATGAAGGCTTACCGATATATTTTATTAAGTAAATGCTTTTTCCCCCTTTGTTTTCTTCTCCCTTTCCCTTCCTTTTTGTTGCGTTTCGTTCTTTCCACTTCTGTCCCTTCCTCCGTTTTCATCTTCTTCCTTGTCATCTCCGTTTTTGTCTTTCCGTTCCTTTCCATGCCTCCTCTTTTCTTCTTTATTATTTGCTTATTGTAATTGGGCTACTCATACCTTTCGTTTTGGGAAAAAAGAAGCGCATTAATAGGCTAATTTTGCACTTGAACGGGAATGGTGAACCTGCTGTCCCAGTACGAGAATCTAGATCTAAAGTAGCGTGTGTGTAAAGGCACAAGAGGCTGCTGTCGTCCAATGTGTAGGCTATGTGTATTTCCAAACCGTTGAGCGCACCATAGTGGGGGGCTCATTCACAACTCACAGTTGAACCACTCGGGATCACCTGCATTTGCGCGCGCACATAGTCTTGCGCAAAAACTCGTCTGATCACCGGGAAGGTCTGATCTCGCTTTTGGTCTCCCACGCGCATCCACAAGACTGCGCGTGCCACCGCGATGTGGGTCCGAACTGAGGAGCTTTGACGAATAATCACGGATGAAGCGAATGAATCCCTTCGGCTTCCCGAGGAGAGGCGAGGCTGACGGCTGTCATGGTAAGAGGGGGTGATGTTGGGGATGTTGAGTGGAAGAGAGCAGTCATGGTTCTTTGAACCCACTTTGCATTAAGGGAATTTGCCGAGTGATGACATCGAATAGGTCCTAGCAAGCAGGTGCATGTAGATAAATAGGGAACAGGTGTGGAAGCGAGAGTTTGGTGCCGAGACGCGCGCGCCCGAAACCCGAGTGTCTGCGATTCTTCCGCTTTTCTCTTACATTTTGTGTTTTTTATTTTGATGCCATTCTGCATGCATTTACACCACACACATGTTGATTATTTATAATCCAAACTGATCTGGTGTTCACCCTGGATTTAGTTTTGGTCTTATTAGTGAATGAAATGAGCTTAATGCTTGTGCGCTTATTGGCTGAGTGTTGCGCTTTCTCTTCGCATATAGAGACCGGGGAGTGTTGTAAAACATTTTCTGAATCTCAGTGTTATTTTGCACTGTATGTTTCAAATTGTATTTAATTTCCATGTTGCCAAGTTTATAAATCTACAACTTCTTCATAAACTGCGTAAATTATTGTCAAACACATAGTGCTGTTACAATCAACCCCACTACTTGGGTGTTTGTAACATCAAATAAAACATGGAGATTTTACAGTTTTCAAATTACTTTATTGTGGCAATCAAATGTACTTATTTCAAAATAATTATCACCTCCCTCATCAGCTCATTTCATTTTAATTCAAAATGATAAACTAGTTTTATGCATGCAGGGATAATATACAGTCTGTACAGTATCAAAACTATTATGTCGAAGTCCCCACCAAACTGTGTGTGTGTCAGTCTCATTTTGTACAATCTTTGTGGATCCATTAAACTTTACTTACAATTTTTAGGCAGTTTTTTTTTTATACTGTCAATTTGGGTGTTTGAGTCATTTCAACTTAAATTACATTAAACTGATCTTTTTAAAAAAAAAATAAGTTGGATAATATAATTTATTTAAATGGAAAATTGATTAACTTATTTTGATGAGTTCATGCAATGTAAAAGCATATGTTCTCAAAGATGCTAGATATGTACACAATTACAACCCTTAATGTCTGGTCAACCACTGTATTTTCTAATATTTTTTAATGTAGGTGAGAAGTTGACATTAAATATTATAAATTAAACAAGATGTAACCAGTTATTGTCATTCAAAATCCATTAACATGATCTCAAATTGAAAACCAGGTAACTTTTGTAAACCTTTATATGTCTCACACAGACTTACAGCTTATACTGTCACCGGGATGAAGGTCATGTGTGATAGGGATTTCTCCCCATCTGTAGCTCATTTCCCACCCTGTTTTACAGCACTCCCTGCTGCTGCTGCAATGAAACTTTCTTCAACCAAAGATTACTGAAAAGAAACCAACAAACCATACTATGATATTTTTTTGTTATTAAAATATTCCAGTAACCCACTACCTCTATTCAATGCCTTTTCCTTCTAAATCTGAAGTTTTAGTGCGTTTCCCACTGAAGTTCATTATTAACAGCCTTTAGCTGTGCCTGTGGTCTGAGCCTGGAGTCTGTTGTGGTTCTCATCTCAGACTCAACACTCCTAGATGAAGAGCTCTGGCAGGGATTCATCCTGTAATGCTTTCTATTCTCCTTCACCTGTTCCCAGCCCCTCCTTCTATCAATATAGTAAATTGACACGCATTCTTGGTGATTTAACAGGTCAGCATATTACTTGAGTATATATATTACTCTGATGAATACATGAGAGTGCCAAAAATCATATAATGGAAATCATATAATACTGTTTTATGAAAGAAATTCCTCTGTAGACAGTTAATGCAATCCGTTTGTGTGATTATAATCAGGAATGTTTATGGTAGGTATTTTGGCTGACTTGTAAGTCTAAAAAAAAAGACTTACCTTTTTTTTAACCTTACTTTCTGTACCTTTTAATAATGTACTTATATCAAGCTTCTTACAGTAAGCATTATTTGGGGGGTTTTGTAGTTCACTCAAACAAGGGTCTTCAATCGTTCAGAACAAGGCAGAGAATGACTGCGTTTGGGGGCAGTCATGGCCTAATGGTGACAGAGTTGGACTGGTGACCCAAAAGTTGCTGGTTCGATTCCAGTACCGGCAGGAATATGACTGAGGTGTCCTTGAGCAAGGCACCTAACCCCCAATCGCTCTCCGGGCGCCACTCAAGGCTGCCTGCTGCTCCGGGTGTGTGTATCCACGCTCACTACTCTGCTCCTAATGTGTGTGCACTTACTTGGATGGGTTAATGCAGAGGTCAAATTCCAAGTATGGGTTACCATACTTGGCCATCACGTTTCACTTTCACTTTCACTTCACTTTCAGGATAAAGACCCCCTGTTGAAAACCCTTGCTCTAAAAGACGTAACTCTTTGGATTTTTCCCTACAATAAAAGCTGCAAGCAAAGAAATCAAGACACATAAGTATTGTAATTTTACTTTTGTCCTAGTAATTAACCATTTATTTTTCATTTTACAGTGCAGTTGTACTAGTAATATGTTTTTGTCTTAGAGTTAATAATAATAAAAATACTATTATTATCAGGGTGGAATAAAGTTACAACAGATTTGTTGGGATAGATAGGTGAAATGTGTTCAAATATTTGAAAGCTTGTCTTAATACATTATGGAGCCTGTAAATTGTTTACATAAATGTATAGTTTTTTGTTAAATATTTAATTTAGTTCAATTACTTTTAACAGTTATTTTCTGTGTTTTTACTGTTAATTTGATATCTTTACATTAAAATTACCAGTATGATATTTCAGTCAAATCAGATCCTAAAACCAGTGTGAATGTGATGTAGATGTAGTCACTGTCTCAACTAAAAGGCTCAGGCAAAAGTCAATGCAAAGACATTTTTCTTTTTACGGTTCAATTTGATCACTGAAAAGGCTCTCTGGTAACACTTAATAAGGTTCATTAACATTAGTTAA